>NW_028227262.1:74347500-74867500 GCF_978045245.1 Mus caroli | reverse complement strand
GCTGCAGACAGTATGCCCCAGTGTAGGAGGATGCTGAAGCAGTGGGGCAGGAATGGGTAGGTGGTGGAGGTGCACCCTAATAGAGAAAAAAGGAAGGGGGTGAGGGTGCATGGGATGTGGGCATTATGGAGAAGCAACCAGGAAGGGGAATGTAATTTGAGATGTAAACAAATGGAATGATTAGTAAAAAAATTTAAAAAAGAATAAAGTTGCTATGAATATAATGGAACATATGTCCTTGCAGCATGGTGAAGAATCTTTGGCATATATGCCCAGGAACAGTTATCTGGGTCTTCCGGTAGATACACTTTCAATTTCCTGAGACTCCACCAGATTGATTTCCAGAGTGTTTGTTCTAGTTTGCACTTCCACCAGCACTGGAGGCGATTTCCCCATCCTTGGCAGAATGTGCTGTCCCTTGAGATTATGAACTTAGCCCTTTTGATGGGTGTAGGTTGGCATCGCAGAGTCATTTTGATTTGTGTTTACCTGATGATTAAGGACTTTGACCATTTCTTTAAGTGTGTTTTGACAATTAGAGATTCTTCTGTTGAGAAATCTGTTTAGCTCTGTGCCCTATATTTTTAAATTGGGTTATTTGGTTTGTTGATATCTAACTTCTTGCGAGTTTGTATATTTTGGATAGTAGCCCTGTGTATTGGTGAAGAGCTTTTCACAGTCTGTAGGCTTCTGTTTTGGGTTATTGACAGTGCTCTTTGATTTACAGAAGCTTTGCTGTTTCATGAGGTCCCATGTATCAGTTGTCAATCTTTGAGCCTGGGCCATTGTTTTTTTCTGTTCAGGAAATTGCCTCCTAAATCAATGCATTCAACGCTATTACCCACTTTCTTGTCTATGAGATTAAGTGTACCTGGTTTTATGCCTAGTTCTCTGATCCACTTGTACTGTGTCTTCTGAAGCAGGATAATTATGGATCTATTTGCATTCTTATACATGCAGACACATTCAGTTAGACCAACACCATTTGTTGAAGAGGCTTTCTTTTTTCCATTGTATGGTTTTATCTTCTTTTTAAAAATCAAGCATTTATTTGTGAGTTTTCAATTCGTTTCAATTGACCAACTTGTCTGTTTCTATATCAAGATCATGAAGTTTTTATTACTATTTCTCTGTATAGCTTGAAAGTTGATGATACCACCAAATGTTTTTATTGTTGTTTGTTTGTTTTTATTCAGGATTTTTTTTTTTAGCTATCCTGAGTTTTTTGTTTTTCCATATAAAGTTGAGAAGCATCTTTCAAGTTCTGTAAAGAATTGTGTTGAAATTTTGATGGGAATTGCAGTGAATCTGTAGATTACTTTTGGTAAGATAGCTCTTTTTAATATATTAAGCCTACCAATCCATGAGCAGGGGAATTTTTTCTATCTTCTGATATCTTGTTCAATATCGTTCTTCGGAGGCTTGGACTTTCTTGCCATATAGATCTTTTATTTGCTTGGTTAGTGTTAACAGCAAGATAATTTATATTACTTTTGCCTATTGTGATGGGTGTTGTTCTCATTTCTTACTTAGTCCGGTTATCATTTTTTATAAAGGAGGGCTACTGATTTTATTAGTTAATTTGGTACATAGTAACTTTGTTAAAAGAGTTCATCAGCTCTAGGGCTTCTTTGGTACAGTTTTTGGGATCACTTATGTATACTATCTTATCATCTGTCAACAGTGATACATTGACTTCTTTCTTTTCAGTTTACGTCCTTTTCACCTCCTTTAGTTGTTTTATTGCTCTAGCTTGAAATTCAATTACTATTGGGATAGATGGGTAGAGAGTAGGTAGACTTGCCTTTTCCCTTATTTTAGTGGAATGGCTTTATGTTCTCTCTATTAAATTTGATGATCCCTACTGGCTTGCTGTATATTGCCTTTATTGGGTTTTTGTAGGTGCCTTGTATCCCTGACCTCTCCAAGACTTTTAACATGAAGGATGTTGGATTTTGTTAAAGGCTATTCCAGTGTCTATTGTGAAGATCATGTGGGATTTTTTATTGTTTCAATACGTTCATATTGTGGATTACATTTATGAATTATTGCATACTGAACCACCCCTGCATCCCTGGAATGAATCCTATTTGATTATCAGGAGTAATGGTTTTTATGGATTCTTGGATTCTGTTTGTGAATATTTTATTGAGTATTTTTGCATCAATGTTCATAAAAGGCAGTAGACTGAAATTCTGTTTCTTTGTTGAGTATTTGTTGTCTAGGTATCAGTGTGACTGAGGCCTCATAGAATGAGTTTGACAATGTTCCTTCTGTTTTATTTTATGGAATAGTGTGAAGAATATTGGTAATAACTTTTCTTTGAAAGTCTGGAAGAATTCAGTACTAAAACCATCTTGACATAATTTTACTTGCAGCTTTTAATAGTTTTTCTTTGTTCTGTACATTTACTCCTTTAATTTTTACATGCAGGGAAGATTTTCTTTTCTGGTGACACTATTTGGTGTTCTGTAAGCTTCTTGTACAGGTGTGGGTATCACTTTGCTTAGGTTAGGCAAATATTCTTCAATTATTTTGTTGACTATATTTTCTGGGGCTTTGAGTTGGAAAAGTTGTCTTTTCTCTATTCCTATAATTCTTGTGTTTGATCTTTTCATAGTTTCAAGAATTCCCTAGATTTTTGTTGTTAGGAACTTTTTAGATTTTGCATTTTCTTTGACCAATATATCAAATTTCTTCTATCATAGCTGGTACAGCTGAGATTCTCTATTCCATCTCTTATATTATGTTGGTGCTTTCTTGTGTCTGTATTTCCTGTTCTCTTTGCTAGGTTTTGCATCTCCAGGGTTTTCTCCATTTGGCTTTTCTTTATTGTTTCTATTTCCATTTTCATGTCTTGAACACTTTTATTCATTTTTTTATATTTATGTTTCCTCTTTAAAAGTCTCTTTTCCTGCTTGATTGTATTTTCTTTTATTTATTTAAGGGGTTTATTTATTTCCTATTTAAAATCCTCTATCATCTTCAAAAGATGAATTTTAAGGTTTTGCTGTTCAGGTGTGTAAGGATATCCAGGGCTTTCTGTTCTAGGAGAGCTGGGTTGTGATCATTCCATATTGTCCTGATATTTTTATTGTGTTCTTGTGCTAGCTTTTAGTCATTTGTTTGTTTGTGGTGTTAGCTGGCGTGATAGTCCCTAGTGGGAACAGATCTCAGGGACTGCTGGTAGACCTGCTTATCCCTAATGACAGCAATCGTCTGATTGTCTTGGGTGAGTGTAGGATTCTAGTGAAGTAGGCAGAGATGGTTGTCTTGGTTGGCTCAGCAGGCCTCCAGAGAGGCAGATTGAACTATGACCTTCGAGGATGAGTGCAGACCTGGGATTGCAGGTAATTGTGTGTACCTGAAGGTGGATCAGAAATGGGATTGTGCAGGCCTTAAGGTTGCTTGGGTTTCCAGGGCTCAACAAGTCAGGGATTGGGTGGGAGTGTCTCACCTGGTTGTCCTGGGTGGCAGCAGGCCTCGAGGGAGGCAGTCTAAGCTGTGGCCCAAAAAGTAGAGTGAAGATCCAGGATTGCTTGTAATTCAGTTTTAAGTATGAATATAGAGATGGAGGCTCTCAACTTGAAACAAGGCTATACATAGTTAATTTCTCATTTTGTGATCTGGAAAAATGAGTTCCATGGTTATGAAATGATCACATTTAATGAATAGAATGTAATCTATATGGACTTTTTGCATGTAGGTGTATAATATGCTGATGGAAATATTTTTCCATATGAACCTACATTCTAATGATATAAAATACATTAAATGTCCTTAAAATAGCATAGTCACAATTTAAATTGAAGAAGCCTCATTCCTGTAAATAAAAATATGAGATGGGACACAATTTGTTTAAAGAAATAATAGATTGCTAACTAATAAAAATTAAAAAATACTAGTCTATACCTTGTCTTCAATGGAACTTCTGTTTTCATTGCAAAATGTACAAAATGCAGTTTATGTAGAATAATCACTTTTCTGAGATAGAGTCTTGGTACTCTATGTAAGTGTATAGTGGTTTCTCCAGCTATTCGCTCCTGGAATCTCAAAATGTAGCCATTATTGTATGTGCTTAAGGTACCTATGAGCCCAAAAACTCCAGCAAAGTATGATTAGTTAGTTAAAATTATAAAGCTGAGTATAGGCAGAAAAAGTAGTGTATTTCTTCCCCTTCATACTACTTTCGTTTTATATCATTAAATTAATTTCACTTGTGGGAATCGGTTTATATAAATATGCTTATTGAGAAGAAAATGGAAGTTATCACACTTGTCAGAAAATATCTTTAAGTGGAAATTTGCTTATAATTTCAATATAGCTAGGGATGTTTAAGAAAGACAAGCAGAAATACAATAGGGACACTTTTTCATTACACCTAATGTTTGATAATATTGGCGGAGAAGAGTGAATGTCAAAGTGTCTTCTTAAAATCTCTTCTATCTACCACAATTTTGTTCAGACTTCAGTTGAGTATATCAATTTGCTTAGAGATAACACATTTTGGTAACAGTTCCCTTTAAAAATATAAGTTTGTTTGATGGTGATATATACTTTTTTTAATTGTATAATTTATTTATTTACATTTCAAAAGTTATCCCCTGTCCAGGTTTCCCCTCCTCCTATCCTGTCCTATCCTATCCTATCCTATCCTATCCTATCCTATCCTATCCTATCCCGCTAAGCTATCCCCTATCCCATGCTTCTGTGAGGGTGTTCCCACACCCTCCAACAAATTTCCATCTCACCATCCTAGCATTCTCCTACACTGGGGGCATTGAGCCTTCACAGAACCAAGTGCTCAACAAAGGGAAGAGTGAACCTGTAGAGACCATATCCAGAGGTTAGGCATGGCCCTCAGTTGAGGGATGGGGTCACTCACACTTCTCAAAATTTTATCCTAGAATTGTTCCTGTCTAAAGCAAGTACAGGGATAAAGGGTAGGACAGAGGCTGAAGGAAAAGACATCCAGATACTGCCTCACCTGGGGATCCATCCCATATGGAGCCACCAAAGTCAGACACTTTTGCTGATGGAAGCCAAGAAGTACTTGCTGATAGGAGCCTTATATAGCTGTCTCCTGAGAGGCTCTGCCAGAGTCTGATGAATATAGATGGGGATGCTCACAGTCATTGATAATTTCAACTATGAAAATTAAGCTCAGTGATAGAATAGGAGGAATTTTTTCAAAATAGTGTTAAGATAGCTAACAAAAATATTTAAAAAATGCTAAAAGATTGTAAGAAATTTGAAATGAATATAAGAATATACCATTTTGGTTAGATACATGTTTATTGTTTAAATAGGAAATTGAGATATTCAGATAATGAAACATGCTACAATAGAGATTTCATTTATGAACAAGTTGTCTCTAAATAATAATGATTCAAAAATGAACTTTGGATAAATATTTTGCTCAACTAAAACTCAAAATGGAACAATCAATAACAGACATACAAATACAGCATATCCTGGAAAGACCAATCATGCTTATATAAAAATTAATTTGCAATTAACTCCATGGAATATTCATTCTTTTATGACCACCTCTGTCAGCAGATATTTAAATGAGGTAAATAGGCTTCTCTTGAAGAAATCCAATATCCCAATGAGAATACTATATATAATGTTTCTATACTGACTTGTTTTTTGATGTTTTTGTTGGTGGTGGTAGTGTTTTTTGTTTGTTTGTTTGCTTTTCACCAAACAAATGTTTTACTTAAGGCAATGACATAAATATGGGTTAACTTAATTTCTAACAATCATTTACATTACTATGTTGAAGATCAGAGATCTTGAATAAATTGCTCGACATCACACTTTCTAACCAGTAACCTTTTTAAAAATTAGATATTTTCTTTATTTATATTTCAAATGTTATTCCCTTTCCTAGTTTTCCCTCTGCAAATCCCCTATCCCTTCCCCCCTCCACCTGCTCCCCAATCCACACAATCCTAGTCCTGGTCCTGGCATCCCCCTGTACTAGTGCATAGAATCTTCACAGGACTAAGGGCCTTCTTCCCATTGATGACTGCCTAGTCATCAATAAATATAATATTTATCCTCTGATAAATATATAGCTGGAGCCACAAGTTCCACCATGTGTTTTCTTTGATTGGTAGTATAGTTCAAAGGAGCTGTGGGGGTACTGGTTAGTTCATATTGATGTTCCTCCTATGGGGCTTAACTCCCCTTCAGCTCCCTGGGTATTTCTCTGGCTCCTTCATTGGGGACCTTGTGTTTCATCCCATGGATGATTGTGAACATCCATTTCTGTATTTGCCAGGCACTGACAGAGCCTCACAGGAGGCAACTATATATAAGGCTCCTGTCAACAGGTTCTTGTCATCTGTCTAGTGACTGGGTTTGGTGGTTGTTTATGGGGTGGATCCCTAAGTGGGGCAGTCTCTGGATGGTCGTTTCTTCAGGCTGTGCTCCGAACTTTGTCTCTGTAACTCCTTCCATGGGTATTTTGTTCCCCATTCTAAAAAGGAACAAAGTATTCACACTTTGGTCTTCCTTCTTCTTGATTGTCATATGTTTTGCAAATTGTATCTTGGGTATTCTAAGTTTCTGGAATAATATTCACTAATCAGTGAGTGCATATCATGTGTGTTCTTTTGTGATTGGGTTACCTCACTCAGGATGATATCCTCCAGATGCATTCATTTGCCTAAGAATTATATAAATTCATTGTTTTAATAGCTGAGTAGTACTCCACTATATAAATATACCACATTTTCTGTATCCATTTCTCTGTTGAAGGACATCTGGGTTCTTTCCAGCTTCTGGCTATTATAAATAAGGCTGCTATGAGCATAGTGGAGCATGTGCCCATATTACAACTTGGAATATCTTCTGGGTATATGCCCAGGAGAGGTATTGCTGGATCTCCTGGTAGTACTATGTCCAATTTTCTGAGGAACCACCAAACTGATCTCCAGAGTGGTTGTAGCAGCTTGCAATTCCAACAGCAATAAAGGAATGTTCCTCTTTCTCCACATCCTTGCAAGCATCAGCTGTCACCTGAATTTCTGATCTTAGCCATTCTGACTGGTGTGAGGTGGAATCTCAAGGATGTTTTGATTTTCATTTCCCTGATGCTTAAGGATGTTGAGCATTTTTTCAGGTGCTTCTCAGCCATTCAGTATTCCTTAGTTGAGAACTTTTTGTTTAGCTCTGCATCTCATTTTTTAATAGGGTTATTTGAGCTAGTGGAATTCTTTGTATATATTGGATATTAGTCCCCTACTGGATTTTGGACTGGTAGAGATCCTTTCCCAATATGTTGGTGGCCTTTTTCTCTTATTGACAGTTTCTTTTGCCTTCCAGAAGCTTTGCAATTTTATGAGGTCCTATTAGTCAATTCTTGATCTTACAGCACAAGTCATTGCTGTTCTGTTCAGGAATTTTAACTTGGTGCCCATATCTTCAAGGCTTTTCCCCACTTTCTCCTCTACAAGTTTCAGTTTCTCTGGTTTTATGTGGTGTTCCTTCATTAACTTAGACTTAAGCTTTGTACAAGGAGATAAGAATAGATCAATTTGCATTCTTCTACATGATAACCACCAGTTGAGCCAGCCCCATTTGTTGAAAATACTGTCTTTTTTCTACTGGGTGGTTTTAGCTCCCTTGTCAAAGATCAAGTGACCATAGGTGTGTGGGTTCATTCTATTCCATTGATCTACCTGTCTGTTGCTGTACAAGTACCATGCAGTTTTAATCACAATTGCTCTGTATTACAGCTTTAGGTCAGGCATGGTGATTCTACCAGAGGTTCTTTTATTGTTGAGAATGGTTTTTGATATCCTAGGTTTTTTTTGTTATTCCAGAAGAATTTGCAAATTTCCCTTTCTAACTCTGTGAAGAATTGAATTGGGATTTTCATGGGGATTGCATTGAATCTGTAGATTGCTTTTAGCAGGATAGGCATTTGTACTATATTAATCCTGCCAATCCATGAGCATGGGAAGTCTTTCCATATTCTGAGATCTTCTATTTACTTCTTCAGAGACTTGAAGTTCTTATCATACAGATCTTTCACTTCCTTAGTTAAAGTCACACCAAGGTATTTTATATTATTTGTTACTATTGTGAAAGGTGTTGTTTTCCTAATTTCTTTTTGAGCCTGTTTATCCTTTGTGTAAAGAAAGGCCACTGATTTTTTTTTTTTAGTTAATTTTATATCCAGCTACTGTACTGAAGCTGTTTATCTGGCTTAGGAGTCCTCTGGTGAAATTTTTAAGGTCACTTATATATACTATCATATCATCTACAAATAGTGATAATTTGACTTCTTTCTTTCCAATTTACATCACCTTGATCTCCTTTTGTTGTCTAATTGCTCTGGGTAGGACTTCAAGTACTATATTGAATAGGTAGGGAGAAAGTGGGCAACCTTGTCTAGTCCCTGATTTTAGTGGGATTGCTTCCACCTTCTTTCCATTTAGTTTGATGTTGGCTACTGGTTTGCTGTATATTGCTTTTATTATGTTTAGGCATGGGCCTGAATTCCTGATATTTCTAAGAATTTTATCATGAATGGGTATTTGGATTTTGTTAAACACTTTCTAAGCATCTAACGAGATGATCTTGTTACTTTTGTCTTTGAGTTTGTTTATATAGTGGGTTATGTCGATGGATTTTGGTATATTAAACCATCCCTGCATCCCTGGATGAAGCCTACTTAATCATGATCAATGATTGTTTTGATGTGGATTCAGTTAGAGAGGATTTTATTGAGTATTTTTGCATCGATGTTCATAAGGGAAAATCATCTGAAGATCTCTCGCTTCTTGTATGTTCATGGAATTCTCTCTCTTTATGTTAGTGAAGTTGTCTTCTATAATTTTGTTGACGATATTTAGTGGCCCTTTAAGTTGAAAGTTTTCATTCTCATCTATATCTATTATCCATAGGTTTGGTCTTCTCTTTGTGTCCTGGATTTCCTGGATGTTTTGAGTTAGGATCTTTTCACATTTTGCATTTTCTTTGATAGTTGTTTCCATGTTTTCTATGGAATCTTCCTCACCTGAGATTCTCTCTTTCTTTTCTTGTATTCTGTTGGTGATGCTTGCATCTATGGTTCCAGATATCTTTCCTAGGATTTCTATCTCCAGATTTGTCTCCCTTTGTTATTTCTTTATTGTTTCTACTTCCAATTTTAGATCCTGGATGGTTTTATTCAATTCTTTCACCTTTTTGGTATTGTTTTCTTGTAACTCTTTAAGGGATTTTTGTGTTTTCTCTTTAAGGGCTTCTAGCTGTTTACCTGTGTTTTCCTGTATTTCTTTATTTTTAAGATTTATTTATTTATTTATTTATTTATTTATTTATTTATTTATTATATGTAAGTACACTGTAGCTGTCTTCAGACACACCGGAAGAGGGCGTCAGATCTCATTACAGATGGTTGTGAGCCACCATGTGTTTGCTGGGATTTGAATTCCGGACCTTCGGAAGAGCAGTCTCACCAGCCCCTGTATTTCTTTAAGGGAGTTATTTATTTCCTTCTTAAAGTCTCCCATCATCATCATGAGAAGAGACTTTAGATCTGTATCTTGCTTTACTGGTATGATGGTGTATCCAGGACTTGCTATGGTGGGGGAGTTTGGTTCTGATGATGCCAAGTAACCTTGGTTTCTGTTGCTTCTGTTCTTAAGCTTCCATCTTGCCATCTGATTATCTCAAGTGCTTGCTGCCCTCAATATATCTCTTTGGAGCCTGTCCTTCCTACAATCCCAGTTGACTCAGTACTCCTCAGAGTCCAGCATTCTCTGTGATCCTGTGATTTGGGGATCCTTTGAACCTGAGATTCTGGATGTGTCAGAGTTCTTGGCAGTCATGCTTCCTCTGAGACCCTGAGATACTGGTGTGGCCCAGCTTCTGTTATTCTGGGATCATGGAATGCTAAGATACTGGGTGTGTTACAGCATCTGGAAATGGTGTCTCCTCTGGGGACCATGGTGCTGTCTGTTGTGTTAGAAACTAAGGTACACTAGCATTGATCAGAAGGAACCAGAGCTGCTGGTCAGGCAAGGCTCCAGTGTCCTTGCTCCTGCTGTCACAGGCCTGTCATGATTGGTTTGGAACAGATGTTGTGTTCCACTCACCAGTAATACTAAGATCGAGTGGAGAGTCCTCTGGGGACCTTGGGACCGTCTGCAGATTTTGAGCCCAAGGCTGGAGCTGGCACCTACTGGAAGGGCTAACCTGTAACCTTTATTTAATTATTTAACAATTGTGTATTGAGCCTAAATATTTGTATGCAGAAATGTACTGGTGACTAAGTCTACAGAGGAAACCAAAATAGACATAGTTAATAGTCATCAACACAATTTATTAAAATTTTCTATGATATAACACACACACACACACACACACACACACACACACACACACACACACACAAACACACACCTCTCCAAAATTCTTTCTTCTTCTCCCTATGACATTCTCCTTCCTGGACTCCAGAAGGTTAGAAGCAAACCAGAAGACTGCTCACATGTCAGGTTATCATCCAAACCCATTTAGAAAGATCCTATAGGGCTTATCTTTTTAAAAGTATATTTTAATTAGTTTTTAAATTTTTCATGTATTCTAATTTGATACAATGAACGTCAAGTTTTAGTCATCAGTGTTCTATAGAATGTCTTAGTCTTAGTCTTTGTTTGTTGGTATGTTGACTTCCCTCTGTTTTTTACCAGAGGGAACCAAGGGCACACAGAAGAACTTTACTCCTTCTTATTCCTGTCTATACTGATATTCATAAAATAATTTTATGCATTGAATGTACTGCTGAAAACACAAATCTTTCTGTGGGATTGTCTGCTTATTTAAACATATATTGGAACCGCATCACATTCTTGTTCATTATAATTTTTTATACTTGTAAAAGATACAACTATTAGGGAAACTGTGTTTAAGTTACACTAGACCCCTCTCTATAATTCTTTCAATGTGATGTAAATCTATTTTACATACCAACACAAAATATCCATAAAAGTACAATGGGAATAACTATCACGGTGCCTCCTCAGGGGGAAATATTTGAAGAGAAATTCATTTCCTTACTACATAAACTTTTACCACAGTTAGTTAATGACAGACACAAATAAAGTATACTTAACAGTTGTTTCTCATGGGAAGATACTCACATAAATAAATTAATGAGATATACACAAGATAGTTATTTAAAAGGCCAAAATTAAATACCCCAACACAGACTTGTCTTAGATTGTGGAGAAATGTGTTTCCTATAATGCTGAGAAGAACTCAACTACTTTTATTTTCCAGAATAACTAAATAGAAAAGACAAATATTCATGTTGGCCACCTAGGAAAAATACACAAGATGAAATGGGCATTTCTTGCTGTTAATATCATATTTTAACACAGAGGCAAATATGGAAAAACATCCTTCTTGTACTAAAAAGAAAGATTCTAGATTTTTAGTCTTACTTTTTTCTACATGGTTTTGTTTAGTGCATGTCTATGTGTATGGCATGTGAACATGTTAAATATATGTGTTGAGTTCAGAGGACACTTTGTGGGAGTCAGTTCTCTTCTTCCCTGGGGTGTAGCAAATTTAGAATATCAGTGTTGTCAGCAGATAGGTTTATCTGCTGAGCCATCTCACCCTACCCTGGAGGCCCTACTACTGAGACATATTTATTGGTAGATTATCCTGTTTCTTTTTCATATTTGTGTGTGTGTGTGTGTGTGTGTGTGTGTGTGTGTGTGTGTGTGTGATTGTAGATTATGAATCACATGAATGAAGTTCCTAGCAAAAACCCTGGAACTGGAATTACAGGTGGCTGCCTTGTAGGTTATGGGAGCTGAATCCAAGTCTTTTATCAAAGCAGTGCTCTTAACTGATAGATCATCTCTCCAGCTCTGTGATTCTGTTTCAGATTTGGATGAATGAGAATTTTACATATTTCATCACTTCACCTACATAAAAACTCTACATTCACAGATATGTAAGTGAAACCAAACAATAGAGATGAGATGAGATGTTCCCACTATATATATATAATATGTCTATGCTAATGTACAAGTTAGGACCATTGAAAGGTAGATAGTAATTAATAATAAAATAGAATTAATATAACAATGTACTTTAATAAGGGTGGTTTGAAAGTTATGAATTATGCACATATAGATTTTCCCATCTAATATTTTGCACTTCAATTGTCCAAGAATACCCCAAACTTTGGAAAGTGAAATCCAGAGTTTAGAAATTGCTTTTATGTGCTTGCTTTTTCTATTAACATTTAGTGAGAAATTATTTTCTTCCATGCACTGTGATTTAAATAAATCTTGTAAAGTTAAAAGACATGAGACCTTTTGGTAATAGAAGATTGTTTCCAGATTGCAGTTTATCATGAGACACGAAATTATTGTTCCCTAAGAGACTACCATGAGTGGTCAGGAAACAGCAATAAACTCTCCAGTATCCATTTGCTGCCAGTCACAAATTTCAACTCCTCATAACAGATGACATCTGCCATCACTATGGTCATCTTGCCATTATAGCAATGTGTTAACTACATAAATATAAAGTTCTACCTTAAGTCTGTGGGATAGTATTTGGATGACCCTGGTATCTTTCAATTTCTTACTCAATTTTTGAAAAAAGTCTTTCAGTGAAGCATCTTTTCTGAACTGGTATATGGAGTAGAAATATGAGAGCTCAGGGGACCGTGAGCTTCATGCTCTTCCTTGGCTCCAAGTTTCTCTGAAATTCTGTCATATGCAAACCTGTGCTGAAACAGGGCCAGACACTATTCAGGATGCATGCTCTTTTGCTTTTGAACAAAACAGTTCAGTTTTTCAGTACATAACCATTCATATGCATACCTATTCCTTAGGTATGGGTTACAGATGAATACTGAGTAAATGTGTGTTTTCAACATGAGTGAGAGACATCAAGAATCCCAATACCTCAGACCCACTGAAATTATAAAGCTTTTTCCTGCTCCAAGTATGATGCTGTTGAATGATTGACTATTAACTAGAAGCAGCATCATTAGAAACTACCAAGCACAATTTTCTTTTTGTGGATGGTTACAACCTGAAACCATTCCCCAACAGAAGTCTCTTACCAAAATTGACTAATGCACTACTGCCTCCTCCATCCTACATAATAAATTAGCTCACCTCTTCATTCAGCTGTATACAATGAATCTAGCTTGTCACTCAGCATTATAGAATAAACAAGATGAGCTTTTTGGATGCTAGTAATCTCTATCTAACATCTCCAGCTGAGAGTCCAGTCCCCCAGATCCAGTTACCAGCTTTTCATCATGTGTATATGTCTGTGTATCTGTCCCTTTATCATTACCTCCTTGTCCCAGTGGTGACATGTGCAAAGTCAAGCAGATCTCAGCACCTAGGGAATGTTATACATAATTTATTTCATTAATGGATGCTGCATATCACATACTGTTCTTTATCCTGGTGTTTTGAGCATGCTTTACTGGTTAATTCCTTCTCTGCATCAACAAGAGATTTTATTTTGAAAAAAAAAATTGTGCCAGAGCCCATGTCAGTACTATTCAATAACTACCTTTATTTTCTTAATTCATTACTTCTTTTAAGTATTAGAAATGAAAATATTCAAGTTCTCCTTTCATTACACAGTAATTTCATTAGCAGAAGATCTCCTGGGAATTAGTGATACATATGTAAGTCTAACTTTGTAATACCAAATGCTCAAGACCATTAAGACTTCATGCAAAACTACTATAGGTTTCTGTTCTAAAAGTTATTTGCAAACTTCCTTCACATTTCTACTTAAATTACTCTAAGTATAAAGTTTAGTACAATGCAGATTTCCACAGGCATTTGAACACCAAGCTGAAAAATATCGCAGCAATTTTCTGCCAGATGTAATTTGATATGCTATAAACCCTTGAAAAATCAGAGATGATAGCAAATTTGACAACTGACCTTTAGTTATAATACCAGAAATGTGATACCATAAAGATATCTGGGCTCATTTTCTTCCATTGAGGCCATTTGGGAAAAAGAAAAAGACCTTGCTCTGAATATTTACTAGGATAGGCTCTGAGTTTATGCTGTATGTTGCCTGACAACAGACATGAGAATCGATTCTGTGCGACGAAGCATTTATCCCATCTCTTGGAAAAAAACAAAATCGCAGCTTTGTTTTTTATTTTGTTTGTTTTTTTCAGCAGGCAAATAAAGGAACATTTATGATCGTATGTGAGAGAAGCAACAGTGCAGGCAAGCTGTAAATCTCAGCAGGCACTGGGGGAAGGGAGAGGAAATAATAGGAAGAGTGAAACTCATGCTTTTGACTCAAAGTTTAAGAAGATACAGGAAACTGAAAATCAAAACAACCCTGAGATTCCATCTCACACCAATTAGAATGGCTAAGATCAAAAATTAAGGTGACAGCAGATGTGGCAAGGATATGGAGAAAGAGGAACACTCCTCCATTGTTGGTGAGCTGGTTCAATGACTCTGGAAATCAGTCTGGAGGTTCCTCAGAACATTGGACATAATACTATCTGAAAACCCAGCTATACCACTCCTGGGCATATACCCAAAAGATGCTCCAACATGTAATAAGGACACATACTCCACTATGTACATATCTGCTTTATTTATAAAAGTCCAAAACTGGGAAGGACCCAGATGTCCCTCAACAAAGGAATGGATACAGAAAATGTGGTGCATTTACACAATGGAGTATTACTCAATAATAAAAACAGTGACTTCATGAAATTCACAGGCAAATGGATGGAACTAGAAAATATCATGAGTGAGGTAACCCAGTCACAAAAGAACACACATGGAGTGCACTAATTCATAAGTGGATATTAGCTTGAAATCTCAGAATACCCTAGATACAATTCACAGATCTTGTGAAGCTCAAGAAGAAGGAAGACCAAAGTCTAGATGCTTCAGTCCTTCTCAGAAGGGGGAACAAAATATTCGAAGGCAGAAATACAATGACAAAGTGTGGATCAGAGACTGAAGGGAAGGCCATCCAGAGACTACCCGATCTGGGAATCCATCCCATATACAGATACCACTCTCAGACACGATTGTAGATGCCAAGAAGTACATGCTGAAAGGACCCTAATAGAGCTGTCTCTTGCAAGGCTCTGCCAGAGCCTGACAAATACAGAGGCAGATGCTCTTAGCCAAGTATTGGACTGAGCATGGGGTCTCCAATGAATGAGTTAGAAAAAGGACCCAAGGAGCTGAAGGGGTTTGCATCCCATAAGAAGAACAACATCAACCAACCAGATGCACCAGAGCTCCCAGAAACAAACTACCAACTAAAGAGTACACATGGAGGGTCCCATGGCTCCTGCCACATATATAGCAGAGGATGTCCTAGTTGGATAACAATGAGAGGAGATACCCTTGATCCTGGGAAGGTTAGATGCTCCAGTGTGAGGAGTGCCAGGGTGGAGAGCCAGGAGTGGGTGGACAGGTGGGTGCACCCTCATAGAAGCAGTGGGAGGGAGGATAGGATAGAGGTTTTCTGGAGGGGAAATCACGAAAGGGGATAACATTTGAAATATAAATAAAGAAAATATACAATTAAAAAATGAAAAAAAAATAAAGAAAATAGGAACACTTAACAGTGGAGGTTGCAAGCAGATACACTTGTTCCTAAAATAAGTGGACTTTATCAACACTGGATGAATGTACTTTTTTTAGTAGAGTCCCTCAGTGTTTGATATATCATTAATTAGAAAATCAGGATAAGGGAAATAACTACTATATGTAAATAGATATGATATTGTGATTTGATTGTAAAACGCCCTTTGTATTTATCATGTTGATGTTTGGGAGAAATGAGTCCTTGGCAGTGGTCCTTAAAGATTTAGTTTATCCCCACTTACTATGTCCTTTAAGCTCCATCTTTACAAAGGAATGACAAGACAAAATAAAGCCCCTGTTCTCTCTATTCTATTTTTCTATCTTATCATTATCTAAATAATCTAAGCTAAAAATCCTAAGCACATCCCCTGGCTCTTGTTTCCTTCCAGACACTGAGCAATTCTGTATCACCTGCTTCATCTATTTTATGGTGTTTTTTCACCACATGTATTGATTCTCAGCAAGATTTCAATTGTCTACAAGCACTGCCAATGCAGAAGCCCTTGTTCATACTTTTATCCTAAGTGGGTCCCTTGAAAATATGACCACTATTTCTCCCAGAACCTGAGATCAATAATCCTTTAGTAGTTCGTATTTACTCAATGTCTCTTCCTTATGCATAGTGCCAAAACATTGTTGTACTGTAAAACTAATACCTATTCAATTTGTCAGTTATAAAAACACACAAGTAAAATAAACAGAAATAAATGAAATTATTTGGAATTTGGAATTCTTGTTACCTTAAAGGACTGAAACTAGAGGGATTGCCCATATATTTTCCTTCATCTAGTCATTAACTGATTTATATTAACTTGCTGTTTGCTGTGGAAAATCATTACTTACATCTTCAAAATGTGACTTCATAAATTAAATTAAATGAAAAGCGCATCTACAAGAGCACCCTGTTCCCTATATATACACAACTGAAAAGGTACAAAAGTTGGGGGCTGGGAGCTTGCTAAGTGATTAAGAGTGCTTGGTGCACCAGCAGAGGACTCACCTTTGTTCCCAGATCCACAGGCTAACTCACAAATGCCGGCAATTCCACCTCCAGGACATCCAATTTCTTCTGGCCTCCACTTGTATCTGCTTATACATGTGCACATAAATAATACAATAAAAATTTTAAAAGCAAAAGCATAAATACATAGGGGACGTTTTACAACCAAATCACAACATTATATCTATATGTATAGATACATATAGTGGCCTATTCTCTGTTGGGAAGGAAAGAGAACTTACCGTTAAGGAAGGGCAGCTGTAAGTTCTCATCAGTGTAGACATGAATCCAGAAGAATTCATATAAACAATCCTTGCCAGCTAACTTTTCTGTTCTTTATGTGTCTCCCTCCAAATAGTTGCTCATATAGAATCACTTGTCTTTTCTTTTATTCTGTAATAGCTCTTCTGTGTGTGTTTCCTTTCCTGTGAGGATATTCCTGAAGAAAAAAAAAAAGCAATTTAGAGAAAAAGTGTCTATTTAGGACTAAACTTCAAAGAAATATGTTCCATGATGAGAGTGAAAGCAGAGTGGCAGGAACAAGAGGCTAGCTGGTCACAGTGTTTCCAGGAACAAGAGGACAGCTGGTCACATTGTATCCACACCCCAGAAACAGGGAGTGCACAGAAGAGGTGCAGATGAACTATAAAACCTTCAGTGACCTACTCCCTCCATTTAGGGTCACATTCTAAAAATGGTATCGTTTTCTCAAGTAGTACCACTAGCTAAGGACTTAGTATGTAAACAACTGGGGACATTTTGTATTGAAAGCACATCAGCGCTATAAAGATGCAATTTTTTTGTTGTTGTTCCAGATACAATATAAGCTAAAATATTAGGTTGATCTTTAAGGACAGTTCTTTCTTAGAGTAGCCTCCATTTATATTATAGCACACATCTATAAATCAATATATAATTCCATTATTAGCATATGTATCACTATACATCAATATTATATATTAATATGTTATATATTAATATATGCTGATATATTTTATATGAACACACATGTGAGCTAATAATATATGTGAATATATCACTACATTAATATTGTATATGTGTTAATGAGCATATATAAGTTAAAAAGCTTCTTCCTATTTTCTTGTCATTTCTTATTTGCAACAAGGCTTATTTGCAACAAAGGCATATTTCAATTCAAGAGTGCTGATACTATTATGGTACAGTAACTCAAGAAGTCAATATAGTACTGAGCAACATAGCATCATAGGTTCCAAGTAAAACTGTACATCAACAACTATGACAAGCATCTACAGAACATGTATCAAAAAATTACAGGTTAAATATTTTTTCAACTCAAGAATAAATTCTCTCTTTCAAATAAACACAAGTCAATGAATTTGTCAAATAGAAATTTTCAACCATTTGTATAAATCAAATTATTGAATTTGTATTTTAAGTAATATTGTTAACATTTTGAAATTTAAAAAATTACATCATTTCTTACTTCTCTTTCCTCCTTCCAGCCCTTCCCATTCATCCCTCACCATGCTGTCTCTCAAACTAATGACTGCTTTATCCTTATCCACTTATAATGCTTTTGAACCACAGCAATAGATAATGTAGGATAATAACTTAAAGGGTGCAGTAGTAGCATGCATGACTTGGCAGGAACAAATACCTCTCTAGTTGGCCTTTAGATCAGTTCAACCAGATGGAAACCATGCTTTATGCTGGAAATCTAGCCAAATACATGGGGCTAGTGATGTCATGGGCTTTGGAGGAGAACCTACAAAAGCCATTTCATGTAAATAATTCTCACTCCTCATCAAGGAAACTTCTATTTTGAACAGAATTTTTTAAATGTTTTGTTATTAAGGATCTTCATTTGTAATAGGATCATATCCATGATCATGTTATATACTTGCAAGTTTCTCTAAATCTTTCTTCTCATTTAGAACATATATATCCCTGCAAATTAGTATAATCTTTAAATGAAGGAACTAAGATTTGATATTTTCTACAAAAGCAGATCAGGAAATGGAATGTTCAGTCTAGAGTAACATCATAGTAACATTTCCAAATACCTGGACCTATTGCTGTCATAGATTTTGGAGGAGAAGCTAAACAACCATTTCATGAAAACTGAATCATCCCTAATTCCAGAGTTGTTTACATCTTGAGTCTTAAGGAGCCTTTATCCAGGATGGATATTGCAAGTCCCAGGAAATTGCTATATAACAGATGTGTTGCTTACTCCTGTAACTCCCAAAGTTAACTAATAAAAAACCCAAAATCCAAATTGAAATCGCTATCTACCTAGCTGGGAAGAAATATGAATATTCTCAGTCTGACTTTGACACCATTGAAACAGTAAGTGCCAAAGAAATTGGAATTTCTTTAAGCATATCATGATAGGAGAAAAATAAAGAGACAGTTAGATGAAACTTGTTTTTCAGAAATAGTTGTTATACAGTTCTAACAACTTGTCTTACCACATTATAGGCTAAGACTGAAGCCCAGGAAACCTTGAGACAGTGGTAGGTAGGACCACACGTTGACCTGGACTGCTTAGATATATAAGTTCTTGGCCTCTTGTTTAAACCTTATTCTTTGTTCAGGACTTAAAAAAAAGAGTTTCAAGGAGATTACAGTGTCTATTTGTTACTGTTTATAATATGTTTACATTGGAAGAATCTCTCCTGTTTTACGCTATTAATTTGGCACCTCTAGTTGATTTATTAAAAATAAGTACCTGAAACAAGTTTGGGATAAAGAACTTGACCCAAAATATGGTAACAAATGCACATTTAATTTGTGTTTAAAACATAGAGAAAATAATACTTTAAAAAATTAAAAATTATTTATTTTCATAAATATTTGATTAATAAACATTAGCTTAGGCCAGATGTTTTATACAGATTCTGAATCCTCTCTGTTTAAACATTACAGAGTTTTTATACACAGTTAGAAATGTGAAATTTATTTGTAGAATGAGTTGAGTCATGATATTTTTATGTGAACTGTCTTATGAGAGGATACTTTTGCAAAAGCAAAACAGGTAGCGATATATTTTCCTGAAAACAGACACGTAGTGTTTTCCTTGTAGTTTCCTGGAAAAAGAGCATATAATGGTTTGCTAGAGTGGATGCTTAAGAGAACATGTGATGTTTGGAAAGATCATGTGATGTTGATGGATATGTATATATACCAACAGACAATGGATGGGGCTGTGTGGTATTGATTTATCTTGCTACACGTTGCCTATCATCATCATTTGTTGTGGCTTCATAAAGAGAAATGCACCAAAGAACTTCTGGTGGTGTTTAGGGTAGTTTCTTGCCACTTCTGTTGAGTCGGGATGATTGGCAGAGCCTCCTAGTTTATTCTGAATCAAACAGCAGTTGCTGATTACTGGATGGTATTTGTAAGTGGATCTAGCTATCGCTACTGATTCATGTGAACTGAATTGCTAATATCCTGACGAACCCAGTGAACTATTTCTAAACAGATCTATATCCATTTTTGCTCTATTATCCTTTCCTTTCTACTACTTCTGGTGGATAGTATACTAGAAGAGAGGTTAAATCATTTGAATACAGTTATTAAAGTAGGTTTTTAAAATAAGTTGTACACATGTATGTCCTGTTGAGACTTTCAAATTGTGATTTTGGCTATAAAAGGGAGGAGATTGCTTGAATCCAACTGGTACTGATGGCCACACAGATTTAGCCATGCTTTCTGCAGTATTCCACCGATCAAGGTGTCACTATGATGAGCTGTGCTGTTTGCAAGTATTACTCCCTAATACTGCCGTCCTATCTAAGATGCATTTTGACAAAAGGCAGGCAGAGAAGATCACATATTCACCACTACTGAACAAGATTTCTGCCTCAGGATGTAGGTTCTTCCCTCCCACAGAAGGTACCTTTGTTTAGTAGCATTGAATCTTCTCTAATGCTTTGGGTATCTATCACTCTCTCTGAAGCATTAATAACTTAAGAAAGCTCTTACCTGAAGGCTATGCTTCTGAGCACTTTCTGGGTACCTTTCTTTAACAACTACACTTTTTTTCTATTTATCTAACAGAGGAATTGTTAAGTTAGGGTCTGAATGAAATGCTCCAGAACTATAGCATAATAAGTAGCATTGGCTTTTCTATTTAAAATTTGAAGCCAGTAAGAATGATAGAAAAATCAAGATTTAGCTATGATAGTTCCTTGTAAAGAGGTAATTTTTTTTCTTTTTGTATATGGAAAAGAAGCACAGACTTCATCTACTGTGTTAATGCCTTAGCTTGGTGGATGATGATGACTATAATCAGAGATTTAGACACATAGTCTACACTGAACTATGTCTTCCCCCTTTAACCTTCCCAACAAAGTGTGCCCATAGAAAAATTTTATCCTGTCAATTTTAGTTGCTGTCTAAAAATTTGGGTGATTTAGTGAAAAAAAATCATTTGTGGAAATAAAGGACATGGTAATCCCAGATATTGAGCCATATGTCGTTGTCATTTCTTGCATATGCAAGTTAGATCTTATGCTTCCATCTTCCACTGAACCTGAAATGTAGTGGCTCTATCTGTCTTCCTTGATGATTACTGTTCAAAGGATAATTTTCAGGTCCCTGAGAAAGACTGCCAATTTGTCCCAAAGCTGGCAAGATGTTTTAAAGAGCATTAACATATGGAGCAGAGAAAGAAGTGGTAATTACCAAATTCTTTCAAGAAACCACTTGACATAAGTCTATTCCAGAATGTGAAAAGCCCGACCAAGTATATCATGGAGATGATGAACATCTTAGTCACCATCACACAGATGGAAATCATGTAGCCAGGGTAGCAGCCATCAAATCAAGCTACATGAACAGACGACATTTTGAATGTCATTTGAAGGTATTACTAGAGTCTTAGTATCCACCTCTGGGCACTAGCAGCTCTTATACATAGGCACTTCCACTATCTTCAGTGCCATAGCTGAAAATTCAATACTTGATATTGACATGAGCTTTATGTTTAAACAGAAGGTGAGAGGTATGCATAACTAGGCATCCCTCATCAAATTGTGGCCCTGCTCATCTCTGGTCCATCTTTGATTCAGCTGCAGACTGACTCAAAGTTCTCAGCATTGTGAAGTCTCTCCCTGGGAAGCATGTTTCTCATCCTGGCACAAGGTCCGCAGACTCTCCCTTCTTGTTTTGTGAGACATCTGAAAAAGTTCTTATTCTTCAAATTAATTGTTTCAACAGTCTGATTGCCAACAGAACGGGTATAATAATTATATCTTTAGAATATTTGCTCTTCTTTAAGGCCAGTTATAAATTGCATTAAAATATGAGGATATTTCTAACAATTTGAACCCCACTTACCAGTTATTACTCTCAGGAGAGAACATATAGTTTTTGTGAAAATTTATTTTTCTGATTTCTATAAAGCATTTAAGTAGGTGAACACATATTCATGAGATTTACAGTATTCTGCCATTAATACAGGTTTTAAAATTTTATTTGAGTTCCATGTTAAAAAGAAGAAACCATGAGGTAAATTTGGAAGTCTAGGAGTCACTTTA
This sequence comes from Mus caroli, assembly GCF_978045245.1. Taxonomy (NCBI): domain Eukaryota; kingdom Metazoa; phylum Chordata; class Mammalia; order Rodentia; family Muridae; genus Mus; species Mus caroli. The sequence continues at coordinate 74,845,325 of NW_028227262.1, read as the reverse complement.
ACAAACCACCTTTCACTCAGACTGTGATCTATAATTTCATTAATGTGAAAGGTGATTGTTTTTAAGTAATATAAATGATTCTATTCACTGTTAGTTCAGTTCTTTGAACAACAAACTCTACAAAGACCCAGAATATAGGATTATAAAAAAATTCTTCATGCACAAAGTGCCGATCCACCTATAACTGTATTTGCAAAGGACAAAAATATTATTGTGATAACATAAATGAAGGCTCTGGAAAGGAGTGTATATGATATTTATGATGAACTTTATTGGGAGGGAAAGAGAAAGAAGAGGAAAAGACAGCAGAGATGGACAGGAAGAGAGAAAGGAAAAGACTAAAGATTACAGTGACCATGAAAGAGGAGAGCATCCTTTAGACAGAATGATAGGATCTAGAAGTTACAGATGTAGCCTACATTTCAAAAGCTGATGAAGATCTACCTTAGAATAGATAGACATCAGGTATAGTATGATGGTGAACCAAAAGGAAGGAGCCAAAACCCTCTAATAAGTTCCATGTAAGATTTTATGAGAGGGAGGGCATGGCAGATGTTTCACAAAGCATAGTTTATCCTTGACTATCACATATGCCACAGAAGCAGACCCTAGGTGTGGCTATAAAGTAATGTTGGGGTTATAAGTGGGATAGGCTTGAGTTAGTTTTTTTTTTTTTCCCCTTAGGACCTGAATCTTGTTTCTCATTCTCAGGCAGAGCCTATAAATATTTTTGTTTTAAAAAGATAATCCTAAGAACTTGTCTATATTTTTGGAACAGAGCAAAAGGCAGATATAGGTTTTTAGTCCTGAAATAATTTTTTATTATTATTACTAGATATTTTATTTATTTACATTTTAAATGTTATCCCATTTCCCAGATTTCCATCTGCAAACTCCCTAACCATCCTTCCTCCCCTTGCTTCTATGAGGGTGCTCCTCCACCCACCCATTCACTTCTACCTCACTGCCCTGGCATGCCCCTACACTGGAGCATCAAGCCTTCACAGGACCAAGGGCTTCTTCTACCACTGATATCAGATAAGGCCATCCTCTGCTTCATATGCTGCTGGAGTCATGGGTACCCCATGTGTACTCTTTGGTTGGTGGCTTAGTCCCTGGGAGCTCTGGGGGATCAAGTTGGTTGATATTGTTGTTCTTCCTATAGGGTTGCAAACCCCTTCAGCTTTTTTAGTTCTTTCTTTAATTCCTCCATTGAGGTCCCTGTTCTCAGTCCAATGGTTGACTATGAGCATCTGCCACTGTATTTGCCAGATACAGATTGCACTGGTAGAGCCTATCAGAAGACAGCTATATTAAGCTCCTGTCATCAAGCACTTCTTTCATCAGCATTAGTGTCTGGGTTTAGTGTCTATATATAGGATGGTTCCCCAGGTGGAGCAGTCTCTGGATGGCCTTTCCTTCAGTCTCTGCTCCACACTTTCCCCTGCATTTCCTTTAGACAGAAGCAATTCTGGGTTAATTTAATACTTAATTTAGTCTGGAGATGAGTGGGTTGCCCCATTCCCCCATTAGGCTCCTTGCCTAACCTCTGGATATAGGCTCTACAGGTTCTTTCCCTCCCCCCTTGGTTGGGCATTTCAGCTAATCAAATCCCCATTTGGGTACTGGAAAACTCATGCTTTCCTGGCATGGGGAACTTTCTGGTGGCTTTCTCCAGTTCCTTACCCCATTGCTGCACACCTCTGTCCAAATTCCTAACACTCTATATCATTAACATCTTCTTTCATATATGATCCTGCCTCCATTTTTCCCTCTTCCCCTCCTTTCTTCCTCCCAAGTCCTTCTCACCCTCTACCTCCTGTGAATATTTTGTTCCCTCTTCAAAGAAGGACTGAAACATCATGCCAATATAATATCTTGTATCTACAGAATTCTATAGGAAAACTCTCCATGGGGAAAGCTGACTTTATGCTGAGTGAGCTGAAGTCCTTCAGGACAGAGTCCACCTTCAATTAGAAATTAAGACTACATGTAGGAATGAAGAATGGTGGTGAGGACAGAGATAGTAAAGGCAACCTGAAACTCATTGATCTGCCTTTGCAGATAGGACCAGTTGAACTGTCTTGTCACTATTTGGGAGATATCTTCTGGTCTTTGTCTCTCAGTTTAAACAAATTTTAAGACTACTATGTGCACAGTGGATAAAATAGTATTAGACTCTCTGTTTCACCACTTTTAATCTCTCTCTGATTCATAATTTCTTTTGGAATATGGGATTACTAAAGCAGTGGTTTATGGATTCAAGTCACTGACCACATCATCATTGAGTTCATTAGTTTTGTTAGCTTTCAGGTAATTACTTGGTTTTCCTTAAAATAATTTTTTTCTGCTCTATGTCTAGGCAAATTTGTCCACGCTGAAAACTCTGTCCAATTTCCTCTCCCTGCAGTGACATACAGTAGGGTTATTCTACTGACTTTTCTTATACTTTTCACAAAGTAGAAAAATAAGCGAGAATTTCACCCAACAAATGCTATATTTTATTGCTACTGTGAGTCCAGTATGTTATAATCACAGAGGGACACATTTTTGTCTACACTGCCATAATCTATTGAACACCAATAAGTTCAAAAGCTATATTGGCTTTGTTATCTGCAATTTTCTAAGTAGTCCTAACATTCCTTGATAGCTGGCTTTTGGAAAACAGAGGTCCTTTTATTCTAGTCTTGATTACTAATATTCCTGTATAGGTAATAATTATGTTACTAGGAAAACAAGCTCAATTCCAAAATTGAGTTATGAGTCTCAATAATGAAAGAATTTAGAAATGGACACAAGAATATGGAAATTGTAATTTAATTAGAGTTTGAATGCTTAGAATACCCAAAATACAATTTGAAAAATACATGAAACTCAAGAAGAAGGAAGACTAATGTGTCCGGGGATCTATACCATAATTAACCACTAAATGCAGACACGATTGCCTATGCCAGCAAGATTTTTCTGACATGATCCTGATATAGCTGTCTCTTGTGAGGCTATGCCGGGGCCTGACAAATACAGAAGTGGATGCTCATAGTCATCTATTGGATAGAATACAGGGCCCCCCAATGGAGGAGCTAGAGAAAGTACCCACAGAACTGAAGGGGTCGGTAAAGTACAGCAATATGAACTAACCAGTACCCCCTGAACTCATGTCTCTGGCTGAATATGTAGCAGAAGATGGCCTAATCAGCCATCATTGGGAGGAGAGGCCCTTGGTCTTGCAAAGATTATTTTCCCAATACAGTGAAATGCCAGGGCCAGGAAGCAGGAGTAGGTGGGTTGGCAAGCAGGGTGAGGGGAGGGTATAAGGGACTTTCGGGATAGCATTTGAGATGTAAATGAAGAAAATATCTAATAAAAATTGTTTAAATAAAAAAAAAGAAAAGTAATAGGACAGTAGTCTGAGAAATCTCAATGACTGCCTGAGGAAGAAAAATGAAATGAAATCCACACTTTTAAAGTCAGATATATCAAAGGTCTATGGCAATGGTTCAAGAGGGACACAGAGATGGATTAAGGAAGTTAAGGCATTTAGAAAAGTTACTAATACCAAAGAAAGGTAGATATAAAGGAAACATGCTAGTCAGTACCCCAAGGAGAGTTCAGATCCCATAAGGGAAGCAGACAATGTGGTTGATCTCTGAAGAGATGCACTAAAATCCTTGTGGCAGATGGGGTAGTTACCTGAATAAAGGATGAAGTACAATGAAGGAGCCTGGAGCTAGACTCTGATTCTCAGGCAGAAATCAGCGAATGTGGCAAAGAGCAGGATATATGGCCAACAAACACCCCCATTGATGTAAATGCATTCCTTGAGATGAAATGTTCTACCATCTGAAAGTTTGTTAGATAGACGGTTTACAGACAGGACAAAGAATTGTATCAGGGACACAGACTAGACATTGGGACAGTTTATTCAGAGAGAGAAAGCAGTCCTAAGAATAGGAGTGGCCTGGTGAGCATAGAAGCAAAGTCTCAAAAGCTCTGAGGCTTTGTAGGACATTTACTATGTAGCAGCGTCCATTCATACCTTTGCAAAACATGGGCTTTTCTTCAGCATGCTCTGATTATTTATGAAGCACACATGAAGGTGAAGGTTCTAGTATTTTCTAAACATAGGTGTCTTTCATATTTTATTCTTCTTGGATAAGCTCATAGTCAATAATTTCCTATCACAACTATATGAACCTATTTACCTATCATCAGTCTATCATCATCACATTCTTATGAAGGATACTAAATAGTTATCTAAGTAATACAGGAATTGAAGCATAATTAAAGAATTTTTGACAGATCCTACTTGAGATTGGTAGAGATAGGGACTGATGCATATTCACTTCAGGGAATGGACGGCAAACTCAAATGGAGCTCTGATAGAAATGTTAACAGCAATAAAAATAAGCTGTGGGAGAAAAGGGTTATGCCTAACTTTAGAGTGTTAATGTGAGCTGTAGGGTCAGAGCATTAGACCATGTAGATCATAAAGATGAGGTGTGAGGGCAGGTCTTGACTGATAAGTGAATGGGTAGATGATCCGGTAATTTATATAAGCTTTAATACTAAGGTCATGAAAAATTTCCCTATTGTCATTGGCCTGATATCTAAAAGAAGAAAACTTTAATTATGGACTAAGCATGAATGAAAGATTTAACAATATTATATGGGTTAGGCTTGTATTCAGTTAGGAGTTGTTCTCCATGGTCTGGAATTCAGGATGAACCCAAGAAAGAAAGGAAGCTAATTCTAATATTATTTATTGTTATAAGTTTACATTTTAAATTTGAGGACATCTTAAATGAAGTTTTATTACTAACCTGAGTACATGCTTAATCACAACCCATACATAGCTTTTCTTAGAAGATGCTCTGTGCTAGGCATTTAATAAATTATAGATACAGTAATTTTTTATTACTATGAACTGTGGCTTTTGTAAGTGCTACTAAAAGGTTTATGTATTAACAGTATTGTCAGAGTTGTTGGAACCTTGAATGGATAGTGTATCCTAAGAGATTCTAGTAAAAGTTCATTTGGCATTTTCCCTCAAGTGAAATAGAGGGTTTGCAGTTTCTGAAGTTGTACCTTCACTTCCGGGTCATTAGTTGAAACTCTTTTTTTCTATTGCAGAATTTTGCCCTGAATTGCTGCCTTATTACAAGCCTCAAACAAGGAGGAAAATCAGTTATGAAGTGAAGTTTCTGAAGCAATGAGACAAAGCTAAGCTTTCCTCTTGAGCAAATCACCTCAGACACTTGTTATAGTGACCCAGACTTAATATCAAACAGTGTAAGTTTAAATCATTAAATGCTTTCATTTATTATATTACATTCATATATATCATTATAGTCATATATTATAGGCTATTATAAAACTAATAAAAATGCATTCTAGATAAAAATAGAATCATAGATGCTTCATTTATAACAATGATCATCAGAAGGTGTGCAGGTTATTATACTAAGAATCCCATAGGTAACAGATAAGAAGCTTAAATGGCAAACTAAGTAGAACTAAACACAACAGAACAGATGCATGCATGGAGTGTATGGTCAACACAGGGTCCTGGAGAGCACAGAGATCCAGTAGATTGTCCAAAACTATTGGAGATAGGAATGGTTAATGGAACATAGAAGGAGCTTTGCTTTCAGGGTGATGACCATCTGAGGACACTGGGCTTATGGAAGATGGCTTCCATAGTGATGACAGGCAGGTGCTTCAGGGGAAGGTATAGACTTTCTGTCCCTCTTGTACCTCTAACTTCTTATGCTTCTGTTGGTCATACCTAGGTAGCTTGGGGAAAAGTTCAGCTGATCCTGGATAAAGTCTGTTTTAAATGTTTTACATTGAAATACCTCTTTTAAAACTGAAATATTATTATGTGATTGTATAATAAGAGAAACCTTTAAAAGTCACTTAATCCATGTAAATTCCCCTTTTATAAGTAGGAATTGGGCTCCAACAACAACAAAAACAACAAAAGCTCCAAGCATTGTTTAGTTTCCTATTTGCCTTCCACCATGTGATAATGCAGGCTTCCTCATCTTCAAACAAAGTAGCTTTCACAGAGAAGCTGAGCATGTCAGTGCCTTGTTGGACTTTCCAAACACCAGAAGAGTGAGAAAAATATACATATACATATACATATACATATACATATACATATACATATTACTTGATCTTCATTATTTAGTTATATTATGACAAGATTATGACAAGAATGAATAAAAATTTTTCTTATGTCTATGATAGGTATCAGTTATTTAGATATTTTGAAATTATAAATAAATGTTGAATTTAGACAAGTGGGTAATACATATATTGTTATAATGCCCTTATATTGTGGTTAATGTTCATGATAAACTTGTCTGGATTTATAATTACCCTACAACAGACCTCTTGGTGTGTCCATAACTGTGCTTTCTAAAATCTCTAATGGAAAAAGAGAGCCCTGAATGTGGGAAATACCATATCAGGGGCTGGGGCACTTGACTGAATGAAAGAAATATGTAAGGTAATTATCAGCATTCATCTTTGATTTATTCCTCTCTACAAATGTAGTATGGCAAACTGAATTGCCCTTCTGCTACTACGCTTTTCTACCATGATGGGTTCTATCCCTTAGAACTAGAAGCCAACAAAATCAAACAAAACAAAACCACATCCTCTTTCTCCCTCAGGTTGTTTCACAACACAGAAAAATAAACTGACATATGGGGTGTGAAGAATACAGAAATTTCTTGACTTACATGGGTTTGTGACCAATAAACTGGTGGTAAGTTAAATATGCAATAAGTAAAGCAACCATTTAACATTCTCAGTACATCAGATGACAGAGTTCATTGATAGTGCTCAACATAGTTACAGAGACAAAGTTTGGAGCTGTGACGAAAGGATGGACCATCTAGAGACTGCCATATTCAGAGATCCATCCCATGATCAGCATCCAAACGCTGAAACCATTGCATTCACTAGCAAGATTTTGCTGAAAGGACCCAGATATAACTGTCTCTTGTGAGACTATGCCGGGGCCTGGCAAACACAGAAGTGGATGCTCACAGTCAGCTAGTGAATGGAACACAGGGCCCCCAATGGAGGAGCTGGAGAAAGTACTGAAGGAGCTGAAGGGATCCGCAACCCTATGGGTGGAACAACATTATGAACTAACCAGTACCCCGGCGCTCTTGACTCTAGCTGCATATGTATCTAGCTGCAAAAGATGGCCGAAAGAGAGGCCCATTGGACATGCAAACTTTATATGTTCCAGTACAGGGGAATGCCAGGGCCAAAAAAAATGGGAATGGGTGGGTAGGGAAGTAGGGGGGAGGGTATGGGGGACTTTTGGGATAGCATTGGAAACGTAATTGAGGAAAAGATGTAATAAAAAAAATGAAAAAAAAAAAGAAAATCACTAAACAAGGAAAAACACCAAAAAATTAAATTCCAACATACACTATTTGCTCTCTCTCTCTCTCTCTCTCTCTCTCTCTCTCTCTCTCTCTCTCTCTCTAATTATCTGTCTACCATAAAATTATAAATTGTAAATCAAGCCATGAACTGTCAAGGGACTATCTGTATATTGCAGAATAAGGCTGAGCAAATTACCCAGTAGATTAGATGACTTGTATTAGCTGTGCAATGTAACAACATGAGTATCCTCATGGCTTTCCGTTTTCTAAACTTGTCCCATCTTGTTTTCATCACTTTCATTTTTCAGGACAGGTATGACTGTGCTTTACTTTGCTTCAGCAGCCAGTCAGTGAAACCTATCCAATATGCTGTGCAATTCATAACTGGGAAAAAGAAAGTTATTTCTGCCCACCTTTATAGGAACTTGAATTAGCATATGTGCACTCCCATGCCTACTTTTCAATACAAAATATCTGCTACACCTCATGTGTTGAAAGGAATTGGCGATGTTTTAGGAGATATTTGAAAAGATAGGAGACAAGGTGTCATTAGATGGTATGTGGCTCACCCCACCATTTATTTGTTGGTCGATATGATTCATGAAAGCAAAGGGAGCAGAGAAGTCAAAAAGGGGTTTGTGAAGCCTAGTGAGTATGTACAATTAATAGTCACTGTGGTAGGAGCTGGGGGTGGGGAGCAGATCAATTGTATTTGTGGTGATTCAAGGCTTGTATAATTTTGGGGTCTGGGCATAGGAAATCCAGGATGGGCAAAGGTCATTGGTTGGAGGCTGAGGGTACTAAAATGCCTCATTAGCATGGGAAGCACTTCAGGGATCTCAGGTACCAGATGAACTGAATCCGTTCTGATCAGGAGAAAGGAAGTGGATTCTGTAATCTAACTGAGGCTAAGTGACATTCCTCAAGTAGAGGCATGTGGGGACAGGGTTTGACTTCCCCAGACAAGTCAATTAAGGCAGCCTCAAAAGGCTATCTGGCCAAGGGTGCACTTCAGCCTTAATTAGCTGAGTTTTCCCACAAGGGAATAAGTCACAACATTTTTGCTTTAAGAAAGAGTTTATGACATTGTCAAATTTCTTGTTTTCTTTTCCTCTGTCTCTCTGTATTTCTATTTCTCTCTGTCTCTGTTTCTATTTCTCTGTGTGTCTCTTCTCTCTCCCTCCCTCTCTCTCTTCCTCTCTCCCTTTGTCCCTCCCCTTTTTTTCTTGGTTGTCAGGAGATGAAAGCCTTCACCTGTTTTGCAATAGCTCTATGTTGTTTATGCATTTTCGTCAGCAGGGTAAAATTAGTGGATTCGAATGATCATAGATTGACCTCTCTGAAACTATGAGCACAAATGGAATTTTCCTGCTGTAAGTTATCTCTCATGTTTTTGTCATAGCAAAGGGGAATATAAACATTCTTTTTTTTAATTTTTAATGTTTTTATTACATCTTTTCCTCAATTATATTTCCAATGCTATCCCAAAAGTCCCCCATACCGACGCCCACTTCCCTACCCAACCATTCCCATTCTTTTGGCCCTGGCATTTCCCTATATTGGGGCATATAAAGTTTGCAAGTCCAATGGGCCTCTCTTTCCCGTGATGGCCGAATAGGCCATCTTTCGATACATATGCAGCTAGAGACAAGAGCTCCGGGGTACTGGTTAGTTCATCATGTTGTTCCTACTATAGGGTTGCAGATCCCTTTAGCTCCTTGGGTACTTTCTCTAGCTTCTCCATTGGGAGCCCTGTGATACATCCAATAGCTGACTGTGAGCATCCACTCCTGTGTTTGCTAGGCCCCGGCATAGTCTCACAAGAGACAGCTATATTTGGGTCCTTTCAGCAAAACCTTGCTAGTGTATGCAATGGTGTCAGCGTTTAGAAGCTGATTATGGGATGGATCCCTGGATACTGCAGTCTCTAGATGGTCCATCCTTTCATCACAGCTCGAAACTTTGTCTCTGTAACTCCTTCCATGGGTGTTTTGTTCCCAATTCTAAGAAGGGGCATATTGTCCACATTTTGGTCTTCATTCTTCTTGAGTTTCATGCATTTAGCAAATTGTATCTTATATCTTGGGTATCCTAAGTTCTGGGCTAATATCCACCTATCAGTGAATACATATTGTGTGAGTTCCTTTGTGATTGTGTTACCTCATTCAAGATGATGCCCTCCAGGTCCATCCATTTGGCTAGGAATTTCATACATTCATTCTTTTTAATAGCTGAGTAGTACTCCATTGTGTAAATGTACCATAATTTCTGTATCCATTCCTCTGTTTAGGGACATCTGGGTTCTTTCCAGCTTCTGGCTATTATAAATAGGGCTGCTATGAACATAGTGGAGCATGTGTCCTTCTTACCGGTTGGGACATCTTCTGGATATATGCCCAGGAGAGGTATTGCTGGATCCTCCGGTAGTACTATGTCCAATTTTCTGAGGAACCGCCAGACTGATTTCCAGAGTGGTTGTACAATCTTGCAATCCCACCAACAATGGAGGAGTGTTCCTCCTTCTCCACATCCTCGCCAGCATCTGCTGTCATCTGAATTTTTGATCTTAGCCATTCTGACTGGTGTGAGGTGGAATCTCAGGGTTGTTTTGATTTGCATTTCCCTGATGATTAAGGATGTTGAACATTTTTTCAGGTGCTTCTCTGCCATTCGGTATTCCTCAGGTCAGAATTCTTTGTTCAGTTCTGAGCCCCATTTTTTAATGGGGTTATTTGACTTTCTGGAGTCCACCTTCTTGAGTTCTTTATATATATATTGGATATTAGTCCCTTATCTGATTTAGGATAGGTAAAGATCCTTTCCCAATCTGTTGGTGTTTTTTTTTTTTGTCTTATTGATGGTGTCTTTTGCCTTGCAGAAGCTTTGCAGTTTCATGAGGTCCCACTTGTCAATTCTCGATCTTACAGCACAAGCCATTGCTGTTCTATTCAAGAATTTTTCCCCTGTGCCCATATCTTCAAGGCTTTTCCCCACTTTCTCCTCTATGTTTCAGTGTCTCTGGTTTTATGTGAAGTTCCTTGATCCACTTAGACTTGACCTTAGTACAAGGAGATAGGAATGGATCGATTCGCATTCTTCTACATGTTAACAACCAGTTGTGCCAGCACCATTTGTTGAAAATGCTGTCTTTCTTCCACTGGATGTTTTTAGCTCCCTTGTCGAAGATCAAGTGACCGTAGGTGTGTGGGTTCATTTCTGGGTCTTCAATTCTATTCCATTGGTCTATTTGTCTGTCACTATACCAGTACCACGCAGTTTTTATCACAATTGCTCTGTAGTAAAGCTTTAGGTCAGGCATGGTGATTCCACCAGAGGTTCTTTTATCCTTGAGAAGAGTTTTTGCTATTCTAGGTTTTTTGTTATTCCAGATGAATTTGCAGATTGCACTTTCTAATTTGTTGAAGAATTGAGTTGGAATTTTGATGGGGATTGCATTGAATCTGTAGATTGCTTTTGGCAAGATAGCCATTTTTACAATGTTGATCCTACCAATCCATGAGAATCAATATTCATAAGGGATATTGGTCTGAAGTTTTCTATCTTTGTTGGGTCTTTTTGTGGTTTAGGTATCAGAGTAATTGTGGCTTCATAGAATGAGTTGGGTAGAGTACCTTCAGTTTCTATTTTGTGGAATAGTTTGTGAAGAACTGGGATTAGATCTTCTTTGAAGGTCTGATAGAACTCTTCACTAAACCCATCTGGTCCTGGGCTTTTTTTCGTTGGGAGACTATTAATGACTGCTTCTATTTCTTTGGGGGATATAGGGCTATTTAGATCATTAACCTGATCTTGATTCAACTTTGGTACCTGGTATCTGTCTAGGAACTTCTCCATTTCATCCCGGTTCTCCAGTTTTGTTGAGTATAGCCTTTGGTAGAAGGATCTGATGGTGTTTTGGATGTCTTTAGGATCTGTCTCCTTTTTCATTTCTGATTTTGTTAATTAGAATGCTTTCCCTGTGCCCTCTAGTGAGTCTGGCTAAGGGTTTATCTATCTTGTTGATTTTCTCAAAGAACCAGCTCCTGGATTGGTTGATTCTTTGAATAGTTCTTCTTGTTTCCACTTGGTTGATTTCGCCCCTGAGTTTGATTATTTCCTGCCTTCTACTCCTCTTGGGTGAATTTGCTTCCTTTTGTTCTAGTGCTTTTAGGTGTGTTGTCAAGCTGCTAATGAGTGCTCTCTCTAGTTTCTTTTTGGAGGCACTCAGAGCTATGAGTTTTCCTCTTAGAAATGCTTTCATTGCGTCCCATGAGTTTGGGTATGTTGTGGTTTCATTTTCATTGAACTCTAAAAAGTCCTTAATTTCTTTCTTTATTCCTTCCTTGACCAAGTTATCATTGAGAAGAGTGTTGTTCAGTTTCCACGTGAATGTTGGCTTTCTATTATTTATTTTGTTATTGAAGATCAGCTTTAGTCCATGGTGATCTGATAGGATGCATGGGACAATTTCAATATTTTTGTATCTGTTGAGGCCTGTTTTGTGACCAATTATGTGGTCAATTTTGGAGAAGGTACCATGAGGTGCTGAGAAGAAGGTATATCCTTTTGTTTTAGGATAGAATGTTCTGTAGATATCTGCCAGATCCATTTGATTCATAACTTCTGTTAGTTTCACCCTGTCCCTGTTTAGTTTCTGTTTCCATGATCTGTCCATTGGTGAAAGTGGTGTGTTGAAGTCTCCCACTATTAATGTATGAGGTGCAATGTGTGCTTTGAGATTTACTAAAGTTTCTTTAATGAATGTGGCTGCCTTTGTATTTGGAGCATAGATATTCAGGATTGATAGTTCCTCTTGGAGGATTTTACCTTTGATGAGTATGAAGTGCCCCTCCCTGTCTTTTTTGATGACTTTGGGTTGGAAGTCAATCGTATCAGATATTAGAATGGCTACTCCAGCTTGTTTCTTCATACCATTTGCTTGGAAAATTGTTTTCCAGCCTTTCATTCTGAGGTAGTGTCTATCTTTTTCTCTGAGATGAGTTTCCTGTAAGCAGCAAAATGTTGGGTCTTGTTTGTGTAGCCAGTTTGTTAGTCTATGTCTTTTTATCGGGGAGTTGAGTCCATTGATATTAAGAGATATTAAGGAAAAGTAATTGTTGTTTCCTGTTATTTTTGTTGTTAAAGTTGGCATTCTGTTCTTGTGGCTGTCTTCTTTTAGGTTTGTTGAGGGATTACCTTCTTGTTGTTTCTAGGGCATAGTTCCCGTCCTTGTATTGGTTTTTTTCTGTTATTATCCTTTGAAGGGCTGGATTCGTGGAGAGATAATGTGTGAATTTGGTTTTGTTGTGGAATACTTTGGTTTCTCCATCTATGTTAATTGAGAGTTTGGCTGGGTATAGTAGCCTGGGCTGGAATTTGTGTTCTTTTAGTGTCTGTATAACATCTGTCCAGGATCTTCTGGCTTTCATAGTCTCTGGTGAAAAATCTGGTGTAATTCTGATAGGCTTGCCTTTATATGTTACTTGGCCTTTTTCTCTTACTGCTTTTAGTATTCTATCTTTATTTAGTACATTTGTTGTTTTGATTATTATGTATTAGGAGGTATTTCTTTTCTGGTCCAGTCTATTTGGAGTTCTGTAGGCTTCTTGTATGTTCATGGGCATCTCTTTCTTTAGATTTGGGAAGTTTTCTTCTATAATTTTGTTGAAGATGTTTGCTGGTCCTTTGAGTTGAAAATCTTCATTCTCATCCACTCCTATTATCCGTAGGTTTGGTCTTCTCATTGTGTCCTGTATTTCTTGGATGTTTTGAGTTAGGATCTTTTTGCATTTTACATTTTTTTGATTGTTGTGCCAATGTTCTCTATGGAATCTTCTGCACCTGAGATTATCTCTTCCATCTCTTGTATTCTGTTGCTTATGCTCGTATCTATGGTTCCAGATTTGTTTCCTGGGGTTTCTATCTCCAGTGTTGCCTCATTTTGGGTTTTCTTTATTGTGTCTACTTCCCTTTTTAGGTCTAGTATGGTTTTGTTCATTTCCATCATCTGTTTGGATGTGTTTTCCTGTTTTTCTTTAAGGACTTCTACCTGTTTGATTGTGTTATCCTGTTTTTCTTTAAGGACTTGTAACTCTTTAGCCATGTTCTCCTGTAATTCTTTAAGTGAGTTATTAAAGTCCTTCTTGATGTCCTCTACCATCATCATGAGATATGCTTTTAGATCCGTGTCTAGCTTTTCCGGTGTGTTGGGGTGCCCTGGACTGGGCGAAGTGGGAGTGCTGGGTTCTGATGATGGTGAGTGGTCTTGGTTTCTGTTAGTAAGATTATGATGTTTACCTTTCGCCATCTGGTAATCTCTGGGTTTAGTTGTTTTTGTTGTCACTGTTTAAAGATTGGAGCAGACTCTTTGTTCCACTCACCAGAAGTCTCAAAATCCTGTGGCGGGTGTTGTGGGTAGCTGGCGGGTGTCAGCAGACCCTGTGCTCTAGCTACCCAGGTGCTTGTCAGGCTGGAAGAGGCTTGTGGCCCTACTCAGGCCAGTTTTCTGCTTCCCTAACTAATGCAGTCTCAGGCCCCGCATCGCAATTGGATTGGAGCAGAAGCTGTGTTCCACTCACCAGAAGTCTTAAGATCCTGTGGCGGGTGTTGTGGGTAGCTGGCGAGTGTCAGCAGACCCTGCCGAATATAAACATTTTTATGAATAAGCCAGATCTTCAGTTTTGTTAATGAATAACACATCATGATAGATTTATAATAATTAGGAAATAATTTAAAGCTTTTAAGTCAGTCAAAACTCTTGCTTTAAAGCTTTATAAGTATTGTCAATTGGAGGCAGGTGCAAGCTGGGGCTGTACAGGAATTTTATTAAGTAAATGAGTCCAGAGAAAAGAAAGTTTTTATGTATAATATACCACTAAGTCTTTATAGATCTATCCAGTTTCTTTCCAGCATCAGTCAGTTCATGAAAAGGCTTTGTACAAATTCTGTCTACAAAAGGTGGAGATTGGTGACATTGAGCTTGGCACCTACCACCTACTATAGGCTAGGTTTAATACTGTACATTTTTAAAGTTAAATTACAGTATGTTTTGGAAGACCTAGTACGTACTGCCAACCCATTCTTCTAAACTCTCTTTTATATGCATGACATTATACATGAGGCAAAAATCACAGATGAAGGCTGGGGCTCAACTGGTAAAGTGTGTGCTGCACAAGCACCAGGAACAACATTTGGATCATCAGAACCAAGAACAATCCAGGCATGTGCCAGCTCCTGCCAGTGATTTCAGTGTTGTGGGTTCAGAGGCAGGAAGGGTAGAGACAGGTAGAACCCCAAGGTTAATTTGCCAGCAGGTCTCTCCACAAACCCATGAGTGCTACATTTAATGGGAGGCTTTGTTTCAAAACATGAAGATACAGAACACCTGATGAGCTACACATGTCTTTTACCTCAGTCCTCTACATGAAAACACATTTACAGACACCATACAAGTGCACCACACATTTACTCTGCACTCCCCCATACAAAATTAAAAATATGAGTAGGGTTGAACATAATACATGAAAAGAGAAAAACAAAACATTTTTAAGTGACTAGAATTTTAAAATGCTATCATCCCAGGATTTCCTAAGTAATTAATCAACTAATTTCTTTAGTATTTTATTTTATTTTGCATTAAGAATTTTAAAAATTTATTCATTTTAGGTACCAGTATCAGTCTCTCCTTGTTTCCAAGTGCCCCTTATATAGATATTACCCTCATTTTCCCGTACTTTTTCTCTGAGAAGGGGGAGCCCCCCTCTGGATATCCACTCCCCTACTTACTACACTTCAAGCATCAAGTCTCCGCAGGACTAGGCACTTCCTCTTCAACTGAGGCCCAACAGTGTCCCAGCTAGGGGGAAGGGGTCCATAGGCAAGCAACAGATTCAGAGGCAGCCCTCACTCAAGTTGCTAGGGAGGGCCCCAGCATGAAGACCAAGCTGCATATAGCAAATAATTTTATATACAGAATTATAATTATGAGAATAGTTAGTTCATATTGCCAGAGGGGTGGACAATGTCCTGAAGAAAATGTTTAACTCTGGGTTGCAGAGGTTGTATAGAAAACCAGTGCTTTTCAGTCATGCCATAAAACCAATTTTATTCAGCTGACAGCCTTATATATGTATAGCAGGACAGATTAAATACCTGGTAGAGAAATAAGTTAAATGGCAGATACTCTTTCATCACTTGAAATGGAAATCTAGGAATAATTTTCTATCACCTTCGTCCTTAGAAATGTAAGATCAAAATCTCATCTGCCTGGGAATCTCAACTCATTACAGTATAACAAACTCTGAGATATGATTAGGTAGATATCATTTTAAACTTGACCTGTTTGTATGGTAGAGCTGGAAGTTAGATGATAGTCTGTTGGTTATTATCATCTTTTAACAATAATTCTCTCTCTGTATGTCTATGCTGGTGTTTCCATAAGTGTGAGGTTTGGAAGTATTTTAGCAATGATTGTGTAAGTCAGAGTTTTGCATGACATTTACTCTTAACTGTCCCTCTTAAGAGATCACTCAAAACTGCTCTTAGCAGTCTCCTTCACTCAGTGTGACATTATGAACAATTTTATAGACCACTAGAATATGATTTTAATGAGGTCAATTAGTTAGACAAACAATGATAAATGTATAAGAAGGCCATTAACAACGTGCAGTGAACAATAGCCAGGAGGATAACTAGAACAAATTATGTTGTTCCCATAATTTACTTTATTTTTTTTACATGCTGAGGCTCTGAGTTCTTTGAATGGATGATCAGTACTCTGCAAAGGCAGGGGGGGAGGTTTATTATATTTTTAGATAAAGGCTTGTTTCAACTTTGTAATAAACGTTGTATTATAATTAATTCATTTGGGTCCATTAGGGTGACTAATTGTCTGTTTGCTTACCTTATATCTCATTCCTTAAATATTACAATAATGCTACTACAAAGAGGGAAAGTACTTGCTTGTCTTCAGAGAAACCTTATCTAAGACCTTTGGAATTTTTTTCTAGAAGTATATAAGCTCTTAGGCAGGCTTAACATGTCCTTTCTGATCAATTAAACATCTGGCATAAGCTCTACCAGGCACTGACATAACTGAAATGGTCTCCAAGCTTTTGATTATTCTTAAAATTATTTAAGTATTTTAATAATTCTAAAATATTTACTAGATGGCTTAGAATTTTCTACAGTGAGTGTTGGTCACATTTACTCATGTCTTCACAGATCTACCCCACTTCCTTCCTCAGCAAACTTCTTTTGGGTTTTTGTATTTGTTTGTTTTGTTTTGTTTTGTTTTGATATTAAACTCATAGGGTTAATTTTTTTCTATCTAATTTTGAATCCATAGTTTTTCATTGGAACATGTTTGACTTAGAAGAGACATTATTTTTATAGAACATTGTTTCTCTCTTTCCTAGCAGTTGGCAACTGCTCCTTTGCTCTCAGTAGGATTCTGTAACCAATTTCCCTCTCCATGTTGGGATTTGGTCTGGCATGAGCTTGTACAAGTCTTGTGTATGCTGTCACAACTGCTGTGACTTCATTTGTGCAGCTTTCATACTGTGCCCAGAAGACCTGTGATGGCTCTTATGGAATTATTGTGACCCCTTTAGTAATGGTTTCTAAGCATTCTGAGGACAAGGATGTGAAATATACATTCCGCCTAGATCAGAACATTCTGCACTCACTTATTCTCTACACCTTGGCCCGTGTGGACCTTTGTGTTCATTATCATCTAATGTAGATGGGAATTTCTCTGATGAGAGTTAGGGCATGTAGTAACCTATGGGTAGAGTTATATTTCATTAGAAATACAGGGTAATTTAGTTCAGCATGAATTTCTCCATGAATTATAACCCAGCTTACAAAGATGCTAAGTCAAAAATAGAGTAGAAACAAAAAGAGAAATATGTTGGTTGACCTAAAAAGAACCCTTGCATATGCTGAAAGGAAAACTGTTATTTAATTATCTACTGAATATTCCAAGGGGATTTAATATGTCCAAAAGTATTTGGTTGTATTCATACAAATGATTTCCCATTTTCAGAAAGAGACCTGAAATAATTCATGTGGAAAGTTGGAAAAGTCCCAAACAGCGGTTGTTATGTCAAATAAATCACAGCTACTGTTTTGTAATTTTTACTATTAAAACATATTAAGAAATATGGCCTGCCATTCCTTTGGCTGGAACACATGATTAAGCAGTGTGGTGAACAGAATGAACAGGTGTCAGGATAATATTAAAAAGCCTATCTGTCATCATTTTTCAGGGAAACAAACCTTTTAGGGCTTTCAAGGAGGAGAAACATTGTTGTGTTGTGTAGGAAGTTTAATGCATCACAGTGTTTTCTTTTAAAAACGTTTAATCTTCTTATCTCCAGTAACTTGAACATATTACCACACATGTAACTCTTTCAACGTATTAGCTGAGACAGGAATAACTTATGGAGTATGAATTATTTTTTCACTCCCAAACATATTTGTCCTTTAAAAGACAAACACTTTAAGTGAAAATACCTCTCAGTTTTCAAATTTCAGGTAACAAAGTTTTGTGTGGAAAATTAGGTTACTCCAAGTACCCAGATCATAGTACTGTTAGTGGCGAATAACCCAGAACGTTTAAATTTAATGATAACTTGTCACCATTGGTGACACTGTGAATAAGCCAGTTCTGTATCTTATAGTATTACAATATTTACCTCATTAATGAATTTAAAATTTCATAGAATTAGCAAAGGACATACCAGTGCTTAATTCTAGCATCATAAATGAAAAAAAAAAAAAAAAAAAAAGGAAAGAAGAAATTTCATATTGGAAAGATAGAAATGTACTAGATGTTGAGTAGACATCCCTGTTGTGGTTCCTGAACCTGAGTTGACTTCAATGGATCTCCAATAGTCTTCCCAAAGGATTATACAGGAATTTAATCTGTCAGTCTATCATCTCATTGAAAACAATGTGTTACTTAATTGAACACGAATAAAGTAAAAACAAACAAAAATAATCATCAACTATAGTACCTCATTGAGTCTATCCACATTTTCATTGTATTTTAGTAACATACAAATTATTAATGTGTGATATTTTTAAAAAACACCTACTATTATTATTATTATTATTATTATTATTATTATTACATGTGTGTCTCTGTGTCATTGGTGAGGATGTGTGGCCTTGTATGTACCATTAAGTATCTATGGATATCAGGAAAAAACTTTATTACTCATTTCCCTCTTTACACTTTTACTTGTATCCCAATGATGGAATTTAGGTCCACAGGCTTGTTCTTTTGATTATTTTATGCCAAGTTATGGTTAACAATCACAATGTTATTTACTTGAAGTGTGTTTGTTGTCTCATTGTTAAATGTTACCAAATACTAGTGAGGTGTAGATGAAACCTTGTATTTGAACATCACCGTGTTGTATTTATCTATTTGATCTTAATTGGTAAAATTAGGCTAAGAACCATGAATGCTGGTGCATGTCGGAGGTCTTAAGATCAGAAGTTCTTAATATATAATAGCTATTAGAAAAATTAGTGGAATTATAATGAATAACATTTAAGTTAAAGAAATAGGTAGGAATTCCCTACCCTTTGTCCTTGGAATGTCCCATCTGACAGGTCTTAACTAAATCTAATAATGACAGTTAGTCTTACATGTTTATATTATTTTCTTAAAGTAGTTCTCTGATTAAACCCCAATGAAAGAAATCCAGTCTCTCTACTGAGTTATTTTAGAATCATGTACAATCTCTTCACTGAGATATTTTACTATCATGTGTATACTGTATATCAATGTTCCTCTGATTTGAAAGAATCTGTTTTGATCATAGAGTGTTTACTTATTAAACTCTGTTTATTATTTATCAAACAAGATTTATATGATCAGCTTTATTACAGGCAAGAAACATGAATGAGTAGAGGAATGGGAAAATATGTGTTATCTTTCTTCAGATAAATTCACAAATAAATATTTATATAAATATAATGTGGCATTAACACAATTATTAGTCGAATGTGATCTTTGAGATCTTTTCTAATTCCATCTGCTAACAAAGAATCCATTGTGAATGTATTAAATTCCTAGGCAACTGGATGGACCTAGAGAGCATCATCCTGAGTGAGGTAACTCAATCACAAAAGAACTCACACAATATGTACTCACTGATAAGTGGATATTAGCCCAGAAACTTAGAGTACCCATAATATAAGATACAATTTGTGAAACACATGAAGCACGGGAAGAACGAAGGTCAAGGTGTGGATACTTTGCCCCTTCTTGGAATTGGGAGCAATGCACCCATGGAAGGAGCTGCAGAGATAGAGTTTGGAGCTAAGACGAAAGGATGGACCATCTAGAGGCTGCAATACCCGGAGATCCATTCCATAATCAGCCTCCAAACGCTGACACCATTGGATACACTAGCAAGATTTTGATGAAAGGACCCTGATATAGCTGTCTCTTGGGAGACTATGCCGGGGCCTAGCAAACACAGAAGTGGATGCTCACAGTCAGCTATTGGATGGATCACAGGGCCCCCCAATGGAGGAGCTGGAGGAAGTACCCAGGGAGCTGGGCGGATCTGCAACCCTATAGATGCAACAACAATATGAACTAACCACTACCCCCCAGAGCTCATGTCTCTAGCTGCATATGTATCAGAAGATGGCCTGGTCGGCCATCAGTGAGAGGCCCATTGGTCATGCAGACTTTATATGCCTCAGAACAGGGGAACGCCAGGGCCAAGAGGTGGGAGTGGATGGGTGGGGGAGTGGGTGTGGGAGGGTGTGGGGGACTTTTGGGATAGCTTTGGAAATGTAAATGTAATAAATACCCAATAATAAAAAAATTATAAAAAATGTAAAACACATACTATCAATACAATTCATCCTCTTATAGAAGAAAAAAAAATTGAGGAGGAGTAAGGAGTGACATTTAGAGAATATGCTGCTGCAGCTGTAGTCACAAAGCTAAATTCTTGTCATTTTTTCCCAACATAATGTGGAGTTAATATGCAATAATTTGGAATAGAAGAATAGCAATGAAGGCAAGATGTGAAATTACATCTTATCTCAAGTAAAGTAAAAATCCCAGGAGAATTTTATTTGTTTCCTTCATGATTTATGTAGGAGGTCGATATGATATGCCTTACATTTCCGCACTTACGAAGTTCAAATGAAAGAAATTATGGACATGTTTGTGTATGGCAACACAGACATCCCCAATATAAGTGCAGCCAAATTACAATGAATAGAGTATTTAGATTTCTTAAGTAGAGTGGAAGGACATTCTTCTGAGAGTTTTTGTGTAACCAGAGATTTGTTAGATTAGAAAAGGTTTAGGACTTGATTTGAATTTGTTTAATGCAAATTTTGTTGCTTATAGATTATTACAATTTTTAAAACTTCTGATAATTGCAGTCTTGAACAAACTTGTAATGCATTCCTAAAGAAAACATTGCAACACAAAGATGTCCTACAGCACAGAGTAATGGGCAAAAAATGTCATGATGTCTAGGCACATTCACAGAAACTCAAGTTGATCATACAGACACAGACAATTAAAAGTGTCTTATTTACTTTTCTATTGTTGTTAAAGAATACTGTGTTCAAAGTAACTTATAGAAGAAAGAGATATTTTGGGTTCTTACAAGTTTCAAAGCGTGAATCCACAACCATCATGGCAGGAGAATGGTGGCAGGCAGTAGACATGCCTGTGGAACAGGAGTTGAAAGCTAACATTTGATATACAACTATAAGGCTGAGAGATCTGACAGGGAATAGTCAGGTTTTGTTGTTGTTGTTTGTTTGTTTGTTTGTTTGTTTGTTTTTAAATCTCAAAGTCAAACCCCAGTTATACACCTTCTCCAACAAGGTCACATCTCCTAATATTTTCCAAATAGTCCCACTAACTAGGGACTAAAATTTTAATAAATGAGCATATGGGATACATTTTCATTTAAACCATCACATGAGGCAACATGATGTCTTACCAATTTTTAACTATCTTTTTGTCAGCTTCCACTTTTTACTAGTCTAATTTAGTAAGACTCTGAACTTGATCTCCTCTCTCCAGGATTTTAGTCACTGGACATGACTCTTTAATAAATATTTGTTTGTTTATTGTCTCCTTTATTTTTTTATTTATTTGTCTACACTCTTAAGTCATAGAATTTATTATAGAAGCAATTTACCAGCCATTTTCTCACTATGAAGTGCTATAACTTACTGAATAGTATCCATAAAATTGTATTTCTTTTCACCTTTTTTGATACTGTACTATTCACTTAGAACACAGCTATTTTCTTAGTTTTCTTCTTTTTGTTTTCAATTTTTTATTAGATATTTTCTTTATTTACATTTCAAATGTTAACCCCTTTCCTGTTTTCCCCTCCAAAAACCCCCTATCTCTTCCCCCCTCCCTGTGCTTACCAACCCACCCACTCCTGCTTCCTGGTCCTGGTATTCCCCTATACTGGGGCATAGAAACTTCTCAGGAAGTTCTCAGAAGTTTCTCAGAAACTTCTCAGGAATGGCCTCTCTACCCATTGATGACCAAGTAGTCCATTCTCTGCTGCATATGCAGCTGGAGCCATGAGTCCCACCATGTGTTTTCTTTGGTTGGTGATTTAGTCCCAAGGAGCTCTGGGGTTACTGGTAAGTTCATATTGTTTGTACTCCTACTGGGCTGGAAACCCCTTCAGCTCCTTAGGTACTTTCTCTAGCTTCTTCATTGGGGACCCTTGCTCACTCCAATGATTGCCTGGGAGTATCCACCTCTGAATATGTCAGGCACTGGCAGAGCCTCTCAGGAGACAGTTATATCAAACTCCTCTCAGCAAACACATGTTGTCATCCACAGTAGTGTTTGAGTTTGGTGGTTGTATATGGGATGGATCTCCAGGTGGGGCAGTCTGTGGATGGTCATTCCTTCAGTCTCTGCTGCACACTTTGTCTCTGTAACACCTTCTATGGGTGTTTCCTTCCCCCTTCTAAGAAGGATCAAAGTATCCACACTTTGGTTTTCCTTCTTGAATTTCGAATTGTATCTTGGCTATTCTGAGCTTCTGGGCTAATATCCACTTAGCAGTGAGTGCATACCATGTGTGTTATTTTGTGATTTGGTTACCTCACTCAGGATGATATCCTCCAGATCCATCTATTTGTCTAAGTATTTCATAAATTGATTGTTTTTAGTAGCTGTGTAAATGTACCAAGTTTTCTGTATCCATTCCTCTGTTGAGGGACATCTGGGTTCTTTTCAGCTTCTGGCTATTATAAATAAGGCTGCTATGAACATAGTGGAGCATGTGTCCTTATCTGTGTTGGATCATCTTCTGGGTAAATACCCAGGAGTGTTATTGCTGGATCCTCTGGTAGTACTATGTCCAATTTTCTGAGGAACTGCCAAATAACCCTATTACAAATGGGTTACACAGCTAAACAAAGCATTCTCAACTGAGGAATGCCAAATGGCTGAGAAGCACCTAAATTTTTTTTCAACATCCTTAGTCACCATGGAAATGCAAATCAAAACAACCCTTGGATTCTACCTCACAGGAGTCAGAATGGCTAAGATCCAAAACTCAGGTGACAGCAGATGCTGGAGAGAGGATGAAAGAGGAACACTTTTCAATTGCTGGTGGGATTGCAAGCTGGTAAAACCATTCTGGAAATCTTTTTGGTGGTTCCTCAGAAAATTCGTTAGTTTTTTGTTGCTGTGATAAGATATTCTGTAAAAAGCAACTTACAGGAGAAAGGATTTAGTTTTGGTCCATAGGCTAAGGTGTAGTCCATTATGATAGAGAAATAAGGAGTCAGGAGCTAGTTTCTGTATCTTCACAGCCAGGAAATAGAGAGGAATGTTTGTGTCTATATTCTTTTCTCTATTTTTTATAGTTCAGGATCCCCACTCAAGGGATTGTGCAAGTCCTACTTGCTCTCATTTAAGACAGCATTTTTTGAACTAATAATCAACTTGTTCAAGTACATCTGTCATAACATCTCAGAAACACAAATAAATCTATTAACCCCTCACAGATGTGTATAGTATCTTTCCTCAATAGTTGATTTTAGAATATGTTAAGTGAATAATTAATACTAAACACCAACACAACAGTTTTATGGAAGTAGCAGTTTATTATATGAAATTTTAAATATTTTAAGTAAGAAAACAATTTCAGTAATAAAATGCACTTGTCCCTCTTTCCTTGTACACTTTCTACTAAATTACACAAATATTTTGCAAACAAAAATGAATACTGAATAAATGTATGTGAAATAAATACAAGAAAAAATACACAGATGAAATGCCCGTATAGGCATAGAAAATAACCAGACTGTGTTGCTTAGGACTTGAACCCATAAAGAAACCATTTTTTTTGTATCTGTTGTCAACATCTGAGCATAATTTATGTGCATAGAGATAATAAATACAGAAAAGCTGTTCAAGATATCATTTTTTAAGATATCATTTTCAAATAGAGTTGCTAAAAATAAGATGCTAGATATCAATAATTCAATATATGGAATCTTCACAAATATGTATAGCTCGAACTGAGTTGAAGTTCAGTAGGTTTGTTAAAACCCTTAGGAAATTAGAATAATTATTACTATAGTGTCAAGTCTGACAAACACAAAGTTAGTAGGTTAGTGAGGATAGATGCTCAGAAAGTATCCCTGAATTGATCAAAATTGTTTAGTGAATTACAGCTTGATATATCTTCGTCTTTAATATTAAAGAGACATCTGAGCATGTTCTCAACATATTTATTCCTCAAAGGAAGTAAAATGAAACTTGGAAATGCTAACTGGAGGGCAGAAATAGCTTCAAATGGAGATTGACTCTAATTCTACTGGCATAACATATTTGCCAGGAGTAAAATTATTTTTCATAAAACATAAACACATTTATGTAAAACTTCCATTCTTTTTTTGCTTCTATATAATATTTATTTTTCCAATGTTCAAAAACTTCCATTCTTTGAAACCTATTAAAATCCTTCAGGTTTGTTTCTGAAAGAAAACAAACAAACAAACAAACAAACAAAACAACCAAAACCTATATATTCACAGCACAGTAAAAAGATAGCAGAATCACTCATAGAGTGCTTAGTTTGGTGGTTGACTTGTTTTTGTTTTGTTTGGGGAATAAACTTCAGGACTGCGGTGTACAACAGGTAAGACCACACCTTTGACCTCCCATTATCTGAAATACATGAGATTTCCTTTCATGATCTCCAGTAAACTTTGAAGATAATATATCCAGGAAATCACTTCTCATAAACTGAGAAACAACCTAGTTACAGAATTCACATCTACATTTGTAAAGAAAATTATTATAGATAAGTGCCTGGATTAATTTTATTGCTCTGTTCTAAAACATCATCACTATCTCTGGTCACTGTATTGTGGACCATCTGCTCTTATTTTGCTATATTGCCTTTTCCAAACCTTTCTTGGTACCTGCCCCACATTCTCCACTCCAAGTTATTATTCCAGCCTGAGTTCTTGACTTTCTAGCTTCCACATACCATCCACAGAGCTTTTCAGAAAGATGGATGAGCAACTCTCCAAAAGGTGTTTGTGCAATAAAAGACAAAAAGGGTGAATAAATTCACTGGGGTAACACATGTGTTTTAGAATCCACAAGGAGCATTCTGTAGCCTGTATATTTGAGACAGAAGCTGTGTACACATTGAAAAGTAGGCATTTTCCAAAACAAACTCCTCTTCCTCCTCCTCCTCCTCCTCCTCCTCCTCCTCCTCCTCCTCCTTCTTCTTCTTCTTCTTCTTCTTCTTCTTCTTCCTCTTCTTCTTCTTCTTCTTCTTCTTCTTCTTCTTCTTCTTCTTCTTCTTCTTCTTCTTCTTCTTCTTCTTCTTCTTCTTCTTCTTCTTCTTCTTCTTCTTCTTCTTCCTCTTCTTCTCCCTGACAGAATATTGCATCCTGAGAGACAGCCTGTTGCTCTCTTAAATCCCGCACTCCAGAATGGCACTATCTAAACCCAAAAGTTCTAAAAAGTAAACTACTTTACTTGTTTTAATAAATATTATATTTGAAAACAAGGCCTCTTATTAACAAATATTCTTTTATACAGCCTATATCAAGTCCACATTTTATCTATCCTGTGCAATATTTCCATTTGTCTGTCTAACAACATACCTAGTTGTTTATCATTTTCCTGTCTGTCTGTTTCATCCTCTTTTCCTTTCCTATTTTTTGCACACACACACACACACACACACACACACACACACACACTCACTCACTCACTCACTCACACACACTCACACACACACACACACACTCACACACACACACACACACACACACACACACACACACACACACACACACCTCTCACTAAAATAATATAACCAAATACTCCTTTCTAGCCTTCTATTTTTATTTTTTAAACTCTTTTAGCCTTATAGTTTTCATGTAGTTAATATAATACTAATTTTGATGAGTTATGTGGGTTACTTATTTTTTTCTTTGAAGAATCCTTTCACATGTGACTTGTAACTTTTAACATTTCTCTACTTGATCCATACTTATCCCTATGTATTGCTATGATGAAGCATCATAACCAAAACAATATGGGGAAAAGGGAGAGTTTATTTAGCTTATGCTTCCCCATCACAGTAAATCATCAAAGGAAGTCAAAACTGAAGATCAAGCAGCACAAGAGCCTGGAGGTGGGAACTTATATAGTGGCCATGGAGAAATGCTACTTACTGACTTCCTTAACATGGCTTGCTCAACCTGGTTCTTACAGAACCCACGTATACCAGCTAAGGTGTTCATGACTACCACAATGGTATGGGTCACCCCACAACAGTAACTAATTAATAAAATATCCACAGGCTTGCTTATAGCCTAATCATTTGGAGGCACTTTCTCAATTGAGGCTCCTTCCTCTCAGATAACTCTAGTTTAGATCAAGTTCACATAAAACTAGCCAGCACACCAAACAGAAAGCATGATATCTTTGGCTAGAGTTTAAAAAGTTACATATCGATGTAGACTTAAGACACTCATATTCTTCTCCTCTTTCTCTTCTTCCTCTTTCCATCCTCCTCATCCTCCTTATTATTATTATTGTTGTTGTTGATGATGTTGTTGTTATTTTGCCCTGAAAACAAGTTTTCAAGCACTGCTGTGGCCAGACTCTTCTTATTCCTCTACTGTAAATTGAGAGCACTTGCAAAGTCTGTTCCCTTCAGTGCCCAATTCAAGGTTTTCTCACTCAGATTCTGATCATGTAACTCTTACACGGTGTTTACTGGAGATTACCTTGTTCGTTTTGAGAGGTGCTAACCCAGCTTTCTCCTCTCCTTAGAAAAGTATTCTGAGTTATTATTTTGTTTTAATTTGTTTGTTTTGTGTGTGTGTGTGTGTGTTTGCATTTGTATTGTGCTTGTGTTTGTGTGTGTGTTTATATGCATGCGTATGTTTATATGCATGTGTGTGCTTGTATGTATATGTGTGTGTTCTAACCAATTTTTTCACTGTCTCTTTTTAACTGAATTGAAATTTTCAGATAATTTGCTCACAGTCTAAAACATAGGGACATAGTTTACCTACTGCATTCATTTCTTTTTGTTAACTTCTAATCTTAATACTTTGTTTTCAATGTTTAATTTTTCTTTGATTTCATTAATATGCATGAAATTTCTGAGGTTTTATTAGTATGGTTCCCTAGAGGAATAGGACCAATAAAATGTTTGCATAATTATAAAAAATTAGATTGGATTATGCTGGGTCTAAGCTATCCAAGGTTGGACAATCATGAATCCAGAAGATGGCCTATCCAGGAAATTCAAGGACTGAATTCAATGTAAATAAGCTTGGAAAGTTCTAATACCCCAATGAATGGTCACACTTCCGTGGAATTGGAGACCATTAACCAGACTCAGGGCATTCTAATAACAGTGGAAAAAGAACACATTAAGCTGGGAAGATGAAAGGGTACAAAGAACTAGGGGAAGTTGGAGGGAGGTAGCTGCAGATAGGTGTGATCAATGATCACTAAAATTCTATAAAAATTTCAAATAATAAAACAATATTATTTTGCATAATGCAGAGAACACTGAGAGGCCATTATATTTGGTTTTTCAAAATTAGTTGTAATTATTTGACAACAATATATATTTTACCAATTATATCAAACCTCACATACATAACGAATACAATGGAGACTGAAGAAGGGCATTCTTACATGTTTGGTTTTCCTTTACCCTGGGAGCCAGGGGTGACTTTAAGATGACTCTAGGATTAGGCAGTTCAGTATGGAAACCAATGAAACAACCTTACACTCAAGATTATAAACACATAGAAGACATAAGCAGATGTGCCTACAGCTTCAATGCCTTACCCAACTCAGCTGCCCACCAGGACTGCATTGATTTGCAGTTTCTGAAGACTCAGTCCCACTGTACATTTATATATGCTCAAGTCTAAGAACTTAATTTTAAAATAAATAAAACTGAAAGAGCTTAAGGATATGTTTACAAAGCTCATGATTATGTCCTTCTGTTAGATAGTAATACTGTGAGCCTATGACAGTCAGATAGCATGAAGATATGGGAAAGTAATGACATCAGGAACACAGATTTAATGGAAATGTTTTTACTATTCACAGTCAATACCAATTTTTTTGAAGCTTATGCTTGTTAGATCTTTACAAGGTTAGCTTAGAAAGCTGATGAGTTTAGTCTAAAGTGAGCCCAAGAGATGGTGGTAATTCTAGTTTATGACTAGATTCTCTGCTCTATATGGGAGTATGAGATGCACCTGAGACTCCAGGGTATTGTCTGATCATGTGCTGCTGCAGAATAGATAGAATCTCCCACTTGGAAGTACCCTTTCGATTTTGATGAGCGAAACGTATTTGAAAAACAGTAGATACAAACAAAACAAAACAAATCAAAAGAAAACAAAACAAAACAAAAAACAAAAAACAAAAAACTTGATGTGCAAACATATAAAAATTTCCCATAAAAAGATGTTCCATTTATACCAGAAGAAATTAAATACCAATGGAAACATAGATGATAGATCTGGTTCAAATCACTCTTACCTTCCTTTATCACCCCAGTATGCCTTATTTTTCATGTTACCATTTCATTCAACACAACACAATTTATTTTAGGTTTTTTGACTTCTGTGACTATTGCCTTTTTAAATGGAGGTTCTACAAAAATGTAAAACTCATATAAAATTTGTGTTGATTTTTCCCTGTTAATCTATTAAAAGTCATTTTAATTCTCAGCCACATACATATGTGTTTAGGAGGCATAAGAGGAAGTTTGGCACCCATATACTAACCAGTCACAGACCCCTGACTACTTTCAGTCTAGTTCAATCTATGAAACAGGAATGCAAACAAAGACATAGGGAATTAATATTAAAAATTTAAAACTCTTTGTTCTTGAGTTAAGGCCTGTTTTCCATAATGATATCAGTCTACTGAGAGCAAGAAACAGCAGGATTGCTGCCAGTTCTCTGAGATTCCATGTTCTTGATAAGATGATTTTCATGAATATAAGTTTCTATGCTATCGACTGAGGATAATGGACTAATGAACTCAAAGAAAATGACTACTAACATCTGATATTTTAAAGTTTCATCATTATGTCACAAAAGAGACGATATTTTGTAAATTCATTCTCAACATTATATCTTTTTGTTTAAAATTATATTTAAATTTCTTTTCTGCAGTGGCATGTTGTACCTGCAGACAACAATGATAGTGTTTTCTAGAGAGAGAGAAGACTATGTGCTTCTTTTATAGCTCCTTCCATAGCCTCTGAACCCTAAATATGTATGTCAAATCATAAACACTGAGGTCATTATTGGGCTTACCCCATTAATTCCTAACCATGAGAAGAGAATGTTCTAATGTAAAGGCCATTGCCACAATTGAGGGACGGTAATATAAACCTCTCTGCCTAGAATCTATGTACATGTATTGTCTGCCCATTGATTCACAGGATATTCTATACTTTTTTGTTTTATATTGTCTTGTATTGTTGGTATAGAGTCTCTTTGTTTATCTATGACTGTCTTAGAGCTTGCTATGTAGACCAGGTTAGTCTGGAACTCACAAGGATATTCCTGCTACTGCCTCCTCAATGATGGGCAGAAGTGCCACCAAACTCAGCTAATTTTCTACATTTTCAAATGAAGGATGAAGTGTTGCCTAATGATGGATACATTATAAAAACTATTCTATTGCAAAATTCCCTCATTGTGTAAATATCACAGGGCACCAGAAAAATGTATTTCCACCAACCTAGATTACACAGCTCTATTACTTATTTATGAAGCAGTGTCAGCAATAAACACAAGATGACAGATGCCACAGCCCAACAAAACTTTTCCCATCAGTAGATGTATACTGTAATAAAATGATTAAAATAATTCTCAGTAAACACATATGCCAGTTAGATTGAGATTTAATGATTTTATGAGGTACCAGGCATGCCTTGCAATTGCTTATGACATACTTTTACATAGTTAGTTTTATTATAAGCTTGCCCATACTGCACCATCTAACACCAGTATTGTGATTTGTTTTTATGATAAGTTTCCTCATACCAGCAACATTACACACAGACATAATTAGCTGACTTTCTGGTAGACTTGCTCCTATCAGAAATAGCATACAGGTAGAGTTGGTTTATTTAAGGTCTGTTCATACAATCAACACCATATATTGGTTAGTATACAGGTAGATATTGTGGTATTATAATGATTGTGATCTCATTAAACAATATAACATTTTAGCTCCACTGTAATCCTTTACACCACCATTTTGTATGTTGTCAGATGTTTATTGAAATTCTGAGTTATCTAAGTAGTATATGACTTAATCAGTGGGCTTTACAGTAATAAGAGGCTTAACTACTACTCAAAGTTATTCTTTGATGAAAACACTAAAAAAACACAGTGCTCTACTACATCATTGATGGACTAAATATTCCTTATAAAGAACAACTTAAGGGAATGCCCTGTATTTTCTCAAGGTCTCTCCAATTCTGCTTTCTAAAGGTTTTTGTAGTTGTAGAAATCTATATCATGTTAAGTTACTCTCCTTTTTTCTGTTAAAATTCATATTTTTTCCAAGAAGAAACTTACTGAGCCAAAACAAACTCTAAATGTCACATCTGCCAATTAGCAGTGTGACCTCTCTGAAGTCACTCTTCCTTTCCTGGCCTCAGTTTTGTTTCTCTACATCCTTAAACATTTGCTACATCCTGGCCACTTTTTTATGTTGATTCAAACTGAGAAATTAAACTTTAGAATTGAGCTGGAAAAGCTGAAGTGTTAGTAATTTAAAGTTCTTTTAAATTTTAAATCTGTTTCCCTATGGCTAAATTTATGCTAATACTGACAAGCTATAACTTGATATGATGTCTGTGACCTCAAGAAGCAATGAGAACGTTCACTACATTCATTTGTGGACAAGCTTTACAAACTCTGTCAGACGGCAGTGAATGCAGCTTGATATATATATTGGGTCATCACTGTACACAATGAGGATTCAATGGGATTCAGAGATAATAAGCTTCAGTGTCTGGGTCCTGAGACCAACTAAAATTACCTTGCTATATCATTCAAACACATGTAGAACCTTATGATAGATTTGTATGTACATAGCACTTTTTGAATTAATGTAATCGTGATTGGTGGAAGAAAAGTATACGTGCACATGGCTGGAATGTTATGTTAATTAATGAAACAGTCCAACCAAATTTAGTAAAATCCTCAATCCTTAGAAACTCATCAATATTCTAAACCTGATTAGCTCAAGCACTCTAGTATATCCATAGGGCTTACAAACTCATGAAAACTCAAGAAGTCTTTAATCAATGACCATTGGGTCAAGGATAATATTTCTTTTAAAAAAAGAAGAAAGAAAAAAGAAAGAGGGAAGAAAGAAAGAAAGAAAGAAAGAAAGAAAGAAAGAAAGAAAGAAAGAAAGAAAGACAGACAGACAGAAAGAAAGAAAGAAAGGAAGGAAGGAAGGAAAGAAGGAAGGAAGGAAGAGGGAGGGAGGGAAGGAGAGAGGGAGGGAGGTAGAGAAGAAGTGGGGAAGGAAGAAAGAAAGAAAAAAATTAAAGATTTTCTAGAATTTAATGAAAATTAAGGCACAATATACTCAAACCTATGGAACACAATGAAAGCAGTGCTTTGGAAAGTTCATAGCAAAAATTGATTTCGTATAAAAATTGGAGCGATTTCATATTAGCAATTTAAAAGTAAACCTAAAAACTCTAGAACGAAAGGAAGCAAACATAACCAATAAGACTAGATAGCAAGATAGAGTGAAACACATTCCTGAAGTTAATTAAAAAGAAACAAAGAGAACAATCAAAGAGTCAGTGAAACCAAGAGATAGTTCTGTGAGAACATCAAGAAGATAAACAAACTCACAGCCAAACTAAAAGGCAGAAGGACAACATTCAATTAACAAAATCAAAATGTAAAGGGAGATATATCAAAGGACACTGAAGAAATCCAATAAGTCATTATGTCATATTTCAAAAGCCTATACTCTGCAAAATTGGAAAATCTAAATGAAATGGAAAATTTTCATGATAGCTTCCACTTTCCAAAGTTAAGTCAAAAACCAGCAACCAATTTAAATACTCCTAAAATTCCTAAAGGAAGAAATCATTTAAAGTCTCCCACCCAATAAAATCCCAGTGCCAGAAGATTTTAGTTCAAAATTCTATGAGACTTTTAAATAGGAGCGATTACTAATACTTCTCAAATTATTCAAGAAAATAGACCAGAATAAATATTGCCAAACTCATTCTATGAGGCCACTGTTACCCTAATAACTACAAAGGCTTAACGAAAAAGATAATTTCAAGGGCAGTGGTGGCGCATGCCTTTAACCCCAGCACTTGGGAGGCAGAGACAGGCAGATTTCTGAGTTCAAGGCCAACCTGGTCTACAGAGCGAGTATGAGGTCAGCCAGGGCTACACAAAGAAATCCTGTCCAAAAAAAGATAACTTCAGACCAATTGTGCTGATAAGCTGAAGCTGAGTCCAAGAACACATCAAAATATCATTCAAAATGATCAAGTATTCAAGTATTCTTCATTCTGGGTATGAAGAGATGGTTCAGTATATGAAAAAAAATACTGAATAGATACTTTTGATGAACTTAAATTAATTTCCTATTGAAAACTTAATTTTCTTGTCCCTATTTCCTTTAATTGACTAATTTTAGACGTGGGAGAATATTTTCCATCAACATATTGTAAAATGCAATAACAAACTGGTAAAACAAGATAACAATATACAAAACTCTCATTGAAAATACAATTGCCCATGCAAAACTTAATTTAGGTAAGGCAACAATTGCATTCAGAAGTTTCATTGGTTGTAGAGAATGATAGTTGACCAATGCAATTTTTGTTTACTGAAAATTAATTAAATATTGGACTCTCTAACTGGAAAGCACATTTGTTTATTTAAGGTAATAATTTCAGAATTGTAGATGCTGAATTAATTTCATTCTGGTCCATGATGAAAGAATATTTTCCCCTCAGTCCCCTAGACAGACAGAAAACTGTAATTGTCTATGCTCCCCTGTCCCTTTCCATTCTTCACATAACTGTCATAGTAACAGACATGTTACTTTAATCTGTAAGATAGACACTGAGAGAGCTAAGGAGTTTGCTCAGTGGTGAGTGTGCTTGCTAGGTTGTTAGCCTGGCATCCACAGGTAAAGCTGAGGGAAAGTAGTATGTGAGACAAAAGCAAGGGGGATTGCTGAGGTTAGCAGTCTACCAGACTAGATACAGGTCCAGTGAGAGACACTATCTTAAAGGAGTAGAAAATTTTACTCTAGGAAACCAGTGGTGGTTTTCCTTTGATCTCTGAAAACATGCACATGTGTGCATAC
This sequence comes from Mus caroli, assembly GCF_978045245.1. NCBI lineage: Eukaryota > Metazoa > Chordata > Mammalia > Rodentia > Muridae > Mus > Mus caroli. The sequence continues at coordinate 74,811,992 of NW_028227262.1, read as the reverse complement.
ACACATGTGTGTGATCACAGACATGTGCATCACCATGCAATCATAAACAACATATACAAGTAAAAGTAAAATAAATAAAAGAATATAATGGTGTGAAGAAACTAAATACAATTATTCTGTCAATATAATAATGTTGATTAGTACAACACATTAATAGAAATTTGCTACTAGGCTTATTCTTAACACTCTAAAATACAAGACCATGTTGAAGTGATATACTAAAATAACACACACACACAACTATATAGTGGCTGGAGAGATGGCTCATCAATTAGGAGCACTGATTGCTCTTCCAAAGGTCCTGAGTTCAAATCCCAGCAACCACATGGTGGCTCACAACCATCTGTAGTGGGATTCCATGCCCTCTTCTGGTGTGTCTGAAGACAGCTACAGTATATATATATATAATAAAAATTCTTTTAAAAAACTATATAAACTTGATTTCATGTAAGAAATCAATTTTGCCTTCAATTATTTCATCTCTGAAATATCTAATATGTGATATAATGTATAGAGGCTTAGATAAGTGTTATGCTCCATAAATGAATTGTTTAAAAAGGGATACTCTGCACTTTTAGAAACAGACTTACTTATTTCTATTTTATGTACAAATGTGCCATATGCATACATGGTGACTGGGGAGACCAAAACAGAAATTATAGTTAGAGATGGTTGTGATGTTGATAACAGAGAACAGGTGTCTGCAAGAACAGCAAGTGCTTTCTTTTGAGCGATCACTTTAGCTCACAGGGTCGGTATAAAACATGGAATATGGCCAGAGGGCTTGTAACGAAAGTGACATTTTCAGCCTTCATGTCTCCACTGTGTACAAGCTTTGTCCTCCTTGATGTCCCTCTTCTGTGGTGATCCTTTGCCTTGGAAGTTTCTATCCTAGTTTTGTATCAACAATGGCTTGTCACTTTAAACATCCATGTAATGTCTATGAACTTCCTTCTAAGTTAGTGAGTTCTTCATTTTTACAACAGAGCATAAACATTTATACCATATTTACTATGCATTTACTCTTTATTTTCTGTTCTGCAAGACATCAGTTTAAATTCCACAAATTCCAAAGTTGATCCTTTTTATTAGAAATTATATCATATTATAAATCCGTAATATTATGCTTAGATGCAGATATTTATGGGGATAACTTAACATAAACACCCTTTAATGTTTTCTGTTTTTTCCAAAGCTAGACACATGTTTTCTTGCCCTTGATTTCACAGTATATTTTTCTCTTTTTTCAAACATCGACTGTTTTATTTTGTGAGTGTGACTGTCCGTGGGGTGTGCCCACTTTCCTACATACATGAATAATACTAAAAATAGGGGCATTTTATGAGGTTTCTACACTATGATAGACTTTTTAGAACTTTTTGAATGGTAGCCTTCATTACCACTTTATGTGCTCAGAAGCATATATAACTGACATTAAGTACCTATTAGGATCACTCCCTTTCATACCTAGACATACAATCATCTCTCTAGGAGCTCCAAGTACCAGACTTACTCACTGGTACCCAGTCCTGTAGAGTTAGTCTGGGGTCCTTGTTGGCTGATTATCCCTTCCTTTGCTTCCTACCTTTTGAGTCAGATGCTCAAGGGTACAAATATTTCTGCTTTAGTGTATAATATCTGACTCCATAAATTACTTTTACGTATGAAAATCATAATTTAACACTAGTATCATTTGATTATGCTCTTATATGCTTGTGAATTTACATCATATTTATATTGTATTGTATATAATTATATTATAAATTGAATTATGAAATTATAATATAAAATTAATAAATTATATAATGGTTGATAAAATTTTCCTCTTGACATAAATTAAAATGAGTCCAAATGGCAATACTCAAAGAACACCTATATATAGTATTATATATGACTTTGATATTAGGGATCTTAGTGCATGATTGTCTTATGTTATTCATATTCCTGTATAGACTTAAACTTCACCTGTAGTAAAAATGCATTTGTCTCACATGAATTCATGTCATATATTTTGCATTAGCTTTTTATAAACTAAAATAGAATTTTATCACTCTTCTCCACCCCTTTCTTCTTTCCCATCTCTTCTATCTCCTGCTTACCCATGCTTTTTTATCACATATATATGCTTATTATATATTTGAATATATATTATATTTTAACACATCAAATCTTAATATTAGCTTCACAGTGTTACTCGCAAGCATATAATTTCAAGGCTGAGCACTTCTTATTGATTAAACAGTTAGCAAGTCTCTTTCCTGAGGGGAAATATTTCTCCAAACATCATATTTTCTTAGTTGCCAAATAATATTTCTGTCTTCCTCTTTAGCATGACTCTTGGTGTTTCATGTGCTCAGGTCTTTTATTGGGTAGCCATATTGCTGATGTAAATGAATCTTCTCCTTTATTTCAAGTAGACACAACTTGATTTCATCAATAAACTTCTCTTTGCAAGGTAAGAAAGCTTTAGATAAAGCCAAGTCATGTTAAGATACAGAGAACACACAATTGTGTACCTTTCCAGCTCCGACTCATACATCTACAATATAACTCCTGCACATACTGGAGGAGGAGGAGGAACGATGACTTGGGTTTGGCCTATTGCTACTTGTATTATAATGTTAATTTTGATCCCCCAAAGTGCTTACATAGTGTCTGCACATAAGACATGAGGGATGAGGGACCCTGACCCCAGTTGGTTCTGTTTGGTAAACAAAGAAGAAGCAGCTAAAGGCTGAGCAGGGCAGGGGAGACAGAGGAGGGATTTTAGGATTCCTGGGTTTGAGACAAAGAAGAAGGAAGAAGAAGGAGATCTGCCATGCCTGGGAGAAGGGGAAGGAGTGGAGAGATGCCAGGACTGAGAAGAGTGGAGGGCAGAGAGGAATAGCCAAGTTAAGCAGCCTTCTTTGTTTAGGGCAACCAAGGTATAATATAGATTTTAGTAAATAATAATTCAGGATTATTGATGGAAGGTGGATTAACCACGTGAAGGTTAGGAAGTGGCCCAGCTGTTGTGTGCTTAAGGCATATATATCAAAAGATAAAGGCTGTGTGAGTGTTTTCATTTGTGAACACTAAGCATTGAGGCAGGTATACAAACCTGCTGCCGGGATTTATATATAAAAAATATTGCTATAGCAGAATGATGGAAAGACCCAAGGGAGCAGGAAACTTTATTACTATTTAAAATACTAAACAGAATAACTGATTCTTCCAGTGGGCCTTATGCTTTTGGCCTGTACATCTTCACAAGGGATAATTATCAGTTGGGAATTTTATTGATTATTTAAGACTTAGCCAGTGCTGGGTGTGGTGGTGCATGCCTTTAATCCCAGCACTTGGGAGGCAGAGGCAGGTGAATTTCTGAGTTCGAGGCCAGACTGGTATACAGAGTGAGTTCCAGGACAGCCAGGGCTACACAGAGAAACCCTGTCTCAAAAAAAAAAAAAAAAAAAAAAAAAAAAGACTTATCCAGTGCACAATGAATGAATAAACTATGTACTATCTGTGCACATTCCTAAAGGATTTTAATTGCCTGCTTGTTTATGAGAAAAGTGATTTAAATATATAAATTAATTAACAGTCATATAATCTAGCCATGACTTAGCCATTTTCAGGGTGTTGCTGTATTTAAGTTTAGGCTTACATGAAGCAGAAATACATTAAAATAAAAAAAGAGCATATCCTCTGTTCAGAGGTGTGAATACAAGGATTTTTAATTATACTATATCTGATTACACAAGCAGAGGTCTAAATAGACATTTTAATGAGTCTTCCCATATTTTGTCCATCTTTCCACTCTTTCAGCTCAATCCAAAGATGAAAGCCCTGTGAACTACTCAAATGTTTAGAACAATTTAATTGATTTCATGAAAGCATACAGACTCAATTTAGCAAAATTTAAATCTACTCCTGTAACTATATTCTTGAGTTCACCTGGATGAATTTTAAGTCTTACTATAAGATTTTATTTCTTCACATTGGTCCAGGTAAAGCACTTGTCCATTTTACAATAGCTTCTTCAGAACAAGAAATTTCATGCACTGTGGTTAGATGGACTCTATCCATACCATAGTCAAAATAATTTCGGAAAGAAAGAAGAGGGGGAAAATTATTCATTATCTGCCAAAATATGTTAAGCTTTCCATGACTTCTTCAATGAGTATGCTGATTATAAATTTTTCCATAGGTTTTGTTAGGATCCATCTACTCTATAGACATTTATACAGATTATTTTCAGTGCATTTATTAGCCAATTGAAAATCAAGTTCATGCTATCATCTGAATAAGCAAATGGGAACAATGCCCTTAAAAAACAGTTCTAGGATTTTGATATTTTTCACAGCTTCCTCTCCTTATAAGTGTTTTAAACATAAATTAAATTCATCTACAATAACCAGTGAGAAAAGTTGGCATAATTTTATGTCTAACTCAATTGATTTTCTTGTTAGTCAGTGAATTAGCAATTGATTTGATCTGAATAGACAACCACACAATAATTTAATCATATGAACAAATAGGCCAGGCTACTCATATTGATGATATTAGTTCAATCACATGATTTCTGGTATGCCTATATAAATGTGCTAACCAACCAATAACATTTTGATATCCTTATACTAACAACTAAAGACAGAAGAAAAGAAGATTCAAGTAGATTTGAGATTTCACTATGAAGCACATATTTCTATTTCTTTTTTTTAATTAGGTATTTTCTTAATTTACATTTCCAATGCTATTCCAAAAGGCTCCCCTTACCTTCCTCTCACAGTCTCCCCCCAACTCCCACTTCTTGGCCATGGTATTCCCATGTACTGAGGCATATGAAGTTTTTAAGACCAATGGGCCTTTCTTTCCAATGATGGCCAACTAGGCCATCTTCTGATACATATATATGTATATACAGCTAGATACACGAGCTCTGGGGGTGGGGGGTGTACTGGTTAGTTCATATTGTTGTTCCACCTAAAGGGTGGCAGACCCCCCTTTAGCTCCTTGGGTACTTTCTTTAGCTCCTCCATTGGGGGCCCTGTGATGCATCCAATAGCTGACTGTGAGCATCCACTTCTGTGTTTGCTAGGCCCAGGCATAGCCTCATAAGAGACAGCTATATCTGGATCCTTTCAGCAAAATCTTGCTAGTGAATGCAATGGTGTCAGCATTTGGAGACTGATTATGGGATGGATCCCCGGATATGGCAATCTCTAGATGGTCCATCCTTTCATCTCAGCTCCAAACTTTGTCTCTGTAACTCCTTCCATGGATGTTTTGTTCCCAATTCTAAGAAGGGGCAAAGTGTCCACACTTTGGTCTTCATTCTTCTTGAGTTTCATGTGTTTTGCAGATTGTATATTGTATCTTGGGTATAATAAGTTTCTGGGCTAATATCCACTTATCAGTGAGTAAATATCATGTGAGTTCTTTTGTGATTGGGTTACCTCACTCAGGATGATGCCCTCAGGAGATTTTGCTATGAAGCACATATTTATATTTCTTATATTTACAAAATTTGGAAGATACCAGGGATATTTGAAGGAAAGCAAGGGAGTATAGAGACAAGAAGTTCATGTATGGCTTTTCTCTTTATAAGGATGACACTCACTGCTCTCCAAATAAGACATGCAACCAGAAGCCAAGTGTTTAGTTAGTGCAGATGTTCTTGTATAGCTCTGCATCTAATTTTGGAAGCATTTGTATGTTTGAAAAATTTATCATGTTCTTATATTGATTCATAAGATTTAGGTTTGATTGATTATGATGTGGTAAATCTTGTATACAAAATGCATTGTCCATAAGTCCACTAAAGTCTCTTTTAAATTAATGTGAAGTATGAGGGATATTGTCAGATGAGAGAAAGTCATCGAGCTGAGTGAGGAGCCACCATGAAATATGCATTGTCCTTTATGTTTTGGTTATGAAGCATTCCTCTCAATGTGCTTACAATCTAAAACATTGAACGAAGTTAGGCATTCCTTCCTTTAAATAGTTTCTCTCAGGAATTTGTCCCAGTGACATAATGATAATGAGCTTATTTACCTTTAGCTTGGCTTAGCTATTCACTTACAGACAAATGTACCTGTTTATAAATAATTTATATTTTAAATACTTTGTGAGTGGTTTTAAGAAACTTAAAGATATTTTGTTGTTCCTGACTTGATTCACACACAATTCTTTTACATGGAATAGAGGCTCACCATGTGATGTAAAGGTACTCTAAAATGCAGAGCAAAGAAAATAATATTTCTCTAGCCTGAAATTCCAAATTCGCAGTGTTGCTACTGCTTTGCTGATTCACTTTGAAGGATGTGACTTGAGTTTGCAGTTCATAGTGTATGTGATTGCACTACCTTCCTCTGAATCTTTCTTTAGATTTTGTGAACTTGCATTAAATGTATGTGTGTGTGTGTGTGTGTGTGTGTGTGTGTGTGTGTGTGTGTGTGTTACGTTCAATGTTAGAAGTTTCAATGTCAAAAAGTTTCAGGATATGTAGTTATGTCAAAGTAATATAGATATGGGTCTGGAGGGCATCATCCTGAGTGAGGTAACACAATCACAAAGGAACTCACACCATATGAACTCACTGATAAGTGGATATTAGCCCAAAACTTAGGATACCCAAGATATAAGATACAATTTGCTAAACGCATGAAACTCAAGAAGAATGAAGAGCAAAGTGTGGACACTGTGCCCCTTCTTAGAATTGGGAACAAAACACCCATGGAAGGAGTTACAGAGACAAAGTTTGGAGCTGTGACCAAAGGATGGATCTAGAGACTGCCATATCCAGGGATCTATCCCATAATCAGCTTCCAAACACTGACTCCATTGCATACACTAGCAAGATTTTGCTGAAAGGACCCAGATATAGCTGTCTCTTGTGAGACTATGCCGGGGCCTAGCAAACACAGAAGTGGATGCTCACAGTCAGCTATTGGATGGATCACAGGGCTCCCAATGGAGGAGCTAGAGAAAGTACCCAAGGAGCTAAAGGGATCTGCAACCCTATAGGTGGAACAACATTATGAACTAACCAGTACCCCGGAGATCTTGACTCTAGCTGCATATGTATCAAAAGATGGCCTAGTCGGCCATCACTGGAAAGAGAGGCCCATTGGACATGCAAAATTTATATGCCCCAGTACAGGGGAACACCGGGGCCAAAAAAATGGGAATGGGTGGGTAGGGAAGTGGGGGGGGGAGGGTATGGGGGACTATTAGGATAGCATTGGAAATGTAATTGAGGAAAGTATGTAATAAAAATATTAAAAATAAAAACATATATAGATATGGGTCTATTCGTAGAGTTGCTGTGCATATTCATGTCGTTCCAAAATTACCTGACTTTTCAATTGTGCCTCCTTGTGGACTCCTGTGTATATTACATGCAGAGACAGTATTTCTTCTTCTTCCCCTGCCTTCTCATTTCCACAGGGACATAAACATGACACTTCTTGATATAATTTTTTAACTTATGAAAGGTCATTTAAAAATAGTACAGATGCAATAGAGTATCTTTTAAAGACTGAGTTTCTGTTTGGTTTTCATTATTGTTGTAATTTTAGTTATTGTTTTTGAAATAGGATTTCTCTGTGTAGTTCTGGCCATCCTGGAATTCACTTTGTAGACTAGGCTGGCTACAAACTTAGAGATCCATTTGTCTTTAATCTGCCTGCCAGGTAAGTCAGGTAAAGCTTGCATTTTGATTATTTTCCACAAAATAGTGAGATATAGTACAATATTCCCTTGTGTTACAGGCTACATGGGGTACCATGCTATAGCTCCCTGCTCATCCACATGATCTCAAGGCTCAGCAATGGCTCTCTGTAATGTCCTGTTACTAAGCTATGTGGTTTGCTAGATTAAGTAGAGACAATATATTTTATAGCTATAACTTAATGAGTTTACTGTAAAGGAAGATTAGTATAAGTTGAAAAACATGCATATATGTAACCATTTATTTCTTATTTCCTATATTGCATAACTAAATAAATGCCTTTATATATTACATTTTAAGATATGTTTATACAATTTATGTAATATAAGCTGGTAGACATACCATATTGTTTATGAAGAAAAATGACAAGGACTTAGATTCCTTGAAACTCAAGTTCTACCTACCTGTCACTGTCCTTCACACTCAAAGTAATTTAAATAAATGTACAAAGACTAAAAGTTAGTATTATATACTACATGTAGTTACACTGAGACCTAAATGTAAGTGTGAAATGCAAAAGTATTAAGACCACATAATAGTTTTCTCAAAGCTAGCTACAGAATAAAATAACAAGCGGTGTGGTTCTCTTTATACACATTTTTGAGCTCCCCTCCACATAAGTTATAATTCCATTGTATTGTATAGATTCAAAACATTTATACTGACTATTTGAGGTCAAATAACTAGAGTGTGGCAAAGTCAGAACTGAAATTGGTATATGTTTTTACATTCTAAAACACATTTTATTTGTCACTAGGAGACAGATTTTCTTTCTCATTGCCCCATCTTAAAGTCCTTGACTTACACCTGGATTTGAAAAATAGCAATATACCTGATGTATTTTACAAGAAAATTTTGACTGTAAACTTATTTGCCTTGAAAAATAACTAGGCAGTTAGAAAAGCAGGTGTCTGGGTCTGTCTGTGAAGGCATTTTCTGTGGTGTTCTCTAAGATAAAGGGGAGAGATGGACAATGAAAACTTGTCAGATCAGCAGAATCCAGAATGACCTGTGAGATACACTTCTGTGAACACCAGCAGGGGAAAAATTTCATACATATACCTTAATAATAGTAATGTAGAACAGCTTGCCTGATTTGGGGGGATAAAAGAAAAGGAAAGGAAAGGAAAGGAAAGGAAAGGAAAGAAAAGAGGATCAAGTCAGTAAACTTTGAACACATTCCCTTCCATTGCTATGGTGGATCTGATTGGCAGGAATCTGACTCAGCCTCACCAGAGTGCTAAATCACCCCCTAATCTCTTCAACCAGGAACCCCATTCAATGCCATCTTTTTTGTTGTTGTTGTTTTTTGTTTTGTGTGTGTGTGTGTGTTTGTGTGTGTGTGTGTGTGTGTGTGTGTGTGTGTGTGTGTGTGTGTGTGTGTGCAGAACAGGGAAGAAGGTTTAGATTCACATTTTGTTGTTCAAGGCTACTTATCATTCAGAAACAGAACTGGAAAAACTCTATTATTTTAATTGGTGTAGGAAGCCTCATCTTAATTGTTTGTATTGAAAGTCATTGGGCATCCCCAGACTGTATGCCATACTGAAACAGAGCTTAATATTAACATTCTTCTCTCTCTGCTTCTTGAATATGAGTACAATATGGCCAGCTCCCTCCAACTCTTACTGCTATGACTTCCTTGAAAAGAAGAAAAGAATTGAAATTGGGAGACAAAAGCTATAACGACAACAACAACAACAACAACAAACAACACACACGTATTGAGGGTCATATGTGAAATTAAAATTAAATTAAATTATTATTGAAACAAATCACTTACCCCCTAAATTGTTTCTTTTATTATGTCACTAAAGTGACAAAAATCTCACTAATTTATCTGTATCCCTCTTTTATATAAATAATTTTTTGAAAATATGAATATGAAATGAATGAAAATATGAAACCTATTCAAATTATGACATTTGTAGATGAAAATTTCTTGTTGCAATCCAGAGACTATATTGATAAAATATGAGTTCTTTATGCTTCAGGACCAGGACAGAAAGCATGCAGAGCCATGATTTTACTATAGAGTATACAGTGATGATGCAACTGATAAATTTAAAACCTATTTTCTGAAAATATTTAAATATATTAACAAAATCTTTTTTTTTACTTTGGCAAATACTTATAGCCATTCAGAGTAAATAAATATTTATAATAAAACTAAAAATTGGTATATTAGTTAGATTAAAAATATAGGAACAAAATTATGAAAGAATAGGGAAGGAATCACTTCTGGCTTTTCCTTTTCTTTCTTTATTGTGAATTCCACACATAAAAGTACACACCTTATGTTTATTCTAATTATAAAATGATAGCAGTATTGTTAAGCAATTACAGTTTTCAGATAAGTGGGGTCATAGTTATTAAAATATTCAGGATAATTACATTTCTCTTAAGTATGAAAGTGTGTCAGTTATTTAACAGAAAAAATTCTTACTTTGTCATTATGATATGGTTCTTTCAGACTATATCTGCTTTTTAAGTGACCTACCTGGGGATCCATGCCAAATGCAGACACCAAATTAAGATACTATTTCTGATACCAAGAAGTGCTTGCTGACAGGAGCCTTGTATAACTGTCTCCAGAGAGGCTCTGCCAGAACCTGATAAATACAGATGTGGATGCTCACAGCTAACCATCGGACTGAGCAAGGGGACCACAATGGAGGAGTCAGGGGAAGGACTGAAGGAACTGAAGGGGTTTGCAACCCCATAGGAAGAGCAACAATATCAACCAACCATACCTCCCAGCGACAAAACCACCAACCAAATAGTACACATGGAGGGATCCATGGCTCCAACTGCATATGTAGCAGAGGACTGCCTTATCTAGCATCAATGGGAGAGGAAGTCCTTGGTCCTGTGAAGGCTCAATGACTCAAAGGAATGCTAGGCTGGTGAGGTGGGAGTAGGTGGGTTGGTGGAGGAACATCCTCATAGAAGCAGGAGGAGGGGAAATAGGGTAGGGGGTTTCTGAAGGAGGACAAATTGGGAAAGGAGATAACATTTGGAATATAAATAAATAAAATCCTCCAATTTAAAAAACTGTCTAATAGCTTCTAGCTACTTGAGTTCATGCATCTGAACATATTGCTTTTTCAATTTTCTCACACTGAAGCCCAAGCTGATCTTGAATTTAGCCTTAGAGCATGTGCAGCCTTCTACTCTTATTATGTTTCTTGTGCTGAGACTCTAGGTGTGTACCACCACAGAGCCCACTGCTTCTTTTTACAGAGACAAAAGTCATGTTGCCAGTTAACTTCTGGAACTTTTCCTCATGGATTTATAGTGTCTTGGAAAATAGTGTATTCTATAGTTTAACTCAGAGTTAGCAGTTGGTGATAGTTCATGCCCAGTCTAGGAAGAAACGCATCCTGGAGAGCAAGCTAGCTGAATGATACTTCAGCTTCAGGATTGCATACTGGATAGGGTGAATTAACCTAATGTGGATCTTCCTTTAAACATATCCAGACCACAGGACATAACAGACCTGAATCTGAAACTTTTATAAAGCCACACTAATGATTAGAGTGAACCCAGGTTTCTGACAAGTAGGGCTTTACTGCTATAATTTTTGTTATCCTAATTCCTCTGGTGGTTTCTTCTGATCATGCAGATCATCCAACTACCAGTAAGTTCTTGATAGCATATGTACAATTTTACTGAAAGATCCATTAGCTAATCTGTGTGGTTTAAATTTATCTCCCATTCATCATATTTGTTCAACACATTTTCATATATATATATATATATATATATATATATATATATATGAATGCATGTATATAGTCTCTCCCATCTTCTATGTTTAGATAATCCAGACTCATCTTTCTCCTTGATAAGTTTATTAAACATTTATTAATAAAAAGCCCATCCTCTGAATTGTTGTTTGATTTTGGTTTATATCCAGCCAGGAAAGTCTTACCCTACCACTCATGCTAATAACTCTGAAAGATTGGAAAACTCTTCTGGATAATAAAATCATCCATACATACATGAAACAGGAAGAAAGCAATTTGAATAATCAAATAAGTTTGCAAAACCATAGGCTATATATACCATATGCATTCTGAATGTTTCTGTACATTCTAGACCATGTCTTCTACACTTATAAGGACATAAAGTTGATTGATCAGTTGTCTGATTACCAATTCAAGAATTTAGTATATGAGGTAGCACAGATAAGCCTATTGGGGAGTTTCTGTACAACACTGCATATTTCTCACTGTGAAATGTAAAATCAGATTTAGTGAGCTTTTCAATACTAAAGGCAATGCATAGCCCTCTGTTAACTGACTTCTCATTATATTATGTTCCTCTCCTGTGACTTCCTTTAGTATCCCTACACTTAGTGCTTTTGTAAGGGATTTAGAATTAAAATCTCCCTCTCCGTATGTTTAAATTTATACTTCGTTGTATTTTTATTGTTGCTATTCAGTTTGCAAACATTACTCGGGATATGCAATATAAAGAGGAGATCTCTCTGTTCCACCTTCCCTCTCTTTTCCTTTTTCTTTCTTTTCTTCATACACACAAACACACACACACACACACACACACACACATATACAATTTTTTAGAAAAGTTTTAGTCATTGTTTTACAATAAGACTACTAGTGCTAGATTCATAATTATATGATACATTTATAACTATATGATAGTTTGGGTTGGTTCTTCACTTCAGAAGGATGTTTTCATAATTCTTTCCTCTAGTGACCAGTAAAATACCATGACATTTTCTTGTTCTGTAAGAGTTTAATTAGATATTTTAGTGTTTTTCATTGATATTCTCCTATGCATAATGTGATTTTTTTCAAATCTCTCTGTCATATCTTCAATTTTAGTATGTTTCTTACCACAAGTCTTTACAAAGATTACGTGAAATATTTTTCATATTATATTATCCAGGCAGGCCTCAAAATAGCCATATGACCATTGTTCTGCCTATCTCCACTTGAATGCTATGATAACTATCCCCATAGTCAGGTTATGTGGGTGGTACTAGGATGGAACTCAGGGCTTTGTATTTGCTAGTCCAGTGCTCTGCAAACTGAGCTACATCTTCAGCCACTTTTACAAATTTTTAAAAGCAACCAAATATTATATTTCATTGGGTAATTATTGGCTTGTTCTGCTTTTCAAGTTCACTAATTCTGTTCTTTATTTCATCTGTGAGCCAATTCTCTTAGCTTTCTATCTTTCTGGGTTTCTGTGTCATAATTTACATATCATGACCAGAGTGCCCAAATGTACTTAATAGGTTTTGTAGGAAAAGTTTGTCTACATCATCTTAGCAGTTCATCCTACAAAATTAGTTTACAAATAATTTTATTCCCTTTCATTTTCTCTTCCTTCTTCCCTCCTTCCTCCTTTTCCCCCTCCTCTTCTTCCTTCCTTCTTTCCTTCCTTCCTTCCTTCCTTCCTTCCTTCCTTCCTTCCTTCCTTCCTTCTTTCTTTCTTTCTTTCTTTCTTTCTTTCTTTCTTTCTTTCTTTCTTTCTTTCTTTTTCTTCTTTCTTTCTTTCTTTCTTTCTTTCTTTCTTTCTTTCTTTTTCTTCTTTCTTTCTTTCTTTCTTTCTTTCTTTCTTTCTTTCTTTCTTTCTTTCTTTCTTTCTTTCTTTCTTTCTTTCCCAAGAGCTTTCTTAGAAGTTTCAAAATAATCTCTCTAATATATGAATCACAATTTTTGCTGAAATTTAATTCTGAGATTTGTTTCTATTTCATCTTATACACTTGAGAACAGAATTCACTTCTATATACCAATTTTTCAGGGTATATTCCTTGAACAAATTAGTTTGCATAAGATCCCATGATTGTTAAGGTGACTATTCTTTCTGGATGATTAGATCACTCTATCTATCTATCTATCTATCTATCTATCTATCTACCTATCTATCTATCTATCTATCTATCTATCTATCTATCTATCTATCTATCTGAATTTAGAATACAGCTGAGTCTTTCCCAGACATGATTCTTAATGGGCCTGTATTTAATGGTTCTTAAATACAGGCCCAGTAATGAGTAATGATATCTTCTCTTTCCTTAAGTGACTTACTCAGTTTTAGAGTTTCCAACATATTTGAAAACTGGAAAATATTTATCACATATTATTTCTTTCCAATAATTTAAGTTATTTCTTGATTCATAACCAACTTTTATAAATTGTGACCAACTTTTATAAATTGTGACCAACTTTTTGATTCTGTTTTGACTTTCTCCATCCTTTTTAAACTCTCTTTGTTCCTCTTACTTTAGATTTTTTACAGTATCCACTACTTCTCTTCAAAACACCCTATAATTATATGGAGACATGTAGCCCTCAAACTCCCAGATTAAAGAAGGGGATATTTTCTGTTCATATGTAATTTCTGTTCTATCCTATACATGTCCGGATGCCTCTCCATTACCTCTTTGTGTTCTCGGCTTCTAGTTACCCTGGTGATACTTCTGATGAAGACAGAGAAAGACAGTCATGAGGAATTTCAAACCATTTCACACCAGGACTCTAGTAACTCAAATGTTCCAGCTGCTGACTCAGTCTGCCTTTATCATCATCATATCTAATACTGCAGCTCTATTTACCAACTCAGAAACATAGTGTCATTTCTCACAAGCCATACAGCATCTCTGAGTGGCCTCCTAGTCACTTATCTTGTGAGCTTTTAAAAAAAATCATTACTGCACATACTTTTATTCTCACTACAATGGAACTTAGACACCATGTGATAACTTTCATACCCATGAGAGGTTATGTGAATTAAACAGTCACATAAGAGTCTTTTCTCTGTTTAATTAGGTATTTTAAAACATTTGAAATGTTGTGCAGGCAAAGAACACCATAAAAAATGTCTGTGCTTGACTTTACCATTTACCTCCTGAAAATAATTTACTTAGCAGAAAATGTGCTTCATTACCTGCACTGTTCATGATTTCATGCATCTTTACAGCTGAAAAATGTTTTACTATTTATATGCATCACATTTTCATTATCAGTTTGTAGGTTGTTGGATATGTAGGGTGTTTTCATTTACTATTGTGACTAAAACAACAGTAAGCATGCCTGAGCAAGAATCTGTGCAAACATTACTCCAGTCCTAAGAGCATATGCCAAGGAGTGGTATATCAGGGTCATAATGCAGATTTAGTGGTCTTTTTGGGAGTGGGTGGTAATTTTACACACTGATATTCATAGTTTCCTATCTCAATGTGAATGAGGCTTCCATTTTTCCAACATCGTCCTCTTCAGCATTTGTTTTCAATTATTTGTTCATTTTTGCTACTCTGATCAGATAAGAAAAAAATCTCAAAGTTGTTGGAGATTTGATTTGCATTTCCTTAGTTAATAGAGATGATGAACATTTACTGAGAGATTTCTTAGCAGTTTCTTTCCTCTTTTTATGAATTATTTCTGTATTCTGGATATTAAACATATATATGTATATGGCAAATACTATCTCCCATTCTATGGGCTTCTTCTTCATTCATTAATTGTATCTTTAGGTGTGCAGAAAGCTTTAGATTCATGGATTTTGACTTGTCAATTACTAGCCTTGATTTTTGGCAAATACATTCCTATTCAGAAAGTTGTTTCCTTCACATATGTCATGTTCTAACTGTTTTTTTTTTCTTGTTTAGGGAGTGGATAATAGTTCCATACTGGTTTTATTAATGTACCCTTGTAATCCTTCATAAGATTAGAAGTACAGTGACACTAGCATTTTTGTTTGCTTGATTTCTGTTTTTGTTGAGGATAGTTTTGAGTATGTAGGTTTTATTGTGAGGTCCGATACATTTTAGAATATTTATAACTAAGAAAACGAGATGGGAATTTTGATTGGGATTGTAATCACTATGAGAAATTGGTAAAATGTTCATGTTCACAATGTTTACCAACACATGAGCATATTATATCTTTAAATTTTCAGTATCTTTTTCTTCAGAGGTTTAAAGCTTTCATTTTGGAGGTTCTTTACTACCTTGGTTATCTTACCTCAGAATAAAGGACTAGAAAACATTTTTCCTAGCAAATGGGTGAAGAAGCAAGCTGGAATAGTCATACCCATATCTAATAAAATAAACTTTTAACAAATTTAATGAGAAGACATAGGGATGGACACTTCATACTCATCAAAGGAAAAAGCCACTAAGATGAAGTCTCAGTTATTAATATCTATGCCCAATAGGTATTGGCAACAACATTGTTAAAGGAAGCATCACTAAAGCTTAAGTCAGAAATCAACATAAACAGTGATAGCCGATGACTTCAATATCCTACTCTCACCAAATTACAGGCCATCAGGACAGAAACTAAATAGTGATACAATAAAAATAACAGATGTTACCACTGAAATGGACCTAACAGTTAAGTACTGAACATTTCAACCAAACACAAAAGAATATACTATCTTCTCAGCATCTCACAGAGCCTTCTCCAAAAGTGATGATAT
Source organism: Mus caroli (assembly GCF_978045245.1). Lineage (NCBI taxonomy): Eukaryota > Metazoa > Chordata > Mammalia > Rodentia > Muridae > Mus > Mus caroli. The sequence continues at coordinate 74,795,821 of NW_028227262.1, read as the reverse complement.
ACTCACAAAGCATAACCCCATGAACCCTATCAGATTTTCATGGACTAAAAACAAGAAAAATAACAGAAACCTGATAAACTTCTAGAACCTGGACAACTCTCTAATCAATGACCACTGCATCAGGGGGAAAAAAAAGAAAGAAAATTGAAAGATTTTCTAGGATTCAGTGAAAATGAAGGCACAAAAACCAAATTTACAGGACATAATGATAACCATTCTAAGAGGAAAATTCATAGGAATTTATAAAGAAATGGGAGAGAAGCAGACCTTCATTCCTGGCTCCACACCCAGTCCCACAGCACCCAGATCGACTCCCAGGTGCTCGAATATGCCCAGGATCACATCATCTCAGGAGCTTGGTCACATGAGGAGTTCAGTATCCCAGAGGCAGAAAACACACCTCAGTGATAAAGACAAACACTACCTCAGAGTAAAGGGCTAGAAAACAATTTTCCAAACAAATGGTTCCAAGAAACAAGCTGGAGTGGACATTCTAATATATAATAAAATTGACGTTTAACCAAAAGTTACCAAAAATATAAGGAAGGACACTTCATACTCATCAAAGGAAAATATACCAAGATGAACTCTCAGTTCTGAACATCTATGCTCTAAATGCAAGGGCACCCATATTCATAAAAGAAACTTTACTAAAGCTCAAAGCACACATTTTACCTCACACAATAATAGTAGGAGACTTCAACACCCTACTCTCAGCAATGGACAGATCATGGAAACAGAAATTGAACAATGACACAGTGAAACTAAAAGAAGTAATGAACCGAATGGATTTAACAGATATCTGTAGAACATTTAATCCTAAAACAAAACAAAAAAAATACCTTGGTTCCATTTTATTTTTCAAAGCAATAAGAAAATTAATTAATGCCTGAGCAAAAATTTATATATGATGAATAAAAATGAATTGATATATATATATATATATATATATATGTATACATGTGTATATGTATATATATACATATATGTGTGGCTATATATATATATATATATATATACATATACACACAAACATAATGCTTATGTGTAAAATGCTTATGTGTAACCCTGTGTCATAATGAAATCTATGTAAATAGATTAGTGTCTTCCTCCCGACATAGCAAAGTAAAGATGATTACATGTTTTTCAAAGGTCACATAGAATCTTTAAAGTTATATTTTCATTATTGTTAAGTGTGTGTCTGTGTGTGTGTGTCTGTGTATGTGTGTGTTGACCTGTTTGTGTTCATCAGTAAGATGGGTGTGGTAACGAGAAAAGGATGTTTGATTTCTTTGTAGCTGGAATCATAGACAATTGTGAGCTACCTGATTTGGCTTCTGAGAACTGGGATCACATCCTTGCCACGAATAGTATGTTCTCTTTACCATTGAGCTGTCTCTAGAGTCCAGTCAGTATTGATCTTGCTTTCTCAGCATGTAAGTGAAAGACAGAAGTCAAAAGGTACAAAATATTTTTAAATTTTAATTTTTACACTTATATTATACTTGCTGGAATAGAAGAACCTTCAGATTCTTTATTATTTTATCATGTTTAATTTAAGGAGTTAGTGTGAATTAAAGCACTGAATGAATTTATCAGATTGAATTGCAGATCATTTTAAGGTCTTGGTGGTTTAGCATAGTAAAATACCACTTTTATTTAAAATGTTATTGAGACACTTATATTTACATGCACCTGTTGTAAATTACAGAAAGTATCCCTTTTAAGCTTCTCAATATAACTGAAAGGCAATATTTTCTAAAAGTAGTTTCACATGTAAATTCATAGCACATGAGATATCATACATGAGCTCAAGCATGACAGAATCTAACATGGTGAGGGGAAATGATCCTGAAGTATCCTTAACTGAGGGGCTATTGGCCATGGAGAGCTATTAGGCATTGGAGAATCACTCTTTATTAAAAGTATAGCAACAGGTGATTTGACCATGAGGAAGGCCATACATCCAAGAGTACAATGGTAGCTACAACTATACTTAATGGGCTAAAAATTACCAAAACAAAACAAACAAACAATAAAACAAGTACACACTTTAAGGCAGAGGGAAAGAAGATGGATCGTGGAGGAATCTGGGGAGGATGTGTGTGTGTGTGTGTGTGTGTCTGTGTATGTGTGTGTGAGTGTGTGTGTGTGTGTCATTAGTATTATATAATGCTATGACTAGTATAGTTCATGTACACATAGTGCAACACTCAAGCTTCTGAAGAAATTCAGTACTCATAAAGAGCAAATAGAAGAATAATATGAAGATAAGTAACATTGAAAAATAGACATAAAAATCATAATAAAATATTTTCTTTATTGCTACCCATGTCACAGCAGAGGCTAGAGAGGATGTGGAGAAAGAGGAACACTCCTCCATTGCTGGTGGGATTGCAAGCTGGCACAACCACTTTGAAAATCAGTCTGGCAGTTCCTCAGAGAAGTGTACATAGTGTTACCTGAGGACCCAGCTATACCACTCCTGGGCTATTGCCAAAAGATGCTCCAACATATCACAAGGATACATGCCTCACTATGTTCATAGAAGCATTATTTATAATAGCCAGAAGCTGGAAATAACCCAGATTTCCTTCAACAGAGGAACGGATATAGAAAATGTGGTACATTTACACAATGGAGTACTACTTAGCTATTAAAAACAATTAATTCATGAAATTCTTAGGTAAATAAATGGAACTAGACAATATAATCCTGAGTGAGGTAACCCAATCACAAAAAAACACACATGGTATGCACTCACTGACAAGAGGATATTAGCCCAAAAGCTTGGAATACCCAAGACAATCCACAGACTACATGAAGCTCTAGAAGAAAGAAGACCAAAGTGTGGATGCTTCCATCCTTCTTAGAAGGGGAAATAAAATACTCAAGGGATGAAATATGGAGACAAAGTATGAAGTAGAGACTGAAAGAAAATCCATCTAGAGACTGCCCTACCTGGGGATCCATCCCATGTACAGTTAACAAAAGCAGATACTATTGTGGGTTCCTAGAAGTGCATGTTGACAGGAGCCTAATATAGCTGTCTTCTCAGAGGCTTTGCCAGACCCTGACATATATAGAGGCAGTTCCCTGCAGCCAACCATTAGATTGAGCATGGGGTCCCCAATCCAGGAGTTAGATAAAGAACTGGAAGAGTTGAGGGGGTTTTCAACTCCACAGGAAGAACAATATCAACTAACCAGACTCCCCAGAGTTCCCAGGAGTAAACCACCAACCAAAGAGTACATATGGAGGAATCCATGGCTCCAGTTGCATTTTTAACAGAGGATGGACTTGTTGGGCATCAATGGGAGGAGAGCTTCTTAGCCCCTTGAATGCTCAATGCCCCAGTGTAGGGAAATGGGAAGGCAGGGAGGTGGGAGTGGGTGGGTGTATTGGGAACTCCTTCATAGAAGCATGAGGAAGATGGAAAGGGATAGAGAGGTTTTTTTTTTGGGGGGGGTACTGGGAAAGGGGATAGCATTTGAAATGTAAATAAAGAAGATATCCAATAAAAAGAAAAAAGAAAAAAAGTTAGAAATGGGAGAGAGAATATAAAGTCAGTAATAAATTGGGGGAACCTAAACAAGAGATATTGACTGGTATTTTTATACATAGCTTTTATTATGTTTATGTTTCCTCTACCACTACCATTTCTAGGACATTTACAATGAAGGCATGATGGATTTTGTCAAATATTTTTTTCTTCACTTATTGACATGATTAAGTAATTCTTGGTTTTAAGTAAATTTATATGGTACATTAAATTTATTGATTTGCATAGTTTGAACCCAACACTAAATTTGATAAGGCCAACTTTTGTTTTGTTAGCAGAATGATACTGGCTTCAAAGAGGCAGGTTTGGAGTGTTCATTTTGTTATTACTGCTTTGGATAGTTTAAGAAGAATTGGGTGTAATATTTTTGGATTTATGGTAGAATTCAGGTAGAAATCTGTCACACCCTACCTTTTCAAATTTTTCTGTTTTAGTTTTTCATTACTATGTCACTATCCTAATTTCTTGTGGGTCTGGTTAGAATTTTCACTTCTCAATTTACTTTTGTTGATTTGGCTGAATATAAATATTTTAAATAAAAAAAACCTTTCAGCTTAATAGAATATATGATTTTTTAAAAATAGCCCCTTTAATATTCTGAACATTATTAATGTTGTTTTGGGAGGTTTGGGGGGATTTATTTCAGCTTCTATATCCAGGTTACTGTCCATCATTGTGGGTGGATAAGGTGACAAGAGCATGAAACAATTAATCACATAGCATCCAGTCAAGAACAAACGAAAATAAGTGCATGCGTGTTAATGATGAGCTCACGTTTTCCTCTCTCACATAAGCCAGGATCAAAAGTTAGGGAATGGTTCCTCCCACTTTCAGGGGTTTTCCATATCTGTTAATATAACAAGGACCATCTCTCCTGAAGACATGCTCACAGACCAACCTGATCTATACATTCCCTCACTGAAACTATTTCCGAAGTGATGCAAGTCAATAATTAACCATCACATATAGTGTGGTTTCTCTATGAATGTAAATGCAAAACAAGATGTTTAATTATCTCTACCTCAACCAAATAGTTTTATCCAAATTAATATAACATGCCAAACCTAGATCAGGAATCACTTAGTTACACTTTTCTTTATTTTTATTTATTTTTTTAATTAGGTATTTTCTTCATTTACAGTTCCAATGCTATCCCAAAATTCCCCCATACTCCCCCCCCACTCCCCTACCCACCCACTCCCACTTCTTGGTCCTGGCGTTCCCCTGTCCTGAGGCATATAAAGTTTGCAAGACCAATGGGCCTCTCTTCCCAATGATGGCCAACTAGGCCATATTCTAATACACATGCAGCTAGAGATATGAGCTCTGGGGGGGGGGGTACTGGCTAGTTCATATTGTTGTTCCACCAAAAATATCTATTTAGTTAGTTATTTACATGCCAAATGCTATTGCCCCTTCCAGTCTTCCCTCTCAGAGTCCCTGTTCCCATCCTCCCTTCCCTTCTTCTCTGAGAGTGTTTCCTCCCCCAGTATCCCTGATCTTGCATCAAGTCTTTGCAGGGTTAGACATATTCTCTATCACAGTGACCAAAACAAGGCACCCGTATGTGCCCAGAGTTTACTTCTAGCCCATGTGTGTGTCTCAGTCTCTGAGAACTGTCAAGGGTCCATGTTAATTGACACTTTTGGTCTTCCTATGAAATTCCTATACCTTTCAGGACTTTCAATCCACCCACCAACTCTTCCGTAAGAGTCCCTGACCTTTGTCCAATATTTGGCTGTCTGTATCTGAATCTATTTCAGTCAACTGCTGTGTTGACCCTATGAAAGGACAATTATCCTAGGATCTTGTCTGCAAGAATAACAGAATATCACTAATAATGTCAGGGATTGGTGCTTGTCTATAGAATGGTTCTCAAATTGGGCCTGTTATTGGTTGAGTATTCCCCCAGTCTCTGCTTCCTCTGTCCCTGTATTTCTTGTAGGCAGAATACATTTTGGGTTGAAAGTTTGTGGGTAGGATGGTGTCTTTATCTCTATACTGAGAGTCCTGCCTGGCTACAGGAGGTAGCCTCTTCTGGTTTCATGTATCTACTGTCAGACATCTTGGGTAAGGTCACATGCATTGACTCCTGGGAGCCTACCATCCCAGATCCTAGTGAGTCTCCCCAACCTCCCACCCCTGGCCTGTGAAGATTTCTATTCACTCCCCTGCCCCTCTGTCCCTCTCTTCTGTCTCTCCCCTACCTGATCCTGTCAATCCCATTTCTTTCCCCATCTCCTCTCTTACCCAGTTCCCTCCCACCTCTTCTCTGCACTGTGTAACTGTTTTATACTGCTCTATTGTTCATTTATTATTCTGTTAATTTGGGTCCTCTCTCTCCCTCCCCCCTCTTTCTCTTTCTCCCCATCTCCCTCTCCCCCTCCCCTCCCTTCCCCTCTCCCCATCCCTCTTCCTCTCCCTCCCCCTCTCCATCCCCCTCTGCCTCCCCCTCCCCCTCCCCCTCTCCCTTCCCTCCCCCCTCTTAGTTGAGCCAGGGATCTGCCAGTTTGTTTGTCTTCTCAAAGAATCAGCTTGTAGATTTAGTGGTCATTCATATTCTGTTATTTGCTTCTATTTCTATGATATTTTGTAACCACTGACTGGGTTTGGATTGGTTTGGTCTTGTTTGCACAACTTTCTGAGTTGTATCATTAACCTGCTTGTTTGCGATACTACTGAATTTAATGTAAGCATTTAGAATATAAATTAGCCACACAGTATTGCTTTCAGTGTATAATCAAGGATTTCATGTGTTGTGTTCTCATTTTTATTCAATTGTTTAATTACCATGAGTTTGCATATTTATTTACTAGAGGATATTTTTCCTGTTTTTTTTTTTTTTTTTCCTATTTCTTTTCCTTGTCAATGACAAGTTTTATTGCATTGTGTTCAGCTAGGACACAAGGACTGGTTCTAATCTTTTAAAATCGGGAAATACTTGTACTATGACTCAGAATGTGGTTTATTTTAGAAAATTTTCCATGTGCTGCCATGTAGAATGTATGGTCTTTGGCATGCACATTCTGTAGATATTGGTTAAGTCTTTATAAGTATGATATTAATACGGATGTTTCCCTGCTTACTTTTTGTCCAGATAATTTGCCCACTGGAGAAAGTGAAGTACTAAGACTAATTATTGTCAATGGATTGATGTTAATCTGTGTCCTTAATTCCAATAGTAGATTTTTTAAGATATTGTGTATCTCTAAATTTGATCCACATATGTTTAGAATAGTTCTATCTTCCTGGTTAAAGCTTCTCTCTCTCTCTCTCTCTCTCTCTCTCTCTCTCTCTCTCTCTCTCTCTCTCTCTCTCTCTCTCTCTTTCTCACCCTCCCTCCCTCCCCCCTCTCTTCCAGCTTTATAGCCTAGATTAGGACTACATTGTTTCTTTTTCTATTAGATATTTTCTTCATTTACACTTCAAATGCTATCCTGTAAGTCCCTATACCCTCTCCCCTCCCTGCTCCCCAACCCACCCACTCCTGCTTCCTGGCCCTGGCATTCTCCTGTATTGGGGCATATAATCTTCACAAGACTAAGGGCCTCTCCTCCCAATGATGGCCAACTAGGCCATCTTCTGCTACATATGCAGCTAGAGACATGAGCTCTGGGGGTACTGGTTAGTTCATATTGTTGTTCCTCCTATAGGGTTTCAAACCCCTTCAGCTCCTTGGGTACTTTCTCTAGGTCCTCCATTGGGGGCCCTGTGTTTCATTCAATAGATGACTATGAGCATCCTCTTCTGTGTTTGCTGGGCACTGGCATAGCCTCAAAGGAGCAACCCTGAGATTCTACCTCACACCAGTCAGAATGGCTAAGATAAAAAAAAAAAAAAAAAATTCAGGTGACAGCAGATGCTGGCAAGGATGTGGTGAAAGAGAAACACTCCTCCATTGCTTGTGGGATTGCAAGCTGGTACAACCAGTCTGGAAATCAGACTGGCCGTTCCTTAGAAAATTGGACATAGTACTACTGGAAGAACCAGCAATACCTCTCCTCGGCATATACCCAGAAGATATTCCAACTGGTAATAAGGACACATGCTCCACTCTGTTCATAGCAGCCTTATTTATAATAGTGAGAAGCTGGAAAGAACCCAGATGCCCCTCAACAGAGGAATGGTTAAATCTTCTCTTAACTAGAAGGAAACATCACTCTGTCTCTTTTTATTAGTTTTAATCTGAAGTTTCTCATGTCATATATTAGCATGGTGATGCTTGCTTGCTTTTAGGTCCCATTTTACTAGGTTACTTTTACCAATCCTTTTCTCTATGCTGTTGTCTATCTTTAAACCTGAGATTATGTTTCTAGTAGACAATAGGTAGATGGGCTTTATTCTTTGATCTGTTTGGTCAGTATAAGTATATTGATTACATAATTTAAGTCACTGATATTTAGTATTATAATTGAAATTTTTGTTATTTAGGATCATCTTGTTGTTGATTTCAGCTTGTGTTGTTTGTGTTTTCCATGGTATTTGTGTTGTAATAATTATGGGTTTATATTTCCTTCCACCATCTCTTTGCTATGCTCATTCCTGTTTTCATCCTGAAATCATGCTTACTGTATTTTTCTTACATTTAACTTTTGGACATTAATTATTTTATACTGTTTATGTCATAAACATTTTTGCTTTCTCCTTCAATTATTGCAGATGATTTTGCTGAGTATATTAATTTAGATTGACTCTCATAATCTTTTAGGACTTTTAATGTGTTACTCCAGGTTCTTCTGGCTTTAAAACCTTTACATTGAGAACACTCAGCTGATATTTTGTTGAGTTTTGCTGTTAATGTGTGTTTTAGTCAGGGTTCTCTAGAGTCACAGAACTTATGGACTTATGGACCTTGAACTCGGAAATTTCCCTGTCTTAATCTCCTGGGATTCATAGCCACTATGCCTCAAGATCTCTAAGCCGAGATCCAGATCAGAAACTTGTATCTCCCAGCCTCCAGATTAGGATCACAGGTGAGCCTTCCAATTCTGATTTATAGTTCATTCTAGATATAGTCAATTTGACAACCAGGAACAGCCACTACAATGTTGCTAACATTTTTCTTGTGGTTTTCAATACATTTTATTTGTTACATATAATTAGTATTTTAACTGTGATATGCCATGGGAATTTTCTTTTCTGGTCTTGTCTGTTAGATGTTTTGCATACTTCTTATATTTGGATGGGTGTGTCTTTCCTTAGTTGAGGCAAATTTTATTCTGGATCGACTTGAAGTTCTGGTCTACACCATTTCTTGGGTTTCTTTTCTCTCACATATGTCTATAATTAGAAGGTTTTTGTTTTATTTTGTTTTTTGTTGTTTTGTCTTTTGGGGGTTTGTTTGTTTGTTCATGGTGTCCTGTATCTCCTGTATTTCCATTCCTGTTTTTTGTTTTGTTTTGTTTGTTTGTTTTTGTGGGGGTATTTTTATTGTTAATTGCTTTCTTTATTTGGGCTACACCATATATTTTATCTTTGAGACCTGATATTCTGTGTGCTGCTGATTCATTTGGTTTTTCTGTTCCATATATATTAAGTTTGTGTCCTATTTAGTATCTCTATCCCCTGATTAAATGTCATTCTTGTGTGTTGGATTTAGTTGTTTTTTACTTCTCAGGTTCACCCTTTCTGTACGTAAAATTGATAGCATTTAAAACTATCACTTAGGGATGGAGGGACTGATCAGCAGTTAAAAGCACTTGCTGTTCTTGAACATATTCCCAGAAATCCCATCTGTCTCTCAGCCACAAGTTACTGCAATCCCAAGATACATGTTAGTTTTTTATGACCCCTTTAGGTACTATATTATGTGGAACACAAATGTAAGTTCAAACATGAATACACACACACAAACACACACACAAATAGGTGAATATATCTTTTTAAAATTTAAAAGCTGGAATTCCTTATATCAACTTAATCAGTGAATTAAAAATATTTTGTATTTAGCTTAACATGAACTCCATGAAATTTGATTTTTAAACAAAATTATAAAATTTCTATATCTTTTTGGATGGGGAATTATGTATAACACTCTGGGCATAAAGAAACAGGGATTTTGCTTGCTCATTACTAATTGAAATAACTGTAGAAATAAAGGAAGATTTCTGAGTTTATTATGAAATTTGCAAGAGTTCATTCTTAAGTGAGTATGCTAGAGGGCTATAGAAGAAGTAGGTAAGGAAAATAGTTATCACTATTTTATATACCATTGATCCAGCAATTATCTATTTATCATCTATCTAGCATCTATCTCTCTATCTCTTTATTTCTCTACCTACCTATCATCTATCTATCTATCTATCTATCTATCTATCTATCTATCTATATCATCTAGAAATCATCTATTCTCCCCATTGTCTGTCTAATATCTGGCAATGACCTGTATTTCACCCTACAGAATTATTTACACAAATTTAAATATCATTGATATCTTTTTCAATTTTGAAGGACATATATACAGTTTAACAAATGGATAAATGATTGATATGGGTAAGATTCCATACAATTCATTTTTAAATCATAATGCATCTAATTTTTTGTACAATCTCATTTTCTTTTTGCTTCTGGTATGTTATTAACCAAGACATTTTAAAAATATAATTATCAGGCAAAAATCCTCATCAAACAATCAATAATCCACAGTGGGAATATCTAAACATGGAAATCATTCTAGTAGAAACCCAACTAAATTTTATTAGTAAATATTGTTTTGTTAGTGTGTATACAACGAATCACATTAGCAAATTTGCATATTTATATTAAATTACTTGGTCTTAGCATTTGAGAAAACACAACTTATTTTTGTAGTCTTTTCTCTATTATCCTAATGTTTGTATTAAGCTCTGTTGGTTATTATCTAACCATTTTAGCAGAATTACAATATCCTCATTGTTGGCTAGAAGTGATTAATTACCGGTTGTATAATTACATTATAATGAAACACAAAGAAGAGTTGAAATAAAAATGCTAGAGTTTATTTCCACTCATTTATTTTGGAATTAACATTGGAGTTTCATTGAGTATTATTAAAAGGTTTAATATTAACAAAATTATAATTAAAATGACAACATGATTTAATGGTAAGTAACTGTATGGAAATCTAAATTTAAATTTTTAAATGTTACAACAAAATGGCTTGCTTATTATGTGGGATTTGAGTGTATAAACAGAAATATATAATTAGCATGAAACTGATAAATTGATGATTTTTAGTTATAGTTAGAATACATTAATTAAATCTTGGAATTTTAAGAGGACATTTCTATTTGTAATATCATGACTCCCATCATCTTAAAGGAATCAATTTTGTACTATTTTTCTAGATTAAAACTCAAATAGTTCGTTTTCAGAGGCGATTCTCCCAAGTAACTGTCTTCTCTAAATCCTTTTAGATCATCACATAAAACAATGAGGAATATACCCAAGTATTTTGAATTACTTATTTTTAAATAGAAATGAATTCATAACATAACTAATATGTTCCTAAGAATGTTAAGTTCTCAATATTAATTCTTGACATCTTATCTGAAGAGTTATTAATAAAAATATATTTTTATTATATATTTTTTAATTTTTAAATTTTTTTTATTATTTTTATTTTTTATTTTTTTATTTTATATTTTATTATATATATTTATATTATATATTGAACTAGATAACCAAAGATTATGATGCAAAGACTCTAATACTTGTGAAAATCATAAAGATTTTCCCCCTGATGCCAGAAAAGACAGACCTCTGCTGCATATGTAGCTATGGATCTACTCATGTATACTCTTTAGTTGGTGGTTTAGTTCCTGGGAGATCTGAGGGGTATGGATAGTTGATATTATTATTCTTCCTATGGTGTTATAATCCTCTTCAACTCCTTCAGTTCTTACCCTAACTCTTCCATTGGGGTGTCCAGGATCAGTCCAGTGGTTGGCTGTATCTACAGAGACTCTAAGACGACAGCCATACCAGTCTCCTGTATACAGGCACATCTTAGCATCAGCAATAGTCCAGGTGACACAATTTTTATACAGCGTTTGTAACTACTACAGTAAAATCTTATACAATGCATAGACTCTGAGTTTTAATTTGTATTTGAATTATAGAAAAAATACTTCTCTTCACAAACAGCTATTATTCAATTACTGAAAAGTTTCAAGGAGAGTGAGAAATGCCACTTGTACAGGAAGAAACCTGTGGATTATATTTAATATGGATCTGCAACATAAAATTAACATTTCTTTCCATCATTTAGCTTACAAAAATGAATCATACTTTTGGTTTATTATGCTTAAGAATTTTAAAGAAATGTTAAATAGAAACAAATCAGAATTTATTTATTTTTTATTTTAATTAGGTATTGTCTTTATTTACTTTTCCAATGCTATCCCAAAAGTCCCTCATACCCTTCCAACTCCCCTACACACCCAATCCCAATCTAGGCCCTGACGTTCCCCTGTACTGAGGCAGATAAAGTTTGCAAGACCAATGGGCCTCTCTTTCCACTGATGGCCAACTAGGCCATCTTTTGATACATATGCAGCTAGAGACAAGAGCTCCGGGGTACTGGTTAGTTCATATTGTTGTTCCACCTATAGGGTTGCAGACCCCTTTAGCTCCTTGGGTACTTTCTCTAGCTCTTCAATTGGGGACACTGTGATCCATCTAATAGCTGACTGTGAGCATCCACTTCTGTGTTTGCTAGGCCCTGGCATAGCCTCACAAGATACAGCTATATCCGGGACCTTTCAGCAAAAATCTTGCTAGTGTATGCAATGGTGTCAGCATTTAGAGGCTGATTATGGGATGGATCCCCAGGTATGGCAGTCTCTAGATGGCGCATCCTTTTGTCTCAGCTCCAAACTTTGTCTCTGTAACTCTTTCCATGGGTGTTTTGTTCCCAATTCTAAGAAGGGGCAAATTGTCCACACTTTGGTCTTCGTTCTTCTTGAGTTACATGTGTTTTACAAATTGCATCTTATATCCGGGGTATTCTAAGTTTCTGTGCTAATATCCACTTATCAGTGAATACATATCATGTGAGTTCTTTTGTGATTGGGTTACCTCACTCAGGATGATAAACGCAGTACATTTATACAATGGAGTACTGCTCAGGTATTAAAAAGAATGAATTTATGAAATTCCTAGGCAAATGGATGGACAAATCAGAATTTAATGTTGAAGTCATAACCTACCTAAGGGAAACTGAAGATATTTTCTCTGTCAAAAATGATCAATTAGAAAATATAAGATACCTGGGAGGTGAGAGACTCTCAGGACTCAAAGGGAGGAACTTTAGATGAAATGCCCAACAGTGGGGAGAGGGAATTTTAGAGTAGAAAAACATGGCATCAAGTGGAGGCATAGGCTTGCCATCCCAAAGTAAAAACTCAGAATTGCACCTGTCTGAAAAATATGGAAGGGACAAAAATGGAGAAGAGACTTCGGGAAAGGAGGTCCAGTGACTGGCCCAATTTGGAATCCATCTCAAGGGGACAGTCGAGGGCCTGACACTATTACTGATGCTATGGTGTGGTTACAGACAGGATCGTAGCACAACTGTCCTCTGAGAGGCCCCACAAGCAGCTGATTGAGAAAGATGAAGATACCTACCACATTTAACTATTGGACTGATGTCAGGGACCCCTGTGGTTAATTAGGGAAAGACTGGAAGAAGCTGAGGAGGAGTGCAACCCCATAGGAAGACCAGCAGTCTCAACTAACCCACACTCCTGAGGTATCTTAGACACTGAGCTACCAACCAAGCAGCATACAACAGCTGATAAGAGGCCCCAACACATATAAAACAGAGGACTGCCTGGTCTGGCCTCAATCGGAGAAGAGCTGCCTAACCCTGGACGGACTTAAGGCCCCAGGGAGTGTGGACCCATGGTAGGGGAGAGGACAACATCTTGAAGTCTGGAGGAGCAATGAGAGAAGGAATTGTGGGAGGGCAGACAGGGAGGGGACAACAACTGGATTATAAACAAATAAAAGTAATTAAAAATGCTACAAAGACAAATTGTAGGACAGGATAGTCATAGCTGGATTCAGGTGCAGAGAGAGCAGAGATGGACATGCTACTGATGGGGTATTGTAGAAGGGCCTACCACTGAAGAGCATCACTCTACTATTACAGCTGGCTCACTGAGTAGTTGGAAACCATATAAATGATATACTGAATTTGGTGTCACACTAAGAAAACATATGCACATAAAAGATTTATTTCTATTTGACAAATAAATTGATGCTCATGCGCTAAGATGCCTGTAGGTAGAAAATTTAGAAACTTCTCTTTTATTTTAATTGCTGATCATCAATACTAAGCAAATGTATGAACAAGTATTTTCAGTACACAGTTATAGAAAGGGATGGATACTAAAACTAAGTTCTCCGAGTAAGATGACTACATCCTGCAAAATCTATTTGTTGACAATGGGACTTATTGGTAGAAATATAAACTGGCAGACAATCACATTTAATTTAAATACTTAAAATGCAATGGATTCTTCTCCTACACAGGGCTGAGGTGACTAGGTGAATACACTAACATTAGGCTTCTGAGATTAAGTGATTGTTTGCCCTTCTGTACAATAACTTATAAAAATATGCTACTGTATCTGTATAGGCTAATAGTATGTGATTTTTGTAATATATGACATTCTCTATGCTAAAGTACAACAAAAATCTAAAATGTTTGTATGCAAATAAGAACTGTCATTGTACAAGCATGAGTACCTGAGCTTGATCCTAAAAACCAAGCTATAACTAGGTAATTACATGCTGCTCTAGTGTTATGAAGAGTAAAAAACAAGGGCATTGCTATCATTTGCCAGATACCAGCCTAGGTGGAGGTTCAGTGAGAAAGTCCCATGTTGAAGGAATAAAGTGGAGAATGACCACATGAACTACAGTGCTTATTGCCTGGAACATACTCCCCAAACATATTCTTGTATAATAATCCTTTGAACCATGTATATAGTTTAGAGTAGTTTAGCTTATCTTAGTGTTGGTAATAAACTTATAAAAACATCAAAAGTTGCAGAAACTGAGTTATTATGAATACAGTATTTCATCAAGCCAAGAAACAAATAAAACTCACATACTGCCTAATCATGATATCCCTCAAGGAGTAAGGTAGAATTTTAATACCCTTCTGGATGTTCTGATTAGAATTTTTTGATTTTACATTTAGAAAATAAAATATGTTAAATGTCATTTCAGTAAAGCACATTTACTACTTTCCTAATTAATAAACTATTCTGTGGTTTTTATGCATATGTGGCTTTTATGCACTTTTGTTTTTCAATCAAAAGTATACTTAAGGAGTCAAGTTGTGATAATTAAAAGGTCGGGTTAACTGAAAGGTTGCTTCAAATATTTGTTTTGAAACTAGTAGTTATTCCATAACAGGATGGGGACACACACACACACACACACACACCCACACACTCACACACACACACACACACACACACACACACAACATACACAGGCTTGTTTGCATACATGCACTCATGCACTCACTCATGCCCACTTGATACCTGCAGTTTTCTGCACAACCTAGCTCACCAGATTGAATAGTGCTCTTATCAGATGATTCAATTGGTCTGTGCCTCTTCAAAGCAGCTTAGCAGGTCTTAAGTTTATTCTAGGCAGTTCTGGTTTCTACTATTTTCAGGTTGCTCTGTTTGTCTCTGCTCCTTTCAAGCAGCTTATTTGGCTTCAGTGACTTACTCATAACTTGGTTTGTCTGAGAGTGAATCTCAGCAGTCTTTACTGTATATATACTCTTGGGTATGTGGAAGGAGGTCTCTACTGAATCTGGTCAGTTTCAGGGACTTCCTGAAGCTATTTTTAGTCATTTGTTTTCTGTATTACCGGAGCCTTTTTTGGAGGACTTTTTTTTTTTTACATTGGCTGAGCACATCATATTTATAAAATGTTTTTCCTAAACACCCTGCTGTTTCACTTTCATTCATACTCTATGCCTTAAAAGGTTTCCTTTCACACACACACACACACACACACACACACACACACACACACATACACACACACACACACACACACACACACACACACACACACACACAAAGGCGGGGGAGGGAGGGGCGGGGCTGTCAAGATGGCTCAGCAGGTAAGAATACTGACTGCTCTTCCAAAGGCTCTGAGTTCAAATCCCAGCAGCCACATGGTGGCTCACAAACACCTGTAATGAAATCCTCCCCCTCTTCTGGTGAGTCTGAAGTCAGCTACAGTGTACTAGTGTATAATAATAAATAAACCTTAAAAAAATGTTTCTCTTCAGGGTTTAAGGTTTTAATCATGGGGAAAACTGCTATATAACCAGAGTACATATAAAAATATTGTCATTATTTTAGAAATATACAAAGCATGTATGACTGGGTCTTTGTTTTACAATATGTCATTCTTGATATATGGATTACAGAAATTAAATGCTGAAGTTTCCTTCTGATTGACATATATTTGATATCAGTACCACCACATTTTGAAATTTTCATTGCCAAAGTGCCATGAACTGTGAAGTACATAATTACTTTCGGAATATTCTGTCATTATTACTATGACTAGGCAATGTTTGGTGAAAACTTACTGTACAAGTTTATATTTAAAGCAGTCGCTGTCCACATAATAGGTTTTGATGTAATGCTGAAAACATGTTTTTGAAGGTCTTACTTTGTGATGCAGTATGTTTTCAACTGAAATGATACAATAAGGGTAAAGAAAGTATTTTGAAGGTGAGAAGGGATGATATTAAAAGGAGGAAAATGTCACTCAATTGGAGAAAATTGATTTTCCTTTTCCTGCCAGGTATAAATTACAATTTGGCTGTTACCCTCCTTCCTATTCACTGTGTTTTCAATAATTCACCCATTTAAAATATGTATTTATGTATATACTATACATATAATAAGATGAAACACATATGGTCACATCAAAGTTGGAAAATACAAACCAAGAGAAAGCAAAAAAGGTGAAAGAACTGCTTGTTCTTAGACTCACTTTCTCATAAATATACTAAACCAGGAATCGATGTGTAGATTCCAGGGCAGGCTTATGTTCAAGACTGGTTGACCAACATAGAATGGACTTTGCTGTATTTTGTGTGTGTGTGTGTGTGTGTGTGTGTGTATGTGTGTGCATGTGTGCATTTATTTGTATTTTGCAGGGCAGGTGACACTTTGTTTTCTTAGATTTATTATTTTTTTGTATCGGTTTTGTTTGGTGACAAAGAACTTAAAGTTAGGTAGATATAGGTGAAGAGGAGCTTGAAGGAATTATGGGGGGGATATGATCAAAATCTATTTAAAGGTAAAATTGTTTTAAATAATAAAATATGATAAAAGAAAGAAGACAAAGCAGGTTGCTGCTGAACAGCATGATAGGAGAGAAACAGAATTAAAATGGGATTCAGCTGTACATAAGTTGGTGGGATTGCAAGCTTGTAAAAATTGGACAGAGTACTATCGGAGGATCCGGCAATACCTCTCCTGGACATATATCCAGAAGATGTCCCAACCGGTAAGAAGGACACATGCTCCACTATGTTCATAGCAGCCCTATTTATAATAGCCAGAAGCTGGAAAGAACCCAGATGTCCCTCAACAGAGGAATGGATACAGAAATTATGGTATACTTACACAATGGAATACTACTCAGCTATTAAAAAGAATGAATTTATGAAATTCCTAGCCAAATGGATGGACCTGGAGGGCATCATCTTGAGTGAGGTAACCCAATCACAAAGGAACTCACACAATATGTATTCACTGATAAGTGGATATTAGCCCAAGACTTAGGATACCCAAGATATAAGATACAATTTGCTAAACGCATGAAACTCAAGAAGAATGAAGACCAAAGTGTGGACACTGTGCCCCTTCTTAGAATTGGGAACAAAACACCCATGGAAGGAGTTACAGAGACAAAGTTTGGAGCTGTGATGAAAGGATGGACCATCTAGAGACTGCCGTATCCATGGATCCATCCCATAATCAGCTTCTAAACGCTTACACCATTGCATACACTAGCAAGATTTTGCTGAAAGGACCCAAATATAGCTGTCTCTTGTGAGACTATGCCTGGGCCTAGCAAACACAGGAGTGGATGCTCATAGTCAGCTATTTGATGTATCACAGGGCTCCCAATGGAGAAGCTAGAGAAAGTACCCAAGGAGCTAAAGGGATCTGCAACCCTATAATTGGAACAACATGATGAACTAACCAGTACCCCGGAGCTCTTGTCTCTAGCTGCATATGTATCGAAAGATGGCCTAGTCGGCCATCACTGGAAATAGAGGCCCATTGGACTTACAAACTTTATATGCCCCAATATAGGGGAATGCCAGGGTCAAAAGAATGGGAATGGGTGGGTAGGGAAGTGGGGGGCGCTATGGGGGACTTTTGGGATAGCATTGGAAATGTAATTGAGGAAAATATGTAATAAAAATATTAAAAATTAAAAAAAAATTCTCCTCCACATCCAAGGCATTCTTTCCTTATTGTTCTCAACAGGCATTATGTTCCTGTAAGGTTAATAGTTTAGAGTATACAGTTCTGCTTCTTATTCTGTTAAGCCTTCTTTATTGTTAAGTTTCATATGGTCTATGAGTTTTATCATGGTTATTCTGTGCTTTTGAATTAATATCCACTTATCAGTGAGTACCATGTATGTACTTTGGTACTGGGTTACCTCACTCAAGATCATATTTTTTAGTTTCATCTATTTGCCTGCAAAATTCATGAAATTGTCCTTTTTAATAGCTGATAGCATTCTATTACATAAACGTACCAATTCTCTGTATCCATTCTTCTGTTGAGGGGCATCTGGGTGGTCTCTAGTTTCTGTCTATTATAAATAAGGCTGATATGAACATAGTGGAGCATGTGTCCTTGTTATACGTTAGAGCATGTTTTGGGTATATACCCAGTAGTTGTATAAATCTTCAGGTAGAACTATTTCCAATTTTCTGAGGAACCTCCATATTGATTTCCAACATGGTTATATCAACTTGTAATCTCACAAGCAATGGAAGAGTGTTCCTCTTTCTTCAGATCCTCACCAGCATCTTCTGTCACCTGAGATTTTGATCTTAGCCATTCTAATTTGTATAAGATGGAATCTCAGGGTAATTTTGATTTGCATTTTTCTAATGAAAAAGTATGTTGAATATTTCTCTAGGTGCTTCTCATCCATTTGTGATTCCTCAGTTGAAATTCTTTGTTTAGCTCTGTATCCTAATTTTTAATTGGGTTATTTGGTTTTCTGGAGTCTAAATTCTTCTGTTCTTTATATATTTTGAATATTAGGCCTCTATCAGGTATATGCTTGATAAAGCTATTTTTCCAATCTGCACATTTCTCTTTTGTCCTATTGACAGTATCCTATGCCTTACAGAAGCTTATCAGTTTCTTGAAGTCACATTTTTTTAATTGTTGATGTTAGAGCCTAAGCCATTAATGTTCAGAAATTTTTTCCCCACGCTGATGTGTTCAAGGCACTTTCCCACTTTATCTTCTATTAGATTCAGTGAAAATCCCAGATGCCAAGGATATGAGAGGCTCTCAGGAACCAATGAGGATGACAATAATTGAAATACACAACAGTGGGGAGATAGAATATGAAGAGACCACCTCCAGCAGATAGACATGGCCTCCAGTTGAGGGATGGGACCACATACCCATCTCAAAATATTTAACCCAGAAGTGTTTCTATTTAAAGGAAACACAGGGACAAAAAAATGTAGCAGAGACTGAAGGAAAGGCCATCCAGAGATGGCCTCACCTTGGGATCCATCCCATCTGCAGAACCAAACCCCAACAGTATTGCTGAGGCCAAGAAGTGCTTGCTCACAGGAGCCTGGTATAGCTGTCCTCTGAGAGGCTCTGCCATCACCTGACTAAGACAGACGAAGATAAGCACAGTCAATCACTGGACTGAGCCGAGGAATCCTAATGGATTAGTTCAGGGAAAACTGTAGGATCTAAAAGGGATTGCAACCCCATAGGAAGAAAAACAATATCAACTACTCAGCCCCCTCAGAGCTCCCAGTGACTAAACCACCAACCAAAGAGTATACATGAGTATGTTCATGGCTCCTACTATGTATGTGGTATCAATGGATGGGAGGTACTTGGTCCTGTGTAGTTTTGTTGCCATGGGTGAAGGAGGATGCTAGAGTGTTGAGGCAGGTATGGGTGGGTGGGGTAACACCATCTTAGTGGCCAAGGGGAGGGAGGATGGGATTGGGTGTTTATGGAGGTGAGACTGGGAAGGAAGACAACATTTAAAATATAAATAAATAAAATAATTAATAAAAAAAGAAAAAAGAAAAAGAAAATACATGAATGAGTACTTGTCAAGAATGTTTAACATACTTAGTTATTGGGGAAATACAAATCCAAATGACATTGGATTTTCACTTTACACCAATCAGAATGGCTAACATCAATAACTCAAGGACAGCATATACTGGTTATGATATGGAGTAAAGGGAATACTTCTCCACTGTCAGTGGGATTGTTAACTTGTACAACCACTCTGGAAATCAATCTGGTGGTTTCTCAGAAAACTACAAATAGTTCTACATGAAGATGTAGCTATACTGCTCCTGGGCATATACCCAAATGATGTTTTACCATACCACAAGGACACATGCTCCACTATGTTCATGCAGTTTTATTCATAATAGCCAGGAACTGGATGCAGTACAGATGTCACTCAACTGTAGAACAGATACAGAAATTATGGAACATTTACACAGTGGAATACTATGTAGCTCTAAACAAAAAGAGCATCATGAATTTTAAATGCAAATGGATGGAACAAGAAAATGTTATCCTGAGTGAGGTAGACCATACCCAAAAGGACATGCATACTATTTACTCACATAAGTAAGTGGACATGAGACAAACAGTTCAGGATACCCATGATACAAACCATAAACCCAAAGAAGTTCAACAAGAAAAAAAGCCCAAGAGAAGATATTTGGATCTAACTTAGAAGAGGGAATAAAATAGTCATAGGAGGTAGAGAGAAAATGGAGGTCAGGATTTCAGGTGTGAAGAGAGACAGAAGAGAGGGCCAGAGGGCCAGGAGAATGAACGGATATCTGCACCTGTTAGGGGTGGAGGTGGGGAGAATAGCTAGGAAGTCTCAGAGACTTGGGATGAAGGAGGCCCCTAGGGATGGCTAACAGTCAGGACATGAAACCAGAAGAGGCCATCTCCTTTACCCGGTCAGGTATCCACATAGAGTTACAAGGATATCAACCCACCAACAGAACTTTTGATGCAAAATTTGTCCTGTCTAAAAGCAATTCTGGGACAAAGAGAGAGCAGCATAGCTGAAATGGGAAGTTTCTGGTTCAGTGAAAAACCATTTCTCAAGGCCATATGTCAGAGAGTGATAAAGAAATATAACAGATGTCTAGTCATGCTTCTGTGTGCATACACACAAACATGCTCATATACAATATTCATGCACACAAAGAGATGTATAGTACACACACACACACACACACACACACACACAACCACACACACACCATGCCAAAATATGACTTCTTATGAATTTTTCTTTTATGTGTTTTTACAGATGTACATTTGGAAGTTGGAAAAGGTCTATAAGCTTTTTTTGGATACAGAGCATAGTCAGCCACGGAATGCCATTCTTAGACTTTGAAGCCCTGGGATAACCAGCTTGAAGATAGTTCAAGGATCAGTACTTGGTTGGTTTCTCAGTGGAGCTGCTTATGACTACTTTAGTGCTGTGTGAGTTTAGCCAGTTCCTTAAGAGACCTTTGATGATTTTTGCCTCTAAACATGTATGTCAAACCTTGTAACACACTAAAATATCTTTTTGAAGACTCACAAAATATAAAAGTAAAAGTATGATTTCATACTCACAATAAAAGGAACATGAATTCTTAGCTAAAAATTCTATTGAATTACTAGGAGAAAAAATATTTTTTAATTATCTAAATTCAGTTTATTATACCTTCATTTTAAAAGGTCTTCTTTGCTTTCTCTCTCTCCCTGCTCGCCATGCCTGTCTCATATACACAGATGCAGTGCTGAATATTAACTTTACAAGTAACTAGTAGAGGAATGTGTGTGTTTGTGTTTGTGTGTGTGTGTATGTGTGAGACATGTCACTATCATCAATATAGTTGAAAATAGTGGATACATGGAACAACTTTACACATGTAAATACCTAGCAATATCAACTGATATATAGATAAACTTTACCTCTAGATGCAAAACCAAGGTTCCTACACTATAAACAATAAGCTTCACATAGAAGGAAGTAGAAAAGCTTCAGTTGACTAAGTAAACATTTTGTCTAAATGGGAACAAAAAGGATTACACCATGCTAGCTTTGTTGCTGAAGTCTGTATTTTCAGAATTAAGTGGGGATGTCTTGCAGTCTTAAGAAATTAAACAATGTGTACCTATGTTTTTTTTTCTTATTAATATTTTATTAGGTATTTTCTTTGTTTACATTTCAAATGTTATCCCCTTTCCTAGTTTCTCCTCTTAAAATCCCCTATCCCCTTCCCCCTCCCCCTGCTCACCAACCCACCCACTCCTGCTTTCTGGTCCAGGCATTCCCCTGTACTGGGGCATAGAGCCTTCACAAGACCAAGGCCTCTCCTCCTATTGATTACCAACTAGGCCATCCTCAGCTACATATGCAGCTAGAGACAAGAGTCCCTCCATGTGCTTTCTTTGATTGGTTTTATAGTCCCAGGGAGCTCTGGGTGGGGGTGGGCAGTAACTGGTTAGTTCACATTGATGTGCCTCCTATGGGGTTGCAAATCCCTTCAGTTCCTTTGGTTCTCTCTAGCTTCTTCACTGGGGACCCTGTGCTCAGTCCAATGGATGGCTGTGAGCATTCACTTCTTTATTTGTCAAGCACTGGCAGAGCCTCTCAGGAGACAGCTTTATTAGGCTCCTGTCAGCAAAATCTTGTTGGCATCCTCAATAGTGTCTGGGTTTGGTGGTTGTGTATGGGATGGATCCCCAGATGAGTCAGTCTCTGGATGGTCATTTCTTCAGTCTCTGCTCTGAACTTTGTCTCTGTAACTCTTTCAAAGTTTTCTTCCCTCTTTTAAGAAGGATTGAAGTATTCACACGCTGGTCTTCCTTCTTCTTGAGTTTCATGTATTTTGCAAATTGTATCTTGGGTACTCTGAGCTTAGTTTAAGAATGTCCAGTCTTGACCCTTAAGAACATGTGAGCTGGTTGTTCATGCCTATTATTTCTTCTATATATTTATGTCTTTGCTCATAATGAATATTTACCAACTTTTAAATTCTTCAGATTAATTACAACTTAATATTTTTATTGTAAATATATACTGCACTATCTGAGAGACATTCCTTAGGTCTATACCATCTATAATATATAATGTTTGTATTACAATAGCTGAACATAGAAAAATGTCCAAATAAATGGGCCGAAAAGGTGAAAGAGAAGTTAAGTTAAGGTGAAACAGGACCGTAGTTCAATTCTGAACATCCCCATGAGGTTCAAAACTATCCATAACTCCAGTTCCAAGGACTCAGATGCCCTTTCTGACCTTCAAGATCCCTAAACACTCACATGGTAAAATACCTATTTATAAGAAAAATTCATGCACATAAAGCAAAACAAACAAATCTGAAATAATTTAAGGCCAATTAAGTATTTAAATGTATATGAAATTATATCTAATCATATAAAACCATTAATGTAGTTTGATATACAAATGTATTTATATTTTCATATTTATAAACATGCATATAAAATGTTAGTTTAGTATACATCTAGTTAGTAGAAAATGATGTAAATAAGTAATTCACATTTCTCCTATTCAGATTCATAAGAAAGAAAATATAAAATAGAAGATGGAACTCACTATATATGTTTTCTTAAGAGTTTTGACATATACTTATAGTTGCAAAAATACAAATTTAAATGCATGAGCAGGACTTATACAGAGATTTTAATATTGCTTTCTCAGTGAAGCCTTTCATCTTAGTTCTCCTGAATTCAGAGTACTCCTTTCTGACTTCTGGATCCAATTTTTCCCTCCTTATATACCATATTGGCCAAGAATCTATATATTTCTATTTTTTAAAGCATTGATTCAGAAATATTTCCTTTTTTGAATTTATTTGTATATGGGTGTGTACATAGAGATCTGCTACTATGTAGCTGTCATAGTCAAAGAAAACCTTGAAAGTGTAAGTTCTCTACTTGCTCTATTTGGATCCAGGTATCAAAATTAGGCTAGCAGGCTTGGCACCTAGTCTTTAAATCCGTAAGACACCTAAAAAGCCCCTTCTTTGTTTTCTATGTGTTTTCTAACATGGAAAAGAGAGCCCAGTAAAAATAGAGATTTTTTTTGGGGGGGGATATTTTAGTTATTTACATTTCAAATGTTAACCCTTTTCCTGGTCCCCAATCTGAAACCCCCTATGCCATCCCCCTCTTCCCTGATTCAATAAGTGTGCTACCCTGCCTACCTACCCACTCCATCCATCCATCCCTGGCATTTCCCTATATAGGGGCATCAAGCCTTCACAAGATCAAGGGCCTCTCTTCCCATTGATGTCCAACAAGACAATCCTCAGCTACATATGTGGCTGGAGCCATGGGTCCCTTCATGTGTACTCCTTTGTTGGTTTAGTCCCTGGGAGCTCTGGGTGGTCTGGTTGGTTGATATTGTTGTTCTTCCTATGGGGTTGCAAACCCTTTCAGCTCCTCAGTCCATTATATAACTCCTCCATTTGGGACCCCATGCTCAGTCCAATTGTTGGCTGCAAGCATCCACCTCTGTATTTGTCAGGCTCTAGCAGAGCCCCTCAGGAGACAGCTATATCAGGCTCCTTTCAGCATGTACTTCTTGGCATCCATAAGAGTGTTTGGGTTTGGTGACTATATAGGATGGATCCCCAGTTGGGGCAATCTATGGATGGCCTTTCCTTCAGTCTCTGCTCTCCACTGTGTCTCCATATTTGCTCCCGTGAATAGTTTGTTCCCCATTCTAAGAAGAACTGAAGCACCCACACTTGGGACTTCTTTCTTCTTAAGCTTCAGACTGTGATTGTATCTTGGATATTATCAGTGAGTGCATACCATGTGTATTCTTTTGTGATTATGTTATCTTGTTCAGGATGATATTTTCTAGTTCTATCCACTTGTCTAAGATTTTCATGATGTCATTGTTTTTAATAGCTCCATTGTGTAAATGTACCACATTTTCTGCATTCTTTCCTCTGTTGAAGGATATCTGGGTCATTTCTAGTTTCTGGCTCTTATAAATTAGGCAGTTATGAACATAGGGGAGCAGGTGTCCTTGTTATATGTTGGAGCATCTTTTGGGTATATGCCCAGGAGTGGTCTAGCTGGGTCGTCAAGTAGTACTATGATTCAATTTTCTGAAGAATTGCCAGAATGATTTCCAGAGAGTTTGTACAAATTTGTAATCCCACCAACAATGGAGAAGTGTTTCTCTTCTCCACATCATTGCCAGCATCTGCTGTCACCTAAGTTTTTTATTGTAGCCATTCTGACTAGTGTGAGGTGGAATCTTATACCATAAGCAATTGATGTCCTGTTCAGGAATCCATGCACTCAAGGCTCTTCCCCACTTTCTCTTCTATTAGTTTCAGTGGATCTGGTTTTAAGTGGAGGTCCTTGATCCACTTGAACTTGAGCTTTGTACAAGGAGGTAGGAATGGATTGATGTGCAGTCTTCTACATGCTGACTGATAGTTGAAAGAGCATCATTTATTGAAAATGCTGTCTTTTTTTTCCACTGGATGTTTTTAGATCCTTTGTCAAAGATCAAGTGACCATACGCGTGTGGGTTCATTTCTAAGTCTTCAATTCTATCCCACTGATCTACCTGCCTATCTCTGTTCCAATTCCTTATCATTTTTATCACTATTGCTCTGTAATTCAGCTTGAGTTCAGGTATGGTGATTCCACCAGAGTTCTTTTTTTTTGGGGGGGGCGGGGGGTCGATACAGGGTTTCTCTGTGTAGCCCTGGCTGTCCTGGAACTTACTTTGAGACCAGGCTGGCCTCGAACTCAGAAATCTGTGTGCCTCTGCCTCCCAAGTGCTGGGATTAAAGGGGTGCGCCACCATGCCTGGCTCCACCAGAAGTTCTTTTATTGTTGAGAATATGTTTTTGCTATCCTGGTTTTTTGTTATTCCAGATGAATTTGAAAATTGCTCTTTTTAACTCTATGAAGAACTCAGTTGGAATTTTGATGGGGATTGCATTGATCTTACATTGCATTGATGCAATGTAAGATGGTCATTTTTACTATATTAATCTTGCCAATCCATGAACATGGGAGATCTTTTTATCTTCTGAGATCTTTGATTTCTTTCTTCAGAGATACGAAGTCCTTGCCTCATGGATCTTTCACTTGCTTGGTTAGAGTCATACCAAGATATTTTATATTATTTGTGACTATTGTTAAGGGTATTGTTTCTCTAATTTCTTTCTCAGCCCATTTATCCTTTGAGTAGAGGATTTGTTTGAGTTAATGTTATATCCATCCAGTTTGCTTAAGTTTTTTATCAGCTGTAGTAGTTCTCTGGTGGAATTTCTGGGGATACTTAAGTATACTATGATATCATCTGCAAATAGTGATATTTTGAGTTCTTCCTTTCCAATTTGTATCCCTTTGACTTGCTTTTTTTGTATAACTGCTCTGGCTAGGATCTTGAGTACTATATTTAATAGGTAGGGAGAAAGTGGGCAGCCTTGCCTATTCCCTCACTTTAGTGGAATTTCTTCAAGTTTCTCTCCATTTAGTTTGATGTTGGTGAACTCTGTTCATAATTATATCAATGCTATTGAGAAAAATGCTCAAAAGTACATTAAGAACATAAGATGGACCCATTTTTAAGTTGGTGGTGAGAGCTGAGGTATGTTATGAAGATGTTAGCTTGTACTGGAAATTATTAACTGGATTACATTTTTACATATGGAACTTAAGGTGCACCCACATCTTTAGTTTAATATTGAGACTTTTTAAAGTGAGATGGGTTAGGTATAATAAAAAACTATTTTATTGGATATTTTTATTTAAATTTTAAATGTTTTACCCTTTTCATGTCTCCCCTTTGGAACACCCCCCATCCCATTCCCCCTAGGAATATTCTATTTTTAGTTTACATGTCGATTTAATTAATCTTGGTATTATCCAAGTTTAGCAAGAAAATATTTACTCTCTAAAATATGCCATTTGTTATTATTTGAGAGCCAGAAAAGAAATCTTAGGAAATAAGTCTCTCTCTCTTATGGAGATGACATGATTGCTATCATTTTTTTTTTATTCAAGCTAACTCATTTCATAGAAGCCACTTAATAGCACTGTACTCTTGTCTCATTCCTTTCTTCTCTTGAGTGAACACAGAATAAAAAGATTTTTAACTTACACTTCAATAATTTATAGTATCTGACTTTAGTTAAATGAAAACAAACTTGTAAACATTTTTCTTTCCACCTACATTATTTTGATTAATCCATGAACTGCAGTTGTGTCATGTTTCTGTCCTATCTAAGACAACTGAGCCTAATTAGTGTGTTCTGTTTCTATTAAATATTCTTCCTTTATCCTAGACACTTTTATATAGTTGTATAAGTTACTTTCTACTTTATTTGAGAATTTAGTTTAAATTATAGTGATAATGATTTATTTAAAGAAAACAAGGAAGAAAGAGGGAATGTTCAATGTTGAGGGTATGTTTTGTCTATGCAACCATTCATCTTAATTATTTGTTATCATTTCCCATTGTAACAATATATTGATATCATTCCTTCGTGATTTAAAAGAAATTAAGGTCTGCCATTTAAAATTTCAGCTATATATGATTATTACTAGCATGGTTTGTGAGTAAAATTTTGATTCTTTACACTAAAAGTATGATCAGTACAGTTACTGATGGCATTTACAGTGGCATTAATCTGCATTTAAATCTATTTTCTAGACTTTATTGGTGTGTAGCTCAGTAACATGAAGTGAATGAACTAGCCCATGAGTTTCCCTCTCAGCATTATATTATATTATATTATATTATATTATATTATACTATACTATACTATATAGTATCTAATTGTAATGAGATAGCAGCTAGGGAATGACTAACGGACATCATCATCACAAATATTAAACAGAACTGCTTTCAGCAAACAAATTACAGCAAATTTGGAAATATATCAATATTTGGGCTTGGATATGCTGTCAAACCATCCTTGCCTTTTATGTCCTGTGTGATATCTATCACACAATCATGCTATAAAGATGTTTTCAAATGTGTTGCTGTTACAGAACCTTTGCCACAAATCCTATAACCAAAGACAAAGTAGGAGGGAATTATGGAGTATGTCAACATAACCCTCTGTAGATGAGGCATTATGAATATCTATTTAACTTACATTTCAACTAGTATCTGAGTTAGGTTCAACTGTTACTTTGACATAGCCCAGACACATCTGCGAGAAAAAAAATATTTTTCTTGTGTGTTAGTTTGTTTTAAATATTTTATTTATTTACATTTCAAATGTTGCTTTTGCTTCTGGTTCTTCCTCCCAGAGTTCCTCACCACATCCACTCTCCCCTTTGTCCCTCCCCATCTCCATCTCACCCCAACCCACACCACAGGCAACCTCCTTTCCTGGGGCATGAAGTCTCTAGAGGATTAATTGCATCCTTTCATACTGAAGCCAGACAATGAAGTCCTGTACTACATATGTGGCTGGTGCCACAGACCAGACCATGTATGCTCTTTGGTTGGTGACTTAGCCTCTGGGAGCTTCCAGGGGTCCTAGGGGTCTGAGTTGACACTGGTGGCCTTCTTATGGGGTTGCCCTCCCCTTCAGCTCCTTCATTCCTTTCCTTAACTCTTCCATGGGGGTAATGATCTCAGTCTTATGGTTAGCTGTAAGTATCTTCATCTGTCTCAGTCAAGTGATGGTAGAGCCTTTCAGTGGACAGCCATGCTAGATGTTGTCTGCAAACACAACATAGCATCAGTAAGGTTAGGGTTAGGTGCCTGCTTATGGGATGGATCCTAAGTTGGGCCAGTCACGGGATGTAAGGTTAGTGAAGATCTTTTCTTTCTTTCTTTCTTTCTTTTTTATTACATATTTCCTCAATTACATTTCCAATGCTATCCCAAAAGTCGCCCATACCCCCCCCACTTCCCTACCCACCCATTCCCATTCTTTTGACCCTGGCATTCCCCTGTATTGGGGCATATAAAGTTTGCAAGTCCAATGGGCCTCTCATTCCAGTGATGGCTGACTAGGCCATCTTTCGATAAATATGCAGCTAGAGACAAGAGCTCCGGGGTACTGGTTAGTTCATCATGTTGTTCCAACTATAGGGTTGCAGATCCCTTTAGGTCCTTGGGTACTTTCTCTAGCTTCTCCATTGGGAGCTCTTTTCTAATCTAGGCTGTGGTTTTTGTCTTATTGCCGTTTGCCTTACAGAACCTTTTCAGTTTCATCAGGTCTCATTGGTCAATTGTTGATCTTTGACCCTGAGTCACTGGTGTTCTGTACATGAAAGTTTCCCCTGTGGCTATGCATTCAAGGCTATTTCCCGCTTTTTCTATTTGATTCAGTGAATCTGTGAGCTTTGTGCATGGTCATGAATATGGATCAATTTATATTCTTTTACATACAGACCACTAGTAGACCAGCATCATTTGTTGAAGATGCCTTTTGTTTTTCTCTCTTCACGATATGGTTTTGGCTTCTTTGTCAAAGATCAGATGTCCACAGGTGTACGGTTTTTTTCTGTTGAGGTTGTAGTTTCTTTGGTTTTGGTCTCTGGTCTCTGATTCTATTCCATTTGTTGACTTGCTTCACTGTGTACAAAGACCATGGATTTTTGGGTTTTTTTTTGTTTGTTTGTTTGTTTGTTTTCACTGTTGCTCCACAGTACAGCTTGAATCAAGGAGAAAAATCTTTGATTGAAGAATTACCTGCATAGTCTAGCTTTTGATGGATTGGCATGTATCTGAGAGATAATTTTTAATTTTCAATGATGAAGGAAGGTACATCTCACTACAAATGGAGACATACTTGTACAGGTGCTTCTGGGATGCATATGAAAGCTAGAACAATATAAGGTTATGTATGAGAAAGAAAACAGTGTTCTTCTGTGATTAACTTAAAGTGCCTTCCCTGACTTCCCAAAATCAAGAGCTGTGAGGCAAAAGTATAAACTAAATGAACCCTTTCCAATCCAATGTCACAGTGATTTATCACCAACATCAACCAAATTGGAATACATTGTGACCAAAATGGTGCAGCTTAAATAGAACACAAGAAAATGGTGATGATTATTATTATAGTAGAAACTGTATAGTACATAATTGGCAGCAGTCTCAGGTGGGAGTGGAGCTTCCCTAGCACATAGAGGAGAGTTACAGCATCTTTGCTGACAAGGCAGTCCACAGAGGAGGTGAAGAGCTGGCCAAGGGAGGAATGAGTCAAGTGAGATGCTAACAGGAATCTTGCAGCTGATTTGCTAGCAATCAAGCCTCTTCTGTGGCTCTGGCTTATTACCAATTAGGTCATTTATGCTTCTCTGACTTACTAGCAACCAGATGCTTCTCTATTTATACTAATTTCATAGAACAAAAGCAGACTAATGATTATCCAAGTGTTACAGAATATATGTTTGAGTGTTTACTACATGTCCAGGGTTAAAAGTTCAGTCCAAATTAGAAAATACAGTCAGAATAGGTTATTCTTACTATTACTAATCCTACAAGTCCAATTTAAAGAATGTAAAAATGACAACACTAAAGCAAACACAATGTATATATATATATATATATATATATATATATGACAGTCTGCTTTAAGATGGGCCTTGCTTAATGTTTTAAAGCATTTCACAAAAACTAGTAAATATCTAAACCAGTCTTTTCAGGAATAGAAAATACTAATACCTACCTCTATAGTATGTCTTATCATCTAGGCTATAGAGTAAGAAAAATTTATTTTAGCCAATCTATCTTACTTACTGTGTGTTTTACCTTCAGGAGTATATACTGCATGACCCTTTTTCTTTAAACTACAGTTTTTGAGATATCTAAGCCTATAACAAAAAGAGACCTTGAATCTTTAACCTAGTCTCCTGGCCAGTCATAGTTTGCAAAGTATCTGTGTTTTCCTTGAATCAACTATACTTTTTGTGTTAACTCAGATTAGATACCCCAAAAAGGCTTTTAGAATAATGGCCTCATTTAGCTATGTGATTTTCTGTTCATAGTATTCTCCAGGGCATAAGGAAGACTTCCAATAGAGGCCAGATAAAGTTAATTATGGGATTCGCTTAAAAAATATTCAGAAAAATATTTTTTATCAGGAAAAAGACAAAAATGAATCATAATACAGAAAGTTCCTAATAATGCAACATGCAGTGACCAAAACCCAAAAGTAGAGATAGAAAGTTAGTGATTGTTGCAATCTACTGAGCTTAGCTGGAACTCTGTCAAACTGCTGTGCTGGCTTTGTGACTCTTACCATTTCTAGTGGATATAGCTATGCCACATAATAATTTTATTCCATTTTGTGATTTCTCAGTCTCAAAAGGAACTTATGATATTATCATGGCAGGAATAAATTTCTTAAAACACATGGTCACAGGTGTTCATGGAATAACACTCAACTATGATCAAATGTGAAAATAGGCAATGAATCAACTCTGGTTCTCATATACTTCTCCCCAAGAGAAGAGATCACACAGCCATAGCTGTCTCAATAGTAACATGAGGATGATCAAAGAATCAACACTAGTAAGAGCCAAAAGTTTGAAGCTGTAAGATTGTGATTCTGTGCCTCAATATCAACAGATGTTGATATGTTATGTATAAGTAGGGCATAAATCTACCAGGACATTGGACCCACAATATTTTTATAGTTCCTGGGAGAGTGACAATGATGATTGAATGATGCCTTGATTAATCATTTGCTAATGAGACAGTCACTGAAGAGAAGTTAGTAAAACATGAACTCTAAGCATTGGAGAAATAGTGACACCATGAATTAATTCATCATGTACTCGTTACTGATTAATCACTTCCATCAGAGTCTCTTCTGTTCTCTGCCTTGAGTGAGACCATGTCTGATCTAAGGTATATTTCTTAATGCTGTAGAATTAAATCTTAAGAATTTCAACTACCGTACATTTTCTTTAGTAATAGTAATGATCTTCATACTGGGTTTTTATATCTTATAAGTGAAAACTATTGTTTTGTACTTGACTTCTTGTCTTGACGGCCAAATGACAGCATTTTTATTTTGTACCTTTTATTGTTTCCCTGCAATTGTGTAATTACCTTGTTTTCTTAAGAACTCTCTTACAGATGAAAAATTACTTTTCTTTAAGCATGTCTCACTGAGGAAACAGAACAAGCTAGGCTCCATGCTAGGCAGTAGGTGGCCAACACAAAATACAGT
Source organism: Mus caroli (assembly GCF_978045245.1). Lineage (NCBI taxonomy): Eukaryota > Metazoa > Chordata > Mammalia > Rodentia > Muridae > Mus > Mus caroli. The sequence continues at coordinate 74,763,758 of NW_028227262.1, read as the reverse complement.
CATTGGTAACTTTAATATTTTATTGTCTCATAATGTTGTGTTGGAACTTTTCCCCTTTAACCTTACAGGTCTTTGCATACATTATTGCTTCCTCTTCTATGTTTTCATGAAATTCCTGTGTGTGTGAAAACATGTGTCTGTACTTCTATGTGTTTTTTATTTTTTTTGGCTTTTGTTTTTTTCTGTTGGTTTGTTTTATCTTATTACTATTTTCTTGTTCTTGTTTCATCTTATTAATTGTATTATTATTGCTTTGATGCTATTTTGTTTTCTAAAGAGGGGTAGAAAGATGTTGATGTATATGGAAAGAAACAGAACTGAGAGGAGTTGGGGGAGACAAAACACTAACAAGAATATTTTTTAAAATTATTTTCAAAAAAAAAAAAACAAAAAAATAACATGTATACTGCAAGGCTTTTTTTTCTTTTGTTCTTAAGTAAAACTACAGAAACACAGTGACTTTTATTTCTTCAGATGAAGGGAAAAGATGAGAGCTGTACACAATCTGTATGAATACACTGTTGTCATTGAGCCCAGAGTATTTCTTTCTCTGTTCTAACTATTCCTAGGGCTAGGCCTAGAAGCTTCTAGCCTCTGTAAAATTGTATCTTCTGCTAACCAGTATCTTGAATTCTTCAACTTTCAGCATCCATATGCTAACCTAGGACTAGAACCTGGGACTTACTGTTGAATATACTTACCCTTTCTTAACTCACTCTTTCTGAACTCTCATTGGCTAGTTCAACTCCAAATGAGTTGTTCTGGCCTGTCTTAGTCAGGGTTTCTACTCCTGCACAATCATTATGACCAAGAAGCTAATTGGGGAGGAAAGGGTATATTCAGCTTACACTTCCATACTGCTGTTCATCACCAAGGAAGTCAGGACTAGAACTCAAGCAGGTCAGAAAGTAGGAGCTGATGCAGAGGCCACGGAGGGATGTACCTTCCTTGCTTGTTTCTCCTGGCTTGCTCAGCCTGCTCTCTTATAGAATCAACACTACCAGCCCAGAGATGGTACCACCCAAAGGGGACCTTTCCCCTTGATCACTAATTGAGAAAATGCCTTACAGCTTGATCTCATGGAGGCATTTTCCCAACTGAAGCTCCTTTCTCTGTGATAACTCCAGCCTGTGTCATATTGACACAAAACTAGCCAGTATATGGCCCAAACTGATATCTAAGCTGTCTGATTCAAAGGAGCTTCCCTCAGCTTTTCACAGAATTACTCAACTTGATCTCATGATAATTTTGGCAATATTTCTCATTATTTTCTGGCTCTTCATTTTCTGGCTTGCTCTGTCTTCAGAAATGTCTAACTTTTTTTTTCTTCTTCTATATCCTGTCTTTGTAATACTGTTCTTGTAAAACTGTCATGCATACACCAGACTGTTATGCCCAGATCACAAGGTCCCCACAGACCAGCAGAGACACCAGGAGTCCAACTCATATGCAAAAGCAAAGAATCTTTATTCAAATCTGAGCTCAGAGCCTCCAATCTCTCCAGCATAGTGGATAGTGTAGAAGGTTCTGAGCTAGTACAAGCCTTGCCTATTTATTATGGTAGGAGAGTGAGTAACTTTCCAACTTGGCAGTCACATGATTGGTTGACATTTACTTGACATACTTCTATTGGCTAGTAATGATTTCAGCTTGGTATGAACAATGGTCGTTAGCTTAATCAATCTATTCTAAACATTAGGTATTTTTCTTAAGAACTGATTGGTTGTTGCTAGGAATGGATAGTCTATTCGCCCAGAAAAATTGTTATTGTTACCAGGGTGACGTGTCTCCTGGAACAAGTTGAGTTTTTCCAGTAGTTGAGTTCATTCAGAGGGCAAATTAATTGTAAACTGGAATCTGAAAACAAAATGGAGTTTACAAGGATAAGCTGAGCCCTTCACAGTCCACCTTCTCTCTCTTGCTGCTCTCATGTAGCCTCTCTTTCCCATGCTATTCTTTTGAGATTGGATGTATCTTATCTCTGGCTCATAGTTACAAAAACTTCTCTGATTTGTCACTCTGCATGCCCCCCAATTAGACATTACTTTCAAACATGGCTGATTCCTTCTACAAAAAAAAAAAAAAATCTTTACATTTAGAAAGTAGAGGAGGTTCAGGATATGGAGCAGTAGGAGGGAGAATGGGAGGGATAAAATATGGAGTGTAAAATAAACAAATAAATTAATTAATTAAAAAAGAAATTAAAGGTGTGTGCAAAGGGTGTGACTGTACTCCAGCCAGATCATACTGCAATCCAGGTTCTGACTACATTCCAGCAGGACCATATAGGCCTAGAAGGTCTGAGGATGTGATCCCTTCCCAGAGGAGCCATGTTCCTGGATTAAAATTCTGCTATAGATAGAATTCCGGATTCTCATCTCCTGAGAAGCAATTCTAAGAGGTCACATATTTAACATGACAAATTTCAGTACATGATGCTCTGACACATTTCCTGATCTTCAGCACTGTGATTCCAATGATGGACACCTTTCATCCACCTCATGTTCTCTGTTATTAGAATGAACAGAGCCAAGGACAGTAGATCTCTATTTTATCTGTTAATGTGTACATTACTCTTTTGTGCATTTTCCCAATTTAATTATGATACATATCACTCAGGGCTATATCCTAGTATCAGTTGAGTTAATAACAAGTTTCAAAGAAGAGAAAACAGGAGATGCTGCCCATGATGCGAGAAACCCAGTCTTGAATACAAAGTGAAAGATCTACACTGAAATAGTCAAAGGATAAAAAGTGTTAAGCAAAAAAACATCTATACTCCAGCTAGGCAGTGTCTTTATCTTGAGAAGTTTGGGGATATCAAGGTTGGAAAAAAAATCCAAACATGAGATAGTCATGAGATTTGGTGAATACACTGAGTTGAATAGAAACATTCCTAGTTGGTATATCAATAAGAAGGACATTTATTTCACTGTATTCTAGAGTGTTTACAAAAATTCTTCATCATATATTTGTTAAATTATTTATCTGGTTTGAGTGTATATGTAAGCATATGGAGCTTATGTAAGTGTCTTATCTGATATTTGTTTGTGTATGTTATCAGAAACCTGTGTGGAGGACAATCAGAGTTCTACTCTGTCTCTTTCTGCCGTGTTCCTTCCAGCCCAGGTCTCTCATTGAACTTGGAGCTAGACTGCTAGTGAAGAATTTCTAGTGATTCCCATGTCTTTGCCTCCCAGAATGCAGGGGTCATGTCTTGGTTCTAAAACCCCTGACTTCTTTTATTTCTTAAGCACGGTATTTAGGTGTTTTGTGTGTATGTATGTTTTGCTTATAGGTATGTATGTATAATGAATGAGTGTCTAATGCCATAAGACCATAAGAGGGTACTGGGTCCTTTGAGCTGTAGTTACAGATGATTATGAGCTGTGAATGCTGGGAACCAAAGTGGGTCACCTGTAAGAGGTGCAAATGTTCCTAACCACAGGACAGCATCTCCACTCCCAGAATTAAGTTTTTATGTGGACATTAGTTGTGTTAGTTAGGGTTTTAGTGCTGTGAACAGACACCATGATTACAGCAAGTCTTATAAAAAAACAACATTTAATTGGGGCTGGCTTACAGGTTCAGAGGTTCAGTCCATTACCATCAAGGCAGCATCCAGGCAGGCATGGTGCAGGAGGAGCTGAGAATTCTACATCTTCATCCAAAGTTCAAAGTGGAAGACTGACTTCCAGGCAACTAGGGTGAGAGTCTTAAGCCCACACCCACAGTGACGCACCTACTCCAATGGGTCACACCTATTCCAACAAGGCCACACCTCCAAATGGTGCCACTCCCTCGCCCAAGAATATACAAACCATCATACTAGTATTAGAACTGAGGTTCTTAGGCTTTTTCAAAGAGAGCCCTTACCCATAGACCCATTGCAGTTCGTTCTTTAAGTACTAACATTACTTGGATTGACATCAAGGAAATATGAGTAATTGGTTTGAAAGTTCATTAATCTCTTTTGTGTTCAGATATAATTCAAGTAGTTGAATTCACTATGTGTTATGCTTCATATACAGCATCTCATTTAATTTTCAAAATTCTCTTCAAATCACTGACCATGATGACCATAGCTGAAGTGTGTTTAGTGACCTAACTAGAACAATAACATGTGTAAATTGATAGGTTATAAAGATAAATATTTTACAGGACAATCTGAGGCAATGTGCCAGTGATGACCTGCCTCCTGAGGCATGAGCAATTCCACAGCAATTTTCTTAATGTTGGAAAAGTACAAGATGGACAGTGGATTTACTGGCAAGAAATATAATCTCTGTAATGGCCTTTGTTACATTTTGCAGCTTATAAAACATTTCTGTGAGAAAAATGTGACTCACTTAGTTTGTGGTGAATTCTTTAGGGTCCATCTGTCTTCACAAATGTGTCAGAAAAGACAGTAAAGACATCACGGAGTGTGTTCCTCAGGGGAGTTTTATCTGCTCTTTAATACAGTAGCCATTTGTATAATGCTGAAGGAGAAAAAATAAGTCAAAAGGAACTCATCAGGGGTAATGCACCTTACTTTGAAAAGGCAGTACAAATGAAGCAAGAGAATCCTTTAGTGAGTGTTTTCTTTCAGGCCTGAAGAGTAATCATAAAGGGTCAGGAAGAAGATCATATTCACAGGTAAAATACAGGCATTCTCTTTCATGTTTGTTTCTATATATGTTTGTTTAATATAACATCACCCCTCCCAGAAAATTATCTCATTAAAACATTATGATAGATGTCTATTCAGTTAGAAACCAAGAGCAAATAATTTAGAATGAAACAAGTAGAGGAATGATGTGTAAAATTTCTTCTCTCTTAAAATGTTCTATAGCTTTGAACAAGTGTGTTGGGAAACTGACATACCAAATAGACACCAAATAAAGATAGATGGCAGGTTCTGATGATAAAGATAGATAGATGGATAGATAGATAGATAGATAGATAGATAGATAGATAGATAGATAGATAAGTAAATAAGTAGATGATAGATATGCAGATGATAGATAGATTGATTGGTAGATAGTTCCTTTGAGGTAAAGACTTGTTATGTAGCTCAAAGTGACCTAAGATCATTACGTAGTCTAGAGTAGCACCTTCAACATTCTTCTGCCTCAGCCTCCAAAGTGCTGGTTTTGCAGAATTGTGTTTCTCTAGCTGATGAGATGGCTCATTTTAACATATATAAATCTTATCCTACTAGCAGATGTCAAATATGTAGGGCCATATTTTTATTATCTCATTGCTATAAATTAGATACCCAGCGCTACCTTTTACATAAATGAAATATTTTATCCTCTGATAAACATTTCCCAATTAGCCTATGCCCCCAACTATCCGTAATATTCTATTCTCTGCTTCTCTTTATATGACTGTTGCAGGTTCCCATGTAAGGGAGATTGTGTAGCATTATTTTCTTTGTCGGTGTCTTGCTAATTTTCCTCAACAAATTATCATCAGATATTCTATGGTATTTGCTTTAGTTTGCTTTGTATTGCTGTGATACCAATGTTCACAATGAAGGTTTGTTTTATTTGGTGCACATGTCCTATTGAATTCCAATACCCATGGCAGAAGCAGAGATCATGGCGGGCTGCTGCTTACTGGATTGTTCCCTATGGCTCACTTATTTTGCTTTTCATACAAGGATGGACCACCTGGCCAGAGGTGGTACCTTCCCCAGTGAGTTGAACACTCACACATTATTGCTTAATCGAGAAAATATCAATATGTGTAGGTATTTTCTTGATAGAGGTTTGCTCTTCCCAGATGACTCTAACTTGTGTAGGTTGGCAAGAAAAGCAAACAAACAAACAGACAAACACAAAAGCAAACATCCTAACCAAGAGAATGTTAAAACTATATTTTTATATTTTTAGAACTGTATAGTACTCCATGGTGTATATGATACATCCCATATATTAATATCCATATATTTAATAAAAGGCTATTAAATTGTTCTCTAATTTAGCCATCAAAATAATGTTGTAACAAATTCAACTGCTAATTTCTATGCTAGCAGAAAAAAAAGTATGTTCTGGAAGGATTTATTTTTTTGAGGGCAGCCATGTTAGGTTCCTGTCTGTAAACACAACACAACATCAGTAAAAATGTCAGGCCTTGGAACCTTCCCTTGAGATGGATCTTCATTTGGGCTGGTCACTGAACCTTTCTTTCCCTCAGTCTCTTCCCCATTTTTGTCTCTGCAATTCTCTTAGATGGAAATAATTCTGGGTCAGAGTTTTTGACTGTGGGATGGCAAACCTATCTCTCCACTTGATGCCCTGCCTTTCTACTGGAGGTAGACTCTAAAAGTACCCTCTCCCCAATGTGGGGCCTTTCATTTAAGGTCTACCCCTTTGAGTCTTGAGAGTCTCACACCTCCCTGGACTCTGGTACATTCTAGAAGGTCCCCACCCTTCATACCTCCCGAGATTGCCTGTATGCATTCATTCTGCTGATCCTCATGACTTTACTCCTGTTTTCCCCTTAAATACCTGATTATGTTCCCCTTTTCCCCCTCCACTCCCCTCTTCCATCCAGGTCACTCTCTCTTTCTGCCCATTATTGCTGTCTTCCCCCTTCCAAGTGGGATTGAAATATCCTAACTTGGGCCCTTCTACTTGTTAACCTTCTTGAGTTCTGTGGATTGTCCTGAATATTCTGTATTTTTTTTTGCTAATATCCACATATTAGTGAGTATATACCATTCATGTCTTTTTTAATATGAGTTACCTCACTCAGGATGATATTTCCTAGTTCTATCCACTTGCCTGTAACACTCATGATGTCTTTATTCTTAGTCGCTAAATGGTATTCTGTTGTGTAAATGAACCACATTTTCTGGATTCATTCTTCAGTTGAGGGACATCTGTGTTTTTTTCCAGATTCTGGCTGTCAGAAGCAAGCTGCTGTGAACATAGTGGAGAACGTACACTTGTGGCATGCTGGGGCATCTTTTGAGTATAAACTGAAGAGTGGTATAGCTAGATCTTCAGGTAGATGTATTTCCAATTTTCTGAGGGACCTCCAGATTGATTTCTAGAATGGTTGTACCAGTTTGCAATGTCACTGATAATGGAGCAGTGTTCCGTTTTCTCTCCATTCTTGGCTGACAGAATTTCTGTGGCTGCCATTTCTATAGTCCATGTTTATCCTTCTACACTTTCCCAAAACATGCAGTTTGGGTAACCTAAGAGATGCTCTGGCATTGTCTTACTACTAATAATTGGTTATAATAAAGATCTGACAGCCAGTAACCAAAGCAGAAAGTACAGGTGCAGAACTTCCAGGCAGGTAGAGAGACAGGAAGGATGCAAACAGAGGTGGGAGAATTGAAGGGAACATAGAAGGGAACAGAATCAGACTAGAGTGGAACAGGAAGGAAAAGCAGTAGTCACACATAAAGGGAAAGGTTGGGAAGTCATGTGAAGTTAGAAGCTAGTAGAGAGACTTCCCCAACAAAAGGCCTATGTTTTAAACTGTTTTAGAAATCTCTATGTCATTAGTAAACCACTGATGGGTCTCAGAAACCTGCCATTACCATGTACAATCCTTCTCCACATCCTTCACAAGAATGTTTCCATGTTCTTGATTTGATTACAGACATGTCAATAGACGTGAGATGACTTTTGATTGCAGTTTCATTTTATTTTACTCATGGGTAGTTGTGGGAAAACTAATTAAACACTGGCAAGCTTCCTGCACTACTGCCAAGCACCAGCAACTCTCTGCCCTGTGGGGATGGCCTGCCATATACTGGCAGGCAATGGCTGACCTGTTATTATCTCATGGAAACTCTGATTCAGAACTCCAAAATCTCTCTACCCACATCTCTAGGTTACAATTGGTGGGTTGCTACCATGCCAGTCCCATAGTTCAAAGTCCCCACAACCTTTGTGGTGCACATCAGGTGAATCCACATTTTGCTGCAGAACCTTTCTCTATGGAACCCAGTCGAATCGCAGCAAGAAGAAAAACACCACACAAACCTAGCTCAGAATCAATGGTAACTCAGACGTTGGGTACAACAACTAAAACCTTATCTTGTAAGCCCTATAAATCTGATTCCTCTAGGGATGAATTCTGATGGATCTGCCATGATACCTGGAAACTCTAGCAGCTACATCTCGTCCTTATGCTATCCCAGTTTTAAACGGCCTCCAACCCTCTCCTCCTCATTCTCTTCCTCTGTCCAACCAAGTACTTGCCCAGCTATTGGCTCCTTTATTCATTAGGGGATTGGTTCACAAGAAGTCACCTGAGTACAATACCCCCTCCTTGTCTGCAACTCCACCAAGGAGAACAGAATTAGCATCAAAATACAAACAGCCCATCCACAACAGGTAGAGATATGGGAACTTTGACATACAACTGCAACCCACTAGAATTACTTCACACAGGAAGCATCTACTGAGTACTTTGTCCATTTTGTAATCTGTTTATTTGGTTATTTTGATTTTCAATTGTATTAATTTTAATACGTTTTGAAATTACTAGGTATGTGGCTTACAAACATTTTCCTCATAAATAGTGTCTTTTTATCTCACCCACTTCTATCCTAAGCCCCAGGGCTCACGGTAGTCATGTAAGTATAAGCACTAGGCTTTGCATATTTTCTCAATGTAGGTTATTTTCTTAATTGTGTAAGGAGGTTATAAAATTCAATGTTTGTCTGATGCTTTTTTTCTCTTGTTACTTATATTTTCAGTACTGTGTCAGAAACAAATGACAAATCAACTGCAAAATCTTTTCTTTTTTATTAATCTAGAATTCACCATTTATTTTCTAAATTCATATATCTTCCATGCTCTGAGCTAAGTTTTATTTAAAATGAAATAAGATAAGGTATAACCTTACATATTTGCCTATAGTTATTCATGTTTCACAACAGTATTTTTTAAAATGGTTCATTTTATATCATTTGTGTCTTAGAATAGTTCTGGCTTCTATATTATGTTGCATGATTTTTTTATATCATCTATCATCTATCTATCTATCTATCTATCTATCTATCTATCTATCTATCATCTATTTATTTACAAAAATAAATGTTTTCATTTTGAGTACCATACTGTTTTCATTTCTATACCTTAATATTATAAATGGAACTTAGAAACTTAGCCTCTCCTTCTCTCTCTCCCTCTCTCTCATATATGTATATATATATATATATATATATATATATATATATACACACATACATTTATACTGTGTAAGTAGTTTTAAGTGTTTAGGTTTCCCTATATTTCCATAGTTATTTCATGATAGCTGTTCCTCTCATAGTTGCTTAACAGCCTGAGGGATTTTGATTGTGATTATATTGAGTCTATAGAATACATGGGGTATTATGTCATGTTAAGAATATTATTGATTTCAATTATTTGATGTGAGAAATTTTGGTAATGCATATAATTTTAAATTTCATTTGATTAGTGTTTTAAACAATATAGTGGGCTAGAGAAGTGGTTTAGTTAGTACAAACAAATGCTATTCTTCTAGAGGGCCCACATTGGGTTCCTAGCACCTGTGCCAGCTGGTTTCAGACTATCTATAATTGCAGCTCCAGAGAATCTAATGATTGTGGCTGCAATGAGCACCTGTTCACATATGTGCTCATACTCACACACAGTAACCATATATTGGCATATAATGAGAAACAATATAAATAAAGTTTTTTACTTCAATGTATATTTTTCACTTTGGAATAGGTCTATGTGGGAAATCATAGTGATCTAAACATTTTTCTTTTCTGTGTTATAGTTTTGCTACAATGGGAAAGTTGGATTTCTTAAGAAACTACACTTTCCCAGTATTCCTTTATTTGTCTCCATTCTTATATTGCCCTTTATGAACCTAAATTTAATAACATCTCGTAAGCCCTTCTCTTTCTCATTTCCCAAAATTCATCTTCCACCTCATTCCCAGTGCTCATCTGGACAAAGTCAGATACACTACTCTAATAATAAAATAAATGAGTAAAATAAATCTAAGCCATATGGAAATAGCTGCTGATAACTTAGTAATGACAGCCTTGTGGTGAATTGGCAAAGCCACCAACTTCCATTTGCCACATTTTGTGGGACAATGGACTGGGCCAGAATACTTGCTGAGGTTGAGTGTGTTGGAAGCCCTGAAATCTGAGAGGATGATAGGAGCTTCACCTGCTTATGGCCAGGAATCTGTTATGTGACCACACTCCCTAGATAGTAACCTATAGTCATGAAGATCAGAATAGAGTTCTCCATGATAATGAGGTATCTAGAGACCCTGAGGATTTAGCCAATATACTTCCCTTCCCAGACATTCCTTCCTGAAAAAGGTATTTAATCTCTGATCTACCATGAGGAGGTTGTATATATTCATTTTCCACTATGAATTATCAATAAACACTATGGATAAGCATAGACTGCCTTTTTAATGAAGAACTGCTATGGGGAGAATGGCAGAAGCCTTTGTCTATAGTCTCCTCCAGAAGGCCCCTCCACACTCCCAGACAATTGTAGCTAAGCTAAGGACAATCATGGATGAGCTAAGCCAGAGTTCCCAATCCTCCTGATTCCAGGCTCATCCTCAGCCCATGGGCATCCTTTGATCCTGACTCTTCCTTGACTTTCCATGGCATCTGGAAGTTCTGGAGTTTGAGAACTCCCACCCCTTTGTTCCTGACTCTATGTGGTCTCCTGGACTGGATGTCCAGATGCTTGGGAAGCCCATCTTTGGCCTCAGCCTGCTGGTTTCTTACACTGACTGAGGGTCCCTCCCAAGGATATATTCCCCCCACCCCGATTGATGCATTGGAACTTTCCACAAGCCCATCACCCTACAGTGGGCATAGGATAAATGTAGTCTAGCATGTCCTGTTTTGTCTGTTCACACCAAATCAAATCTCTGGAAAAAGTAATACATAGAAAGTATTCAAATTACAGGGAAATTTGAGGAAGATGATTTGTTTGTTGATTCTCTTTGTTCATCTTTTGGATTGTGGATGTTTTCATTCTATCACTCTTGTTTTCAGTAAATACCTTCAAAATCTTTGCTCATGTTTGTACATGAGTTTCACATTTTTGTGGTCCTTTTATCACATGTTGTAAAAGCTTCTAATTGTAGCTTTTAAATAGGTACTCCTGTTATTGATATTTATCACAAAATAATAAAATGGAATAAAAAGACAAGTCATGCATCTTGAAGTAATTTTCTATAGTCATTAAACTAAAATCATTAACTGGCATCAACAGAGACATAATTAGCCACTTACCGACATTCCAAGAGAAGAGCATGAGAAGAGGAGAGAACAGGAAGGCAGAAGAAAAAAAAAAGAGTGCAGATTTTAAAAGAAGGGTGAGGACAAATGAGAGGGAAAGAAAAGTAGAAGATGAAGGAGAAAATGGAAAGGAGGGAAGAGGAAAGAAGTATAGGAGAACAAAAGGGGAGAGAGGAAAAGAGAATAATGATAAAAGATAAAACATGGTCATGGTAGAAGATGGAGCAGAAAGGTTGTAAGGGTCAGAAATATGGACATCAGGAGCAAAAGAGTATTAGCTTGACATACCAGAGCAATGTCACACATAAACTCACAATCTTTATGACTTCATGCATAAGACCTGCACAAGATCAAATGAGTAAAAATCTTAGTGCATGGGAAATATTAGTGGCATTTCATTCGTATTTATGAAGCTATTGTTAAGCGATTATTATTTCTGGTGGAAGGAGAGTCAGTTTTTCACCAAAAATGTTGCCCCTGAAAAGCTACTGATATTCAGTATATGGTCCTATACTTGTGCACACATCTAGCCTTAAAAATAAAAGAATATGTGAAGTTGGGAGGTTAACATATTCATGGGGACAGGAGAATGACTAAAGGGGAGGGTAGTACATGAAGAGGGTTCATAGACAGGAATAGGCTTATGGGTTTGCATACTTTTAATTTGGTTTTTCTTCTCTTTTATATTTGAGATTGTAATTAATTACACCATTCAACATTTTCCTATCCTCCTGCTAAGTTCCCACACTTATTTCCTCTTGCTCTTTCTCAAATTTATGATCTCCACTTTTCAGTAATTGTTGTTAAATGCATAAAAGTATCTGTGTACATTCCTAAATATATCTTTTTCAGTCTGTATAATATTGCTTGTATGTATGTTTTCAGGACTGATTATTCAGTATCAGATAACCTATTAGTATATTGGTCCCTTGTGAAGACTGAGTCTCCAATTTTCAAAATTTACTAGTTGCTTTTCATACTTTGTGTAGTTGGTCAATGCTGTGTTTCATAGGCTCTGCAGCTGGGTAGGACAGTTGATGCCTCTCTCCTTTGGAAGGTTGCATGGTGCCTTCTGCAAGAAATGATGTGGTGATTTAACCAAAATCATATGTACGTTGAAGTTCTCAAGAAATATAAAAAGGTGATTGAAAGCGTTTGCTGTAGAGCCTTGTGTGTCTCATAAATTGTGATTCCTTTTGATTTGAGTCCTTGATTTGGTACCAGTCTTGTTTTTTAACAGATTTGAGTAGCTCATAAAAAGTCAAATACAAGGTTCTTTCTTTGTTTCTGATTTTGACTAAATTTATTTTTAAATCGTGAAGAGTCTTTCAACCTTATTTAGTTTTAGACCCCTTGAGTTCTTAAGTAGTCAATGTATTAAGAAATTTTTCCTTTAATGTCAGTTTGCATGATTGTAAAAGGACATCATTAAAAGCCATATGTAATCCAGTTCAAGGCATTTTACTTGTCACACAGTGGATAATTATATGCATGACATCCTTAATATACAGGGGCCTTGGTTATTTTTCATGATTTATTTTCATCTGCATTTCTTCCCAGGTCTTAATTGACATGCTAGCTTTTTATGCACACAAACAGATGAATACTAAATGCAGATCATTTCTTTCTTTGTTTTTTGGGGACCACATATTTATGCAAATATAATTGTCGGAAAAGTACAAAATCAAACTAAAAGTCTTTTTAAAGAAAGATTGGAATTTGTGTACAGAGTAGCTATAAGGGATGGAGTGGCTTTGTGGTTTTTGGAGTGTTACAAGCCAAATAATCAAGATCAATGGCACCTTGATTTCATTTATTTTTTGGAGAATAGCCCATTTTGTCCTCCCATTGATTTTTGTTGATACTTGAAATGTTTCCATTTGATAACATGTGTGGTTATTTATACCCAGGCATTGCTAGACATACGTGCTTTTGAGGGAAGGGGTAAAACAGCCTGCACACCCTGTCATTCAGCTACCACTTCCACTCTTCCTTACACAGCATATGTCTCTAGAGATGATCATCTCTAGAAACAAAGCTATAAAGAAAGTTATAGAAAAGAAGAGCTTTTCAAAGTCCATTACGGAAACTGAACTTCTGAGGGGAATTGATAGCAAAAGAAAAATCAGAGTAAGAACAGAGGGTAACAGGGATAGATGGGGAAAACAATTTTAACCATAATTATTTATTTAGTTTTAAAATTAGAAAGTAGTGTTTGTGTAAATGTGTATGCAGCTGCACATGTCTGAGTATTCATGAAGTGTCCAGAGATTGAGGTTATGTGATATTCTCTCTGAACCTGATAAGTTGAGATAAGGTCATGTATTTTATTTCATCTAGTCTGCACAGCTAGGAAGCTTTTACAACCCACATCTCTACTTCAGCACTGGTGTTATAGGCACAAGCACTCATACCCAACTTTTAGCTAAGTGTTGAGGCCTTCAACATAGGAATTCATGATATTGCTCTCTGATCTCTCTACCCAGAATCAGATTACAAACAATTTGAGCTTCATAAAATTCATTCCATTCACAATCTTTCTCACTGAAATCATATAACAAAAAACGAAGAGAAAGGGGAAGAAAAAGTGACAGAATAGAAAGAATAGGAAACAGACATGAACAGAAGAGGGAGAAGCAGGGAAGGCATGGAAAATGTTCCAAAGGAAGAGCATTAGAATTAAGAGAAGCCTTAGGGAAGTAAGGCAACTGAAGAAGCCACAGACTCTACCAAGAAGGGCTTTGTGCTTGTTTTGGTTTCTCAATGTCCCTGCTTACACCTCAATGAATCAGGAATCAGAGAGGAGTGAAGGCTCGGTTGTACAGTGGCTTTCTTATTTCACCCTTTTGGCCAGACATGGTATCTAGCATTGGAATAGTGCCCTTTACATTCAAGGTATGTCTTCCGTGATCAGGTAATAATTTCAGAAATAACCTAACATACCTCCAAGAACATGAAATACAGATCTCAGGAAGCCATTTTGTTTTTGGATTGGGCTGAGAGGATAATGTGTGGAGTTGTTGGGTTAGATTACTTCCTGAATGGTACTTAAGATGAGATTACAAAGATGTAATTTAAGAGTCTCAGCACCTGTATACATGTTGGACAATGTGGGAGCCCACTTGTATTACCAACCTACATGTGAGGCAGGAGAGTTACCTTAGCTTGTTAGTCTGCAAGTGTAGAACAATTGGTAAGCTCCAGATTCAGTAAGATACTCTCCTTCAAAATATGTGGTGGTATGTGATCAAAGAAGAGGCGTGAGGGAGGAGTAAATAGAGAAATAACCAGCACTCAATTTGATTCCTGCAGATAACTCTAGATTCTACCCCACAAATAGTGCCCCTTTAGGGAATATTTCTTGCTTTTTATTTCTTCTCCAATGTTAACAGTCACAGTTATTGCATGTAACCAATATCTAATGAGCTCTGTGCAATTGCACACTGGTTAGCATTTTCCTGGCGAATTGCCCTTATTATAGGTCAATTGCAAGCAATGATGCTGTGTCCCCAGCTTTAGATCTAGTTTTTGGTACATCAGCTTCTTTAACATGATTAGAGTCTAGGATTCTTTGCTTTTCATTTCTATTCAACTAAATCAGAAGATTTTCTGTTTGTCTCCTTGTGACTAGACTTTGCCTCAACATGCAAATTGAAGGAGGCAATACATACTTTAAAGCATTATGCGTTTCTTTGTATTAATGGTTTTTATATTTAGATGTATTTATTTTATATTATGTGTATGAGTGTTTTGCCTGTGGGCTGAAGAGGGCATAAGATCCCTTGAAAGTAGAGATATAGATGTTTGTGAGCCACTATGTCGGTGCTGAGTATTAAACACATATTTACTGCAAGCAGCAAGTGGTCTTATCTTTTGAGCTATTTCTAGGGTTTTAGTTTAGTTGCTTCTGCAACATTAGTGCCCTTGCTGAAGGACACGGTTTTAAGATATGCATACCTAGCCATGACATAAAATAAATACAACTTTCAAAACCAGGTAATTTTCGTCAACATTATACCAACTTGAAGTAAATCTTGTTAATGTGTTGAAACTTCTATAGGAGTCTCAGAATCTTCTTATATGACACAGTGACCTCATCATCATCCATTTCTCTCAGCTATCTATTCATATATTCTTAATTTCATCACTCAGAACCTTTTGTTACAGTGTGTCTGTGAAAGCAAAAAAAAGATGGTAATTTTTCCTACTATCTCTGAGCTACTAAGTGGAACAGATTTCAGTTCTTAAAAATCTCTCAAGAAATCTGCCTGCCTCTGCCTCCTGAGTGCTAGGATTAAAGGCAGATTTCTTAGTTTGAGGACAGCCTGGTCTACAAAGTGAATTCCAGGATAGCCAGGGCTACATGGAGAAATCCTGTCTCAAAAAAAAAAAAAAAAAAAAAAAACAACCCCCCCAAAAAAAATTCCCAAGAGTACCTTTCCCTGGAAACATAACTTCTTTTTACTATGGGGTTTAATGGAAAACTTCTCCATGACAAATGACATGTCATTAGCTTCTCTCAACTCTAAGGTGTATGGTGTCGATTGAGGCTAACCTCCGTTTAACCATACTCAATCTTTCAGACAAAAGTAGTCTTACATTCCAATGTTGTCATACCTCCAGATTTACTTGTCCTTTTTTCATTCAGTTGATGCTCCTGTTGCATCAGGAGGTTGGTAATCTAGTAAGCAAATTTTACTGGGGTTTTCTGCTGCAGATGTTGCTTATTTTTTGTTCATTATGTAAGAGTGTCGTGTAGCCTATACTGCTCTCTGGTTCACTGTAGTCGAAGATGACCTTCAATTCCTCACCCTTCTCTTGATATTACAGAGTGTGTAAGAGCTCTACTTTCTGAGCTAGGTCAGAAATCCCTAATTCTAGTCACTATATTCATAAAAGAGATATTGTCTTTCTGTACACAGACTGTCTTTGTAATCTGTGCATTCTCAGTGTAGGGTATTAATTCAAAGTTCAGTAGGAGACTGATGACACAGTAGATGATCCAGAGTTTGCGAGATCTCAGTCTTCCGAACACCTCCTACATTTACCATATAGTAACAGGTTACTCCTTTTAAAAATCATTTTTGGCAATTATACCTTGAAATCACAAGATTTCTACATCCAACACTAGTGAATATGCTGGTTATTCTAGATTGTCAACTCCATTAGATCTAGATTAATCAAGAAACATGTGTATTGGGATATTTCCTCAGATATATAACTGAGAACTAGAATCCCATTAGAAATAAAACACATGCAAATAAGAAAGCTAGCTGAGTACTAGAAGTCCTCTCTTCTTTATTCTGACAGTTGACACAATGTCACTAAGCACCTCATACTCCTAAAGCCATGTCTGTCTTGCCTTGATGTCCTTACTGTATCTTCTCAGAAATTAAGCCATGAAAAGCCCTTTGCATTTAATGGGTTCCTTCTCAGAAAATTTGTCACAGCAATGAGAAAAGCAAGTAGTACCTCAACTATTTGTAATAATCACTCGAAGGAACAAGTTAAAACATTTGGAAGTTACAACATATTCTCACACATACATGTTTCAAATACATGGGGTTGTCAGATGTTATTTTCTCCTCTGATAATTGTTACACAGTCACCCACTACTCGAATATTTTATTTGTTAGTTGAGGTTAAACAGGGTAATCTTTAAGTCAAATGCATAATTATCAAGGTAGACCAGACTTCCCTCTGGAATTGAGCATGCCTCAAAATTGCTTTGAATAAAAAGGGCCTGACAAGGCTGTGTTAGACCACACCCCCTAATCACAGAGATAAAAAGTAGTTCTCACATCTTCCTTCATGTCCACATAGCAGTAGGGCAAATGTTATCAGGATGCATTTTGACTGACAGACTTCCAACTTAGCAAGAAATTACATCTTCAGACAAGTACACCCGGAGGTCACCCTGCCCTGTGGAGTTTATGATATCACCAGAGCACTTTAAAGTTGGAGGAAAATAACTCTAAAGTCGATATTCCTTCCAAGTACACCAAGTAGTTATTTTAAAGGAGCTTAATGAGACGGAACAGCATTGGAAGAACCAAGCATGTTGGGTGAATTTGGACTGATGTGTTTTATTTTTAATTATTAATTGAATTGATCTTCTAGTTTTCCTACAGTCCACTGTTACATCCTCCATAATCAAAGGGATTTATCATGCAGAAGAAATATTTGCCAGGGCAGTGTTTCTGCCTATGCTGAGCATAATAACCCTTACAAGGATTTCAACAGGACAAGTGGGGATTAAAAAGGAATAAAAGAAAGTTGGAAAAGCAGATTTCAGAATACAGATTAATTCAGAAGGCAGAAAAGCAGAGACTTCCATCCTATGCTATATGTTCACCTGTCCAAGCTGAAAATAGGTCCAGTAATTCTTAACAAAGTTACTCCACAGTATAAAAGTGACCAGTAAAATTCAGGGCTAATGTTCTCTAGGGAGTTTTACATTGTTGCAAATAAAATCTCATGTTATGTAAACTGCATCTATTAGGAATGATTATCAGATTTTCTTTTAAGAGAGAAAGAGAAAGAAGAGAGAGACAGACAGATAGAGACAGAGATAGCTAGAGAGAGGGACAGAGAAATAGCTACAGATAGAGAGTCATTGGAGCATTTAGAGTGGGTTTGATTCACAAAAACTAGATGTATTTAAGTTTCAGCACTTCAGAATTGTCTAACTATCTGATAGAAAAGGATGGAGAATGTCCTGGTAGTCCTGGGCTCTTTGTTGCTGTTATACATTATTAAGCGGTAGAGTCTAAAATAAATAATATCAGAATCTTAAATTTAATATTTTTGTAATCATAAATTTTGCTTATTGTTTATATTTTTCTTACTGTTATATAAAAGTAGAAGTTAAAATATGTTGTATCTTATCCATCATATGTAATTGTTATCATTAAACATGTAAACAAAAATTTGAGTATAGTACATTTTCATTCTAGTATTAGAAAGTCTATGAGAATTTCAGTGACTCCTTGTCACAATGTATGACTTAGCTAATTTTCTTTTGGTGTAATGGAGCATCTGGGCAAAAAAGCATGACTTAGTGGGGAAAGGGTTGGTTTTAGCTTAGACTTCTCTTGGTATAGTCAGTCAGAACAGACAGGAAGGGCAGCAGGAGCATGCCTGGAGCTTGCTGATCACCTTTTATTTACACAAAGGAAGCTGAGAGAGGAAACCAAAAGGGTCCATGCCCAAAGCAAGCCTCTAGGACACATATCATGTTCAAACTGGAGCAGCTTGGATCTTTGGACATTCAGTAACTAACTAGCATACAATATATTATGTTTTCTTGATGCATTTTATACATAATGACCTTCTAACTCACCCTTGATCAATTATATCTTCCTCCTTAGCAGCATAATGTGCTCTGTTAAACTTCTCTTCCTCTTCAAAACCTCTTCTTCCCTGATAATATCACTTTTCTATATCCACATTTTACACACACACACACACACACACACACACACACACACACACACACACACACATTGAATGATAGTCTGCACATATGAGAAAAAAATATATGGTGCTTATTGTCTTTCTGAGTTTGTCACCTCACTTATATAATAATGTCCATAGCCTCTCTTTTTGGATACTCATTTCATAATTTTATTTTTTCTTTACTCCCAAATAAAATCTTATTAAAACCTAGGGCGATTCTGTTTCTTTGGTGTTGTGAATAAGGCAGAATAAACATGGGTATGTTAATATATAGACTTCTTAAAGTATATGCCTAGGAGTTATATAGCTGGATCATGTGTAAGACATACCTCTATCTTTTTGAGAAATGCCCATGCTGATTTCCATAGAGCTACAGATATTTGAACCATAAATAACCTACAAGGCCCCATATTTTACAGGGGTATTTGTCAGCATGTGGTGCTTTTGGGAGATAACCGATCCCATAGGAGGTAAAGCCTACTAGAAGGAATTTCATCTGTTAAAAGTGTGCTCTAGATGGTGGTGGGATAGTCCTTTCTTGTCTTTTGCTTTCTGGGCACTATGTACTGAGAAGTTTTGTTCTGGTAGACATTTTCTATGTTCTGCATTTCCATGATCCTACAAACAATAGAACCTACCAACCCTACAGTGAATTGCCTGAAGTAGAGCCAAAATAACTGTTCAGTCTTTATAAACTGACTTTCTTAGTTTTATGGGCATAGGGGTTAAGCACAACTGACTTACATATTCTTGTAGTGCTAATCATATTTCTGTTCATTAGCTGCATGTGTTTATGAACAAGGGAATTGAACAATGTATTGGAAATATCTTGGGTGAGAAGGAAAATCCTTCTCTAAGATGATGTTCATTTGTAATAATGATTTGACCAATTAATTGATGATCCAGTCCTATCAAGAGCTAGCCATCTTGAAATGTACCAATGGATTTTGTGATAGATAAAAACCTTGCTCTCTCTCTCTCTCTCTCTCTCTCTCTCTCTCTCTCTCTCTCTCTCTCTCTCTCTCTTTTTACTTTCACTCTCTTTAACCACAAGGAAAGCAAAGCAAAACAAAGCAGCAAATGGAAAGTTCAACAAATACAAAGTGTTAAGATAAAGACATCAAACAGATTCATTTGTACTTGCTAGTTATTGACTCTGGGCATGGAATTTTGGACTATTCTAAGCCTGTGACCTTGCAGAGTGTAATATGAAACAAGAGTACACAGACATACTCTGAATACTAACTGATATTAATTAATGGCAGTGAGGGACAAAACAGTTCTCTAGTGAGAAAGTCCCAGGCAACTTGCAGGAAGAAGTCAGTGTTAGTGTTCACAGGATTCTTCTTGCTTAGGGCAGGCCATATAGGCTGAGTCTCAGAGAATAGGCAGTATGATATAGAAAGATGTTAACACATATTAACACTCGAGGATATCCAATGTTTATTTTAATTTTCAGAAGACAGTTTTGGATCACAAAGATATCATTGCAAGTCATTTTACAATTGATGCCACAAGAACAACTTCTCCATTTGGATCATAAGAGCTCAACAGACATGACAGTTACAACCACAGGGGTGACAAGTGTTCTTGATTCTTTCTAGAGCATTGAGGACCCAGGGAGTGGGGAGGTCTGGTAGGGTGGGTGTTGGTGATGAGGAAATCCTATTGGAGACCTGAGGGAGGGGGGCTTTGGTGTGAGGAACAGTCAGAGTGCAGACTGGGAGTGGGGTAAAGACTGGACTATATAAAATGGTTAAAAACAAAATATATATATATAAGCAGTTTTAGATCAAGTGCTTCATGTCACAGTCAGATACTATAATAAGGGATAGAAAATATGCTGGGTGTTGTGAGAATGCAGTAAGAAACAGGAATCAAAGGTGCCTTTATTTGTAAAGTTTGAAAGTGTACAAAGAGTTTAGGATGAATGTAGAAGCCAAAAGATGAGGAATCTCCCTCCCATATGGTGTCCCCTTGACATGACACAAAATGACAATATGGTTGACTGGCATAATGATTTTCTCAGTTGATATGCCAACAATGACAGTTGGATACCCCAGGAGGGCCTGGTTCTGGAAAAATATCTCTAAGTGGTTGTTAATAGCTATAGAGAGAGGGAGAATAAGTTTCCCACAGGGACAAGCTCCTCTATAGATTGTCCCATCCCAAGAGGTAAGTTTTGAATAGAGCAATAATAAATGGACTTGGTATGGTGTGTGTGTGTGTGTGTGTGTGTGTGTAAAGGCAACAGATAAATCAATTGATTTATACATGATAGACAGGTGAGATAGATGATAAATACATGGAGACAGGTAGATGGATAGATAAGAAAGAAGAGTGACAAATTAGAGAAGTCATAAAATTAAGCGGTATGCTGGGTAAAAGAGAAGATGAAGTAGGAATTGAATATATATTGCTATTAGATCTCAATTACAATAATAGAATATTTGAGATAGGCAACTTTTAAAGAGAAAAAGATTCACTGCAGCTCACAGGTTTCATGGTTTTAGCCCAAAACGTATTGGAATCACTGTTTTTTGATTTGTCTTGAAATGCAATTTTAGCTATAGTTTTGTAAAGGAGCGATAGCTCTCATTTTAAATCGGGAAACCAAAATGTTAAGAGGAAACTGGCATCCTGTAATTTCACTCTAGAGCATACTGCCCATGTCTTAGTGTACATCCAGTGGGCTCCATGTTCAGAAGTTTTCACAAACTCCCAAAAGCACTTCAAGACGAGACTTCTAACATGTAGGTTATTGTTGGATGATTTAACAATCAATTTAATCAATTTCTTAATCAAATGTGCTAGTCTAAGTAAACGACTATGTATATTGTGTTTTGTATATGTATATTGTATTTTGGAAAATGCAAACCTACTAATTGTAGAAATGTAATTTTGTGCTAGGTGTGTGAAGCAAGAAGGAGAAAGTGAATTGAATGGTAGTCTAGGATAGTAAATCTATTGAATATGGAAAGGTCACAGTGGCTACATATCCTTACACATTTGTAAAAACCCACAAATCTCTTTACCACAGAGATCAAAACCTAAGATACATTTTTGATGATAATTAATTATGATGGATACACATATATTCACTAAATTTAACAGAAGTTCCACACCAGTAACATCTGTATTCAAGTGAGGAAACTGGTGAATGAAGGAGTAGTTGATAATGAAAACTTCTCAGGACTCCATAAACAAATTTTCCCTGGTACCAATCTGTGGTTGATTGACTCCAGGATCTCTCCAAGATGCCAAATCTGCTGATGCCTGAGTCTCTTACAGAACAGGATACAACATTTACATTTAATCTATACACATACTTCTGTGCACTTTAAATTACTTTTTTTTTTTACTTATAACACTGAATCCATTGTAAATGCTATATTAATAGTCCCTGTGTATGACTTAAGGCATGTCAGAAATAAACACTGTATATGTTCAGAAGAGAACAATTTTGCTTCCAAATGTTATTTTATTATGGTTGGTTGGATTTATGGACACAAATCACACACACACACGTTGAAGGCTGCTGTACCATCTGTTCAATTGTTCCATGTATATATATATATATATATATATATATATATATATATATATATATATATATATAATTGCACCAGAAAGTCTACTAATTACTTCAAAAATGAGAAAGAGTTAAAATATGTAGTTCTATACAGTTAGGAGCTAAACATGAAATGTAGCAATGGGTTTAAAGACTATCAATAGGCAATGCTTTGCTTGTTTACTGCTAATGTTACTGTTGTGATAGTAAATTGACTCTTATCATAAACGGCCTTGTACGATGTAAAATAAATCTCCTGGTTTTTATGTGTGCTAAAATTGGTTCTTAGCATGTAAATGGGCTCCCTTTCTTCTCATATAAAGCCCATAAGATTCTAATGACACAGTAAATCAAACTGCATGTTATTAGGAAATATTGGAATTGCAGAGGTCTGTCAACCTTTAAGACTTCCTATTGGAGAAATGTGAAATTAAGGCAATAAATTTAGCTACAGCTGAAGACAGACCGTCAGTCTTCTACCCTTTAAATTCCAAAGGGGTTGAGACTATTGATTCTTAAATGAAGCTTCTCTGTACAAAGTGCAGGACATAGATCCCATGGATGATTCCATGACACTTTGGTAATGTGAGCAAGTGAGCAGTTCAGATGAAGTTTAAGTGCTTAACATGGAAGACTTTTCTAATATTCCAAGATAATTTTCCCACACTTCTTGATCCCATGTGTGGAAATCTATATAGTTTATTGTTTATAACAGCCACAGACACAAAAGGTTTTTGAAGAAAATCCAAAATATGAGCCCATAATTCTGGGGGCCTCAGAGTTAATATACCATGTTTGCCATTTAGATACCCCCATATAAGTATATATATATATATATATATATATATATATATATATATATATATCCCCACTTGTTTGTCTCTTATTATGTAAGCACTATGGAGGCTAGCTTTGATACCCAAATCTGACCATTATCTAATCCTAATTATCTTTCACAAACCCCACTACTCCCCACTCTTTTAGTATCTTGCAGTGGTTATTCAGAGTGTATTAGTACTATGTAAAAACACCTGTATATTGTTTTTTGTTGTTTTCAAATGACAGTTTTACCTCTGAGAGAAGAACAATGAAAAGAAGCACAGTCATCAAAATCACAAATTACCTTATTACTTACATAACAAACATGCTTTTATAAGTTTTTTTCTGTGTTTGTCAGTTTTAATGTATATATTGTTTATTTGTAAAGCCTCACTTATATCTAATATTAGCTGAAAAGTCCTAGTAAAATTTGACTTCAACAAGAAAATCTATACAGGCAAAGGTCCTGGGACTATTAGCACAGTAATTGTTCATGTGTTTGATTATATCTTCTTAGTTTGAATCAAAGAGCCAACAATCCTTCTAAATAAGAGAAATCATCTACTATGAAGCCACTAATATTCTTAAATAACTTGCCTTAATATAGATAATTGAAGGAAAAACTATTTATTATAATCTCCTTCAAACCAATGTCATTATGTTCTTTAGAAAACTCTTGGAAATTACTGTTAGAACTAAATACTCTTTAGCACTGCATATTTGTCTGTTTGCTCAGAAGAAATTTTGTATATACATATATTTTTTTCTCTCTCCTTTCATTAAAAACATAGTAACCTATGTTCTCCCAGTTTTTTCTTTATAATGAATAAATCTAAGACTGTTGATAATAGGTCTTTAGTCTCAGAGGACTTGGCAGAACAATTGGTATCATAAGGTCAGCATGGGCAACATCCTACAATATGTGTGGAGAAAAAGAAATAAAAGAAAACAGCAGGTCATGTGTGGTAACATAAGCCTGTAAACAGAAGCCAACACTTGGATGGTAGAGGAAGGAACATCAGGAATTTAAAACCATCTTTATCTACATAGTACATAGCACACTGAGCTATACATGACTATCTTAATATAAAATGAAGAAAAAAAGTAGAAGGATTAAAAAATAATAATAAGGAAGCAAAAAAGAATGAACATATTCTCCACCTTTATAAGCCACCAGCAAATTTCAATTTTATTATGAAAGATTATAAAGTCTTATATGGTGATATCACATATCAAAGAAGATAAGTCTTATTTCATTTAAATGATTTGCAATATTCCTCAGTCACTTGGGATGTTTTGAACCATGTCTGTTCCTCATATCAGCCATGCATAGAGGCTGGTAGCCTCCAGACAAATATTCTTTCTATTTACTTATGTTTAGATTAGATCCATCAGATACCACACTATGCATTGGATTGCATTTGTAAATTGCTATGGTCTCCCATAATATGTATTTTCTTATAAAATGAGTTTTACAATTAAAATGATAACTCTACCAGAGTTAGGTGATTGGATGTTTTATTTATCATTTTATGTAAAGAAAATTAAGATATTTGTTCAGTGAATGAATGAATGAATGAATATGCTTCTTTCAAATATTGCTTGATATCATTTGATTTAGTAGTGTTGTTCTATGAAAATTTCAATGAGCACGGTGACTATTTTCCATATTTTTTCCCAAACATAGTTTTAAAGATTCAGTAGCATGGTTCTGTAATTATATGTCAAGTAGAACTTAACATTAAAATTGATGGAAATAATTAAACACCTCTTTGCATATACAAATTTCTCCCAAAACATCGATTTGCATCCATTTAGAGTTTTATTCTTAATGGAAGAAAGAAGTGATATTTGAAGTTCATATGGGTAATTATGGCAGCTCTTCAAACTACACCATGATGCTTTAGCACAGACTTGTCACTTTTGCTCATGATTTGTATTCCATTCTACAAGTGGCAATACTGACAATCATGGACTAACCTTTACCTTAGTATTGTATAGACATTGTACAACCATACATACACTAATGCAATAAAAAAGAAATATTATTTTGTCATACAGCTGCTATTCTTTCACTTAAAATTCTCTTTCTTAGATTCATGTTAAAGAGTGTTTCCATTGAGCTAGGATGATATTACAGCCAACAAAGTTCTTGCAAGTAAGACCTGAGTTTAAGTTCAAAGGGCAGATTGTAAGACTCTAGGGCTTATGTAGGAGCTGTGTGACCTATCTGTCATCCTAGGGTTAGAAGTTAGACTCTGGAATCCTCAGGTAAGGAGAGCCTGCATCAAAAAAAAAAAAAAATCAAGTTAAAAGCAGCTGAAAAGCCGTAAGTTCAACCTTTGAACTCCAAAACCATGTGCTTATACCTGCACGTATGTGTATTCAACATATGTGACTATGTACAAATGAATGCACACAAAAATAATGTATAAGTAGACTATACTGTATCATGATTTAAGAGCTCCAAGAGTGATAAAATTGTCTGATGATATCCTAGTATGCAAAGTTTTTAATCAGGTTTCATCCTTGCTATGGTTTCATGATTTATCTTTTCTTACAGCACTTACCTTAGAAGATTGTTAGTACATATTATTTCCATGGCTATTTAAATGGAAACCTATATCAGCCTCTTGTCATTTCTCTTCATCCCATTACCTTCGCTTGAATTAGCATTCTTACTCATGTCAAGACATCTGTCTGCACAGTGTGTATGTGTGCATGTGTATATGTGTGTTCATATGCATGTGGATTTGTGTGCACAGCTGTGGTGTGTGTGTGCCCTGTATGTGTGAATATGTGTGTTTGTGAATGTTTGTGTATTTGTGCCTCATTACCCTTTCCTTCTTCAACACCTCTTTGTTCACCTCTTTGTCTCCTTTTCAGTTTGATAAGAAATGCCTTTTTTTTTTTTTTTTGCTTTTCTGTATTCCATTATTTTTTTTATTTTTTTAAAATATTTTTATTACATCTTTTCCTCAATTGCATTTCCAATGCTATCCCAAAAGTCCCCCATACCCTCCCCCCCACTTCCCTACCCACCCATTCCCAGTTTTTTGGCCCTGGCATTCCCCTGTACTGGGGCATATAAAGTTTGCGTGTCCAATGGGCCTCTCATTCCAGTGATGGCCGACTAGGCCATCTTTTGATACATATGCAGCTAGAGTCAAGAGCTCCGGGGTACTGGTTAGATCACCTAGGTTTTGAAATGTAGTCATTAAAATATGGTGTCTCTCCCTCAGTTTCTGGGGAAAATCAAAGTCAGACAAGCATAAAGCAGAAGTTCAGATGACATATTTACTTTCAAAAATAATTTGTAATTCCTCCAGTTATTTCTACCAGGTCATTATAACTATATTTTTCCTTTTATTGAAAATGGAATTTTTCTCAAATAATATGTCCTGCTTATGGATCACCCTTTTCTCTAGCATTACCAACTCCTCCATACCTCCCCTCCACATCCTTTTCTGTTTCTTATTGGGGAAAAAAAGGCTTCTAAGTGAAAATAACAAAATAAAATAAAAATTTAAAAGGATGAAATAAAAACAAACATCAGCATATGAGTAAATAAACAAAAGGAATGGAGAGAAGCAAAGAAAAGGTATATAAAGGTTTACACAGTAACAAATCCCATAAAAACACATCACTGTAGATATATTCATGTAGGACCTTTATGGTAAAAAATAGAGAGAAATAATGAATAAATAAAAAGAAAAAAGTGTAAAAGCCCTGAGACAAGGAATCTCTAAAGATGCTCCTGAGTTCTGTTTCTGTTGTGCAGCTAGTGCTGCCTCTGTTTTTGTTGGTTTGTTTGTTTTATTTTCAACACTGCCCGGTCCACTTCTTTGATATAATACTTTTGATCAAAACTTCAAGACTACTGCAGCTTTCTGACTAGTAAGGACTACTATTCATTGATGTCACTGTCTTAAGTCTAGCAGTATAGATGCAGGATTCAGGATGCGATTAGGTATTACTGAAAAATTTAAAGACAGACAAGATGATATTTTTCATTTCGGAAAAGTGAGACAGGTTGCCATGTAATGCACAGTCACATGCCTGTCATGAGAGAGATGGCAATAGTTTGATATATGTCAGGAAAGAGGAAATGGTCACATTTGAAGCCCGTTTGAAAGCAAAGTTAGTCAAATGTGCTGTAAGACAGGTCCCTTTGTTTTGCCACCTGCATGGTAAAGAAACTACTTGATAATATGCTAGCTAAGAATTGGAAAACAGTCTTGTGATAAGGGTTATAAGGATTCCCAGGTGGAGAGTATTCTCAATTCAAACTAGACATAAAATAGCTAGCCTGGACTCTTTAACCCATGGGACAGAAGTCTCAGCAGTAAGGTTGTATACACAAATTGAATCTGGATTTTCCTGAAGGCAGGATTCATGTTCCCTTTCCCTCTTACACCCAGCTGGATTCTTTACAAAACAAATGCATATAATCTTTAGATGGCATGCAGAACACGCTAGCTGGAACCCTTTCATGGTTGTCTGGAAACAGCAGCTGCCAGTACGTTTCTCTTTAGAACCACCTAAAATAACAAACCTTCTGATACAGAGAAGAAATGTCACTGCTATGTATGCCATTGCCCAGTACCTTCAGGGTGAGTTCTCAAGGCCATTTTCAGTAAAACCTACTCCCTGCATCAATGTATAACTTTGATAGAGAATAAATTGTGCTGTACAGTTTAAAACAGCAAGAAGCTCCCATTTTCCTGATTAAGAATAGAACATAAAATCATCAATGAATCCCTGCCTTTATCTCCTTCAATAACAGTTACTTGTCATTTCTCAGATCCTGTGCAGAACACTACCGTTCTAAACACATTTTTCACATTCTAAAAGTTTTTAAAATTTTTTCCAACATACGCAGAAGTAGATATGATGGCATACTCTGTTGATTAATATTGGTTGTCAAATTAAAAAGATATAGAAACACCTAGAAAAATCACACCTCCTGGGGTAACTGAGAGTTTCTAGACTAGTTTAGCTGAGCTATAAAGGCTGTACATGTGGCTGGTGGCATTCCATGCTTTGGGCTTCTACACTAAATTAAAAGAATCAAGCACGGGGAAAATGTTATTCATTTTATTTATTAGCTGTAAATGTGTAAAAAGGGTAACTTCAGCTTACCCTTTCTCCTTACACCAAGTCTTCAAAGCTATAACTGAATGTAGCTTCTAGCTGTGGATCAAAATAAACTATTGCTTTCTATGTGATTTTTGTCAAGTTTTGAATATAGTAATTAAAGAAATAAGAAATCTATAAGTCGTATCCCTTTTGTTTTCCTCTCAGCCCTAAAATTTTTAAAATTAAATTAGTTTATTTATTTACATTCCAAATGCTGCCCTCCTTCCTGGTTCCCCCTCCCAGAGTTCTTCACCCCATCACCCTTAGCTTCAGAGAGGGTGCTCCCCATTCACTCAACCTCACCTCACCCTTCAGCTGTGACATAGACAAATTAATAAATATACATGGAAATACATAAATATGATTTTTCTGTACATACTGTCTTTCCTATTCTTCTCTTTTGATCTTTCATTATTTTTTAAAACAGTTTTTATTATTTTGAGATTTTCTACAATTACATATATTTTTAATATTTTTATTAGGTATTTTCCTCATTTACATTTCCAATGCTATCACAAAAGTCACCCATACCCTCCCCCCACTCCCCTACCCACCCACTCCCACATTTTGGCCCTGGCATTCCCCTGTACTGGGGCATATAAAGTTTGCAAGTCCAATGGAACTGTCTTTCCAGTGATGGCTGACTAGGCCATCTTTTGATACATATGCAGCTAGAGTCAAGAGCTCCGGGGTACTGGTTAGTTCATAATGTTGTTCCACCTATAGGGATAGAGGTCCCTTTAGCTCCTTGGGTACTTTCTCTAGCTCCTCCATTGGTGGCCCTGTGATCCATCCAATAGCTGACTGTGAGCATCTACTTCTGTGTTTGCTAGGCCTCGGCATAGCCTCACAAGAGACAGCTATATCTGGGTCCTTTCAGCAAAATCTTGCTAGTGTATGCAATGGTGTCAGCGTTTGGAAGCTGATTATGGGATGGATACCTGGATATGGCAGTCTTTAGATGGTCCATCTTTTCATCACAGCTCCAAACTTTGTCTCTGTAACTCCTTCCATGGGTGTTTTGTTCCCAATTCTAAGAAGAGGCACAGTTTCGAGTGGAGTGCAGTACCAGGACAGAAGCATGTCATCAGAAGCAGAAGCTCTGAGTCCCAGGTCCTAGGTGTGGTCTCCCAGCCTGTCTGGACTGGCTCCATCTGAGTGTTTCGAGTCCCACAGGAGCTACTAAAAACACTACAGGAGAATTCAGCAAAGCAGGAGCAGAACACAGAGCCCATTTAAGCAAAAAAAAAAAAAAAAAAAAAAAAAAAAGTAAACAAACAAACAAACACAAAACCTTCAGAGAAAACAAAGCTGAAAAGGAATCTCTAAAAGAAGCTAGTTTGCATATACATATTGCAAATCACCAGAGAGCAAGTCCACACTAGTGTCTCTGGTCATTTGCTAATTGTTTCCCTACATATGTATGAGCCATAGGCACACTTCCTCCAGGTAGTCAGTACCTACATGACAGGATTGCTGTGACTCTCATGTCAGTAGGAACTGAAGGCTATTTCATTTTGGCATCACCTTTACCTTTACCTTCCACCACAGGGGAAAAATTTACGGAGCCAAGGAATGTAGTTATTCCCACATACAAAAATCTCTTAAGTCAAGCTTTAAACTAACAGCATTTTGAGGAATTGTGACACTATATTTCTTTTTAGACCTCTTAGGAGACCCAAACAACTATATACCCGCCTTGCACTTAACACATCAAACCAGAAATATATTTTCTATTTGCCTCTGCTATTCTATGCTCTGTTCCTAACAACCCTGGAGGTAATGTTATCAGTCTTGAGTCTAGCCTTCTCTCCTGCAAAACCAGTATTGTCCAATATTGTCAGAAATGTAAAATTCTTTCCATCTTGGGTCTCAATCATGAATTCTGGGTGGGTGTTGCATATTGATTTGTATTTTAACAAGTTGTCTTGGTAACTCTAATGCAAAATGATATCTGGTATCTATTGATATAGGCTCACTGGCTCACACTGATGCCCTTACCCTGATATCTCTCTCTCTCTCTCTCTCTCTCTCTCTCTCTCTCTCTCTCTCTCTCTCTCTCTCTCTCTCTCTCTCTCTCACACACACACACACACACACACACACACACGCACACATGCACACACACACACACACACATCAGGTGTATATATGGCATACATTACTTCATTTCTAGTATAAACATTTCAGTATGAAGCCAAACACAAAAAATCATATATTACAAGTATCTGTAAGCATTCATCATCCACTGCTCAGATTATTTAATGCATTTCAAGCCTGTTTGCTTAACTCAGAATCCCCAATGATATCATGAGTAAATAGTGGTTATAAGCCATAAATGTTTCTTTTTACATTGGTTATTTTATTTACTAACATTTCAAATATGTCCCCCTTCCCCATTTTCCTTCTGCAAATCACAATCCCTTGTCTCCTGCTTTTATGAGGGTGCTCCCGCACCTATGCAGCCACCCACTCCTACCTCACTGCCCTAGCATCTCCCTACACTGAGGCACTAAGCCTACACAGGACCAATGGCCTCCTCTCCTATTGATGCCAGATAAGTCAATCCTATGCTACATATAGAGCTGGAGCCATGGGCACTTCCATGTATACTTTTTGGTTTGTGGTTTGGTTAGCACCCTAGGAGCTATGGGATGTCTGGTTAGTTGATATTGTTATTTTTCTTATGGGGTTGTAATTCCCTTCTGCTTTGTCAGTCCTTCTCCTAACAATTCTATTGGGTTCCCTGTGCTCAGTCCAGTGGTTGGCTGTGAGCATGCACATTTGTATTGGTCAGGCACTTGTAGAGCCTCTCAGGGGACAGCTATACCAGGCTCCTATCAGCAAGTACTTCTTGACATTAGCAATAGTGTCTGCAGATTGGATGGTTTGGTGTCTGTAGATTGGATAGATCTTTATGTGGGGCAGTCTCAGGATGGCCTTGCCATAATTGGTAACTATATAGTATTTCTATTTTCTTCTGATTTTTTTATTTAAAAAGGAAATTTATTTTATTTTAAGCTGTGTGTGTGTGTGTGTGTGTGTGTGTGTGTGTGTTTGTACTATGGTTGCCTATATAGACTCTAAGAGTGTCCAGTCTATTTAAGCTGAAAATGAAAGTTGTTGTGAGATACTGATACTGGTTATTTTTCACATGTATGTTGAGTGAAATTAATTGCTGTCTTGTAATTTTCTAGAGGGCAGGCATTGCTTACTGCACTTCTATGAATGGGTCTATTTTGACATGTACATGGAGGGCCTCGATCTGTTAATTGTGAATCCTGAATATTTTTAATCATATCTAGTGACTTCACTTAATTATTTTTCTTAGAACTGAGGGATGTAGTATATTTTTCAGTGTGCCTTATTAACAAAACAGCTTGAAGGGAAAAGAATGGCTATTGCTAAAAGAAGACTGCTTTTGGAGAACAACACACAGATTGTAAGGACAGGGCACCAGAGAAGTCACAATGTACTCAAGAAATCAATAAATTGATAAGAATGCTATGCTTAGCTCCTGCTTTGAGTAAATGGGAGACAGGGGAAATGAGGAATAATTGATGGGATTAAAAAAACCAAAATAACCTATTCATTAAGAATGAGGGGACTCAGTAGAAGATAAATCCAGGGTTGAACCCTACTTGCTTGAGATTGTGATGCCATTCACAGAATATTGTTTTGATGAATGTCAGAAGCAGAGAGCAATTTCAAATTGCAGTGCTGCCCTTAATTTATTGAAAATTTATTTAAGAAAGCAATTCTAATGAACCACAGAAAACTTGAAAAGTTTCAGATATGCCCTGGAATATTTCTTCTCTCTTTGATGCTTCAGTAATTGAACTTCCTACCTTAGCTACATTGCTTCATCTTTGTGCCCTGTCTAGCATTTAAAAATTAAGCTCTTTGTTTTTGTAGTTATTGTGCAAACAGCAGTTGTTCTCTCAATGTGGAGTTTCTTTTAGTTTGATATTTTAATCATATGAACCTCTCCTTACACATTCTGGACCTTCCTCTGGGTCTCCATTTTATATATAAAGGATTCTCACTTCTGAACTTTACCTTCATATACATAAACACATTTGCCATATAAATAAATTGTCATAAAGAGCTAATCTCATGTCTCAAACTCAAGCATGTTTATATCATGAGACCAAAGTGTGGACACTGTGCACCTTCTTAGAATTGGGAACAAAACACCCAGGGAAGGAGTTACAGAGACAAAGTTCGTAGCTGTGATGAAAGGATGGACCATTTAGAGACTGCTGTATCCAGGGATCCGTCCCATAATCAGCTTCTAAACGCTGACACCATTGCATACACTAGCAAGATTTTGCTGAAAGGACCCAAATATAGCTGTCTCTTGTGAGACGATGCCGGGGCCTAGCAAACACAGGAGTGGATGTTCACAGTCAGCTATTGGATGTATCACAGGGCTCCCAATGGAGAAGCTAGAGAAAGTACCCAAGGAGCTAAAGGGATCTGCAACCCTATTGTTGGAACAACATGATGTACTAACCAGAACCCCGGAGCTCTTGTCTCTAGCTGCATATGTATCGAAAGATGGCCTAGTCGGCCATCAATGGAAAGAGAGGCCCATTGGACTTGCAAACTTTATATGCCCCAATATAGGGGAATGCCAGGGCCAAAAGAATGGGGATGGGTGGGTAGGGAAGTGGGGGGCGCTATGGGGGACTTTTGGGATAGCATTGGAAATGTAATTGAGGAAAATATGTAATAAAAATATTAAAAATCAAAAAAAAATAAAATAAAATTTCCTGTGATTGGTCAGACTGGTCCCCACTCTCTAACAGGGAGAAAGAAGAAAAGCAAGTGATTCAGGATAATGAAAACATTGTATTCTCAAGAATGAGTAGAAGATACACTGTTTACAGTGGAGGTAACAATAGTTTATGCCACAGTATTGAAATACCTGGAGTAGAAACCAGAAGCTGGACCCTCATCCACACAAGAGAGCTCTCTTGTTTACCTGACACTCTCACTCCTTCTTCAGCATGACTGTTTCTAAAAGGTTTCTCCATAGACTTCTGCAGAAAGCTGTAAGCATCTAAAGTGATAACATTGCCTTGGTTGTCCTGTCAGTTGGGCTGATCCAGTCCTCTTTGCTTGATGCTCTAAATGCTTGGTTGGACATTTTACTACATATCTGCTGTCTCTCTATCTCTATCTGCTACTTGCTATTTGTTTTTTTATTTTGTCTTGCTGTGTTCTGAATACACCCACTTATTTAAAAACATAATCATGGCTATCATGGCCCATTCTCATAAAAAACTAACCAAACCAAAAAAAAAAAAAAGCAAACAAACAAAAAAACCTTTAAGAGTTTGTTTTCTTCTCAACTGACATTCCTAGAACAATGGAGAATAATTCTGAAGCTTTTATCATGCAACGGAGAATCAGAATACCTTTCTTTATGATATAAACATGTGTATTTAGTGGTTTCATTTATATAAAAACACAAATGTCTATTTCATGACATAATTGGAATTAAAAAAGCATATTTACTTTGGTATAAAACAGATTTTTACATCCAATTAAGTAAAGCTTGTGACCCATGTCTATGTGAGTAGTGGGAACTACATAGTTTTCTTGGAAAAATCAGCCTAGAATAAAGAAAACAGCTAGATTAGATTTTATTTGTTCACTCCATTCCAGAAGGGTTAGAATTTACTTTTTCAAAAGAGGGCACCAGGGGAGATTGTCAGCCATATTCGCAGGATTTATCATCTTCCAGAATGAGGTTTTCTCTGGCTCCCTATCAGAGCAATTAAGTTCCTCTGTCTCTCTCTCTCTCTCAACAAACCAACCAAACAAACAAACAAACAAGCAAAAACAAACAAACCAGTAACAATAAAAGGCCAAAAGTAGGAAGGTGTAGCTTACTATGTTCCTCATCTGAAATGCAGATAATTAAAATGGAAAATGTAGGAAATGTTCATCAAGGAAACATGGAAATACCTACAGCTTATATGGAGATATTTAATTCAGATTTGCAACTTGCATTCTATAATGTCTATTATCTCCTTATTGAATTACAGCAGTAAGCACTTAAAAATAAAATTAGTTTTTATATATGATTCTACAAATTTGCAGAGAAAAATAGCACAAAAATGATTTAGACAAAAATAAATTCATGTCTAGTTGTGACCTAGCTGTTGGGAAGAATAGAGGAATTATCCCACCCTCTCCCCTACCCTTCCATCCTTTCATCTTTCTCATCCTGATGGTACTTCAGAAAATTGAAGGGGATAAAATTATCTTTTCTTTTTCTTTTTTCATGAAAGAGAGAAATTAATTGGGGTTGACTTACATTTTCAGAGGGTTAGTCCATTACCATCATGGTGGGAAACATGGCAACATGAAGGCATAGTGCTGGAGAAGTAGCTGAGTACTTTGCATCTTGTTATGTAGGCATCAGGAAGAGAAAAGAGTCTGGGCCTGGCTTAGGCTTTTAAGACCTCAAAGCCCACTCCCAGCAACATACTTCCTTCAATAAGGCCACACCTACTCTAACTAGGCCACACCTCCTAATCCTTCCCAAACCACTTATTACCTGAAGACTAACCATTCAAATACATGAGTCCATGGAGGGTAATTGTCCTTCAAACCACTATACTTGTCCAGCCTTTTATATGTGTGCTGGGGATTTGAACTCATGTCCTTATGCTTGTACAACAAGCAATTTTGCCCACAGTTTCAGCTCAACTTGAAATGATGCCGGTATATTAAAATGTGAACATAAGCTGTATGGACTAAAACAAATAGTAGAATTACATGTTCTTGAATAGTAATTTAAATTATTTTTTGGAAAGTTAAATTTTTCATTAGTATACAAATAAATGTTACTGGTATATGATTGACTATTATTATCATTGTTATTACTATATTAATTTTACATATTCACTGTACATCCTATTCACTGCCATCCTCCTGGTCACTCCCTCACATAGTCTTTTCCCTGCCTTCTCCTCTGAGCAGGTGGGGGCCCCCTGGGTATACCCCAACTGAGGTACATCAAGTCTCTCTGAGGCTATGTAAATTCTCTTCCACTGAGGCCAGACAAGGAATCACAGCTAGAACATATCCCTCAGACAAACAATAGCTTTTAGGATAGCCCCTGATCCAGTTGTGTAAGACCCACATGAAGACCAAATGGACATCTGATAAATATGTGTAGAGAAGCCTAGGTCCAGCCCATGCATGCTCTTTGATTGGTTTGTTCATGAGCCACAAAGGTCCAAATTAATTGTCTCTGTTGATCTTACTGTGGAAGTCATATCCTCTTAGGGGTCCATACTTCTTCCACTTATTCTTCCATAAAAGCCCTCAAGCTCCATCTTCTTTTTGGGTGTAGATACCTGCATCTGTTTGAGTTACCTGCTGGGTGAAGCCTCTCATAGCCATACTATACTCCTGTCTGCAAACAAAACAGAGTATCATTAATAGTGTCAGGGATTGGTGCTTGCCCATGGGTCTCACTCTGGGCCAATTATTGTTTGCCTATTCCTTCAATCTCTGCTCCATCCCCTGGCCTTGCGTTTTTTGTAGATAAGATAAATTTGAGGTCCAAAATTTTGTGGGTGAGTTGGTGTCCCTTGGGGTTTTTGCCCTACAGGAGGTAGCTTCTTCAGGTTCTATATTCCCAATGTTGGGAGTTACAGCCAATGTCACCCCAATAAAAACAGTCTTTTTGATAGAGGTGGAAAATTCAAGTGACAAGAACTTACTGATTCTTACTTTAGCCAGATAAAACTATCACATTCCATAGTTCATAGTGAGAGATAATGTTTAACATTAGTAAAATTAAACACACAATAGCTCACCCCAAAGATGTCTCTGTAGTAAGCATTCTTATTGCTTTTTATATAAAATAATCCTGAAAGTGAAAGACATTCATTTTATTACTGAGATACTTTATCAATGTTTGTCAAAGTGTGAGTGGTAGAAGAATTCAGCTATGGCAATCCTCTGTATAAAGCCAGAGGGGTCACCATGCTTTAAAGATAACTTAAAGAAAATATAAATAAAATGTTTACCCCCATATAGATGAATTATTGTGCAGAATAAGACACGAAGAAATGACTATAACATTTACAAAGCATACATGCTAAATTATTTCTTTGGTTCAATGAATTATTTTAAATATTGTCTTACAGTGGACAAATGACATCTGAAAATATTAATTGTAAGCCATGCTGATTCTTTTTGTTCAATGAAGTATTGAAAAGACAATATAAAGGATTATGAACTGATCGCATGTTTGAAATGCAACACTTTATACACTATCAGTTCACTAAAGGAGAAAGTGTTCAATTTTTCCCAATTAAATATTGTTCAAATTTAGGAAAAAGGTAACTACATAGTTTTCATGTAACGTGCAACATTGGCACCACTTGCAGTTATAGCTAAAAATTCAGATTTGGAGGACTGGCTTGTTGTACCATAAAGGGCTCAGCACATCCTGATTTCCTCTTGTATCTATGCCTGATCTTAAATATAAACAAACAAACAACAAACCAACAAACCAACAAAAAATCACAGTATGTTGAATTTTGAATTTGACTGTTAAGTCAATGACAATTCAATTTGTACGTTTATGCATCCATTGTCAACTGTGTTAGTTTGAAATAAATCTTCCTTGAGTGAAAGCACTTTCTATTAAACTTTACAAGCATTTTAATATTTTGGTAGTTAGTATTTATTAGTAGAGACACCATATCAATAAATATTTTAGTATAATGGCAAGAACATACAACTTCACTTAATTGCTGTCTTATCTGCATCACTAAACACAAAACTTATTTATGTGAATAAGATTTATTTGCTTTTTAAATAAAATTTCTAATGAGTACCAAATATAGACAGGAGTTGAGGTAGGTAGGGGAGAAGATGATGACACACAAGTCTGTGGTTTGAGATAGACTCTGAATTTTGTCTTGCCTAGAGCTCTGCAGCCCAAACGGCACCATGGAAATGTCCTTATTAATATGATATTAACTGTGAATGTTCCTCAGGAACCTAGGAATTAAATGTTTGATCCTCAGTGTGTGGCATAAACTGCCTGTGGCAAAAAAAACTAGGGGAGATTAACTGGAGAGTGCAGCAGTATTAGCTGAAAAAGGTCTAGCTTAGGTGGAACTTAGAGGATGGTTAGACAATTGAGGACTAGCCATGGAATTGGTAACAGGTACTTTGCCTTTGGGCTCCACCCCCCCTCCTCCTCCTCCTCCTCATCTGCTTCTACTTTTCTTCCATGACCACCATGAAATGAATAGGATGTCCCCACTATTGGAACCCGGTATAATGTACTGGCCAGAAACAAGCCAGAGACACTTCAATATGAGTCATGAACTGGAACCTCCAATGATATGTACCAAACAAATGAGATCTTCACTCCCCTTAGGCTGATGGTCGCATATATTTTGTAATACTGCTGGAAATCTGACATCCACAAATATCTTGCTTTAAGAACATATTATAAGGATGTGATTAGTGAATGCATTCTACATTTTATTTGAATATATTAATTATATATAACAATGGCTCACTGGGACATTTTCATGTGGGCATATAAGGCATTTTGAGTACATTTGTTCTACACTAACCTATCTTATCTTCTTCCTTCCCATTCTTCTCCCAAATTTAGCACTTTGTACACTCAGTTTTTTCTTTCTATATGCAGACAAATGCATTCCTTATTTTCTCCTTCATGAGAATTCAGTAAACCGCAGCAATGATAAATTGATATTGATTACTGCAAAATTACAGAGCATTCAGGAAGCAGATGTTTTGTTTACATTTATCAAAGCAAGACACAAAAGGAGTCTAATGAAGGTCAGTCAAATGAGTGTCAAGAGAAAAATCTGTTTATTTCATTCTAAAGTTTATGGAATTGTTAACTTGTTATAAATATTTACACAATTTCAGCAGATTGGTTAATCTGTCTTGAATTTACACTGCCTACCCAAGTGATACTTTTCTCAATTGTTTCTGTGGTTGTTCTTCATTTTTCCCCATTTAAAATAGTTAAATATTCTCCTGCTGTAGGTCAGGATTATAGTGTAATGCTCAATGTAAAATACAGATTAGCATATCATTAAAGAGTGCAATAGGTTGACTTTTATTTCTGATTCACTGCAGTCACTTTTTATGTGAAACATGTGGTAGAGGGCATTGCTTTTTAATACTAAAGCTATCATACCAACTACTTGAAAGATCATATTCAAATTTAAGTCCATATTCTAATTTATTTTCCCTTATTTTAACCTGAGACTCTTTTTAATATTACAATATTTAAAATATTCATGAACAACATTTTAAGATGGGTTGTTTAAAAGCTATGATTATCTTGTTTTGTTTGTTTGTTTGTTTGTTTGTTTCTTGAAAGAAATGAAATGTTTTTCTGTTCAGTTCTGCACATTGATATAGAGATCAGTTCTAGAAGGCGCAGCGGTGAAGCCACAGCCATTTCCAGCCAGGTTAATTCCTGGATATGTTGGTCTTTATATCTTATTTGCAGAGATAACTATCCCATTCTTACTCCTGGAGCAAAAGAGCAATTACTGCCTCTGGCACATACTCACATGTTTCTTGGATTCCCTTGCTCTTCTTTCTCCTTTTGATTTTAAATTTGCTAAACAACAACAACAAAAACAACAAAACAAATCTTGAACAAAACAGTGTGAAATATGAGATGGATTAAGAAAGCTGGGGAAAATCCTGTCTTAAATATTCAGGATAAGATCTAAACATATTTTTCTCTATTTAGTCCATAGTTTGTTTTCCTAGGAAGCAACAACACTGGAAACACAAAAGTAAACCACTATGGGTGATATTTATTAACATCCAACCTCACATTCCATGTGACCTACATAGTCTGATGGACAGTTCACCCATCTGCTTTTTCTTTTCCATTGTCCTGATCAGTGTCAGCGGGAAGAACAGGAATTCCACGCCACTTGGAACCTCTAATGTGTTCACCAGCCAGGACCTTCACTCATAACTCAGGGAAGATGAAGCTGAAAACCATCAACCCCCAACAGTGTGCAATGGGCACAATGTAAGAGGGCTCACAATGTGTACAGTGTAAGCGAGCTTGAAACACAGTATTAGTGAGATGTCTCCATCAACTCTCTTCCATCAGAACTCAGGGATCTTTGTGGAAGAAGAGGTGGAAATATTTTAAGAAGCAGGGCAGGTGGAAGACACCAAGAGATCAAATCCTCCTAGACACAAGAGGACTGACCACCTATGAACACACGAGATTATGACAGCATGCATGGGCCATGAATAGGTCTAATCAAGGTAGGATCCCAGTGCTGAGGGAGAAATTGGACACAAGCTCTCATCCTTAACCCATATGCTCTTTACAATTGGCAGCTGCTCATAAAAGAAAAAAAAATATAGCTTTGTTTCCATGGGAGTCTCACTAGGTATACAAATCACTCTTAAGTGTTGTCTCGATGCCTAGCAACAGATGGTCAACTCAAAATGAACTTCATTATATTTTGGAGGTTGTTTCATAACATTTTGTCTGGACATTTCTTTATAAACTTACAAGTCTTGTTTTCTGATCTTGAATTTTTATGGTATTTCTGTGTGTGGAAATGTGTATATCTTTTTGTATTTCTTTTGTTTTTACTTCAGCCTTCTATTTTTTCATTTGTATGTATGTTTTTCATACTCTTTTTTTTTTATTTTTCTTGTTGCTGTTGCCTATTTGTTTTCTAATAAGAAAAAATAAAGATGTAGACTCAGTTAGGTGAGGAGGTGGAGAGTATCTGGGACGAGGTGGGGGAGGTACAGCCATTACCAGAATATAATGTATGAAATATTTATTTTCTGTAATCAAAACAAAACAGCAATAATACAGAAAACCATATATTTCTCAAAATAAGACAGAACTTATTTGAGGCAACATATAATGAGAAAAATGTTTGACATATTTTAATATAGCTTTAAAGAATAAATATATAATAATTTTATAAGTTGCCAAAGAGACACAGCCACTGCCATGTAGTTCTGCCAAGAGTCTTTATGAACAGGTTACACTGAAGAGACAAGGAGGTCACAACTAAGGAAAATTGCCATATGAGTAACTAAAGTATATTCACAGTTTAAATTACTGCAATTTGTTTCTGGGTTTCATTCATCATTCCTCTGTGTATTTGGTTTTTACATTTCCTTGTGCTCTTTTACAGTGGATAAGTTATTCTCCAAACTTTTATGTATGTATTTATGTATGATTGTATGATATATCCATCTATCTAAAATCTGACATCTGTCTGCTATTGTCTATCTATATGTCTATCATCTATCTAATAATCTTGACAGTTTTGAAAAATGATGCTGTAATCTTCAATATTGGCATTTGTAATGTGATGCTTCTCTGATAATTAGATGTTGTTAGTTATATTTTCTTAAAATGGAAAAGGCATTTATGAAAGACAATCTACTACCATTTGTCAAGTGTACATGTAATTAATTTTATTGGTCCCTTTTAACTTTTTTCCCCCAACAAAAAGATGAATGAGACATGAAGAAAGACTTAGTAAAGTATCCCTTGCTCCCCAAATTTAAGAATCCAGAGAATACCTTGCTTTCACCCTATATGAGACTTCTATAGTTCATAAAAATTGATGGATCAGGAGGTGCTTCTATCATGGCATCCCCTCAAGTAAATAAATATTGGTCCTGGATTACTGTCTCTCTCAATGCGCTGGGCCCACCAAAGATCAGAGGATATTTTTCTGTGACTAATTCTCCAACTGGAGAAAAAAATTATCAGTTTCTTTATTTTTGTTATGGACAGGAGTAACCACCTTTAGTAAACTCTAGCTTTTAATTAAAAATTGTTCACAAACTCTAGACTCTAAACATATGAGCACTTCCCTTTCCAGAATGTTGACAGCTCATTCACTGTTAGCAAATTAAATAGACACAAAGGCCAAGAGACAGACCACTAACAAAAACTGAATCTTTTACTATTGCCAACTTGTCAAGCCAAAATTTCCATATGATGTTCCTAGCCAAAGATGCCCACTTTCTTTTCCTGATAGGTGTGAAGTTGAATTCTTAAATTTGTAAATGTATTTTAATCAATATCTTTGGGACAATGATTTATGTTATTTATTTAGTGTGTGTTTGTGTCTGTCTGTCTGTCTGTCTGTCTGTCTGTCTGTCTGTCTGTACAAGTGTGCAGATGCCACCAGAGTGCACTTACAGGAAGTTGCCAATCACCTGACACAGGGTGGTAGGGTTGAACCTAGGCCCTCGGCAACAGCAGCCAGCAATCTTAACCACTCCACTCCACTTACAGGCCTGATAATTATTTACAAAATATTAACAATATTTTTCTTCTCATTTTTTTCTTCTGTCTTCCTGGCATGACAGCTATCCACAATTTACCCTATCTGATAGAGCCTCACACAGCAGGGATGCCCAACTTTAGAATTTGACTAATTCTTTTAGGTAGTTTTTATTTGAATGCTAAGATTTCTCAGCTATCAGCAAAAAGGAACCCAATTCTTTGTTGCCTTTGAACAAAGAGGTAACAGCTTTGAACATTTGTGTTTGCTCATGGGAATTCTCATAGCTCAGCTGTCTTCAAAGAGACATATTATTTTAGGAATTTAGGTGTGTGTGTGTGTGTGTGTGTGTGTGTGTGTGTGTGTGCGTGCATAGGCGTGTGCTAGAGAGAGATGAGAGGGAGAGGGAGAGGGAGAGGGAGAGGGAGAGGGAGAGGGAGAGGGAGAGGGAGAGGGAGAGGGAGAGGGAGAGGGAGAGGGAGAGGGAGAGGGAGAGGGAGAGGGAGAGGGAGAGGGAGAGGGAGAGGGAGAGGGAGAGGGAGAGGGAGAGGGAGAGGGAGAGGGAGAGGGAGAGGGAGAGGGAGAGGGAGAGGGAGAGGGAGAGGGAGAGGGAGAGGGAGAGGGAGAGGGAGAGTTTGTTTAGGAAAA
The DNA here is from genome assembly GCF_978045245.1 of Mus caroli. Taxonomy (NCBI): domain Eukaryota; kingdom Metazoa; phylum Chordata; class Mammalia; order Rodentia; family Muridae; genus Mus; species Mus caroli. The sequence goes on along the minus strand of NW_028227262.1, from coordinate 74,721,535 downwards.
ACTTTTGAAAGTCAATTATCTCTTTGTATAGGGATTTTGAACTGACATTTGCAGGCGAGGCAGGAAGTACCTTCCGGACTTCCTAAGCTGGTGCAAAGGCCCTAGCTATGTCTACCATGTGACACTAAGGACTTGGTGGTGGTGAATTGTATGTATTATTTAACACTGTTGCAGGTGTTTTACTTTTAACCCATGTCTGATCGCTCCATACTAACCCTGCAGATTGTACAGGGAAGACTCCTTCTCTGCCTTTACTTGGGTCTGCTGATCCTTGCATTTGGCTCCAGCCACTGAGTTACATAATTACAAGGATAGGGTGTCTTGCTCTCTAGATCCTTCATTTCTGATGTTCCCCTTTACATATCCAGAACCAGTGGTGTTGGAACCATCCCTTTAATTCTTTAATACTCGGTATTATTTATATGTACCTGAATCGGAGCCAATGTGTCTCTTTCTCTTTTCTTTTCTTTTCTTTTCTTTTCTTTTCTTTTCTTTTCTTTTCTTTTCTTTTCTTTTCTTTTCTTTTCTTTTCTTTTCTTTTCTTTTCTTTTCTTTTCTTTTCTTTTTTTTTCCTTTTCTTTTCTTTTCTTTTCTTTTCTTTTTGTTTGTTTGTTTGTTTGTTTGTTTGTTTTTTGGTTTTTCAAGATAGGGTTTCTCTATGTGGTCCTGGCTGTCCTGGAACTCACTCTGTAGACCATGCTGACCTCGAACTCAGAAATCTACCTGCCTCTGATTCCCAAGTGCTAGGATTAAAGGCATGTGCCACCACTGCCCGGCCCAGTGTGTATCTTTTAGGGACCTGTTTTCAGATAAAAATGAGAAATGTGGTTCACTTAACTTGTATTTCTCTTTCCTGCAAACTCCAATTCTGGCTGTGCATGTATAGCACAGGTTTCCAACCCTTCTGTATTTACTATAACATACATGGCAAATCACCTTTTCTTGACAGTGAACATTTCTAAGCTTAAATTGGTAAAAAGACCAAAATTAATGACTTTAGGAGAAGTGTCTGATAGAATTATTGAGCCAAAGAATATACTGATTTCTGAACGTTTAAACTTATAGCTGTTTGGACAACTTGTGCTTTTCATCAGTGAACACATAGAAGCATCTGCTGTCAGTACTTACTTATGTACCATGTGGCAACACAGAGCTAAACACTCTAGGAGTTAGAGAGATGGCTCAGTGATTAAGAACACTGACTGTTCTTCCAAAGGTTCTGAGTTTTGAGTTCAATTCCCAGCAACAACATGGTGACTTGCAACTATCTGTAATGGGATCTGATGCCTTTTTCTAGTGTTTCTGAAGACAGCTAAGCACTTTAAACAACAAGAACTCCATGTCTCTCACAGGACAAATTATCATTGAGAATCCTTATGGAAATATAATATCATCAGTTCATGTTTTACTGATTGGTGTCTCCTGGGCAGACTTTTTGAAGAAAAGTTTTAGCTCTTTCTGCTTAACCTGTGCCCTTCACTGTGAGAGTGACTGGTTAGGTAGGCTTTTCAGTGGCTTGCTATCAGAGGATGACTTTGTCTAGGTAAGTGTCAGCATGCAAAAGCCCCACAGATATGACAGATTTTAATACTTATTCTTGAATAAACAGCTATTTGTTCTCTTCTTTTAACAACAGCTGGTACAAAGAGGAAAACAATGATACAAAGCCATATTTCTTCCATAATATATTTTCTCATTAAACCAATTTAATATTTTTAGTTTTAATTTTCCTTTGGAAACAATACCAGCATTTCCCCATGTGTTTCTGCTTGAGAATTAGAAATTATATCCTATAAGACTTACCAGCAGTTTTAGAACATACTAGAAATTAAAGAGGATGTTAGTCAATTCAATATGGAGTATTTGATGTTGTAAACAAACAAATTTTACTTTCATAACATATTTAAAGGGCAATGTGAAGGCAATTTAGATAGTTTGAGCACTTGAATATTTATATATATACATTGGTGGTGTTTTATATATTTTAGAAGAAATATTCCATAAAATTGGCATTGCCATTTGAATGTTTCATCATTTTGTCCAGTGATTATTTAAGAGAATGATTCTTTCTGTAGAAAGGTCAATCAGGCTAAGCACAAAAAGATGTCTGTATATTAACCCCTATAAATGTCTGTCTTAGAGGAATAGAGATGCTGTCTGTATTGTAAGTTACTACTGAGGATCATTTGCCTTAAAGCACATTTCCAGCTGACTACCTTCTATAATGCTGTGCTCCAGCTACAAGGAACTTAGGTATTATAGGTCCTGTTTTACATGGGTGGATTCAAATTTCTAGGTACTTGCTAAACAATTTTGTAAACAAGGACTATAACAGCTACATGTCAAAGGTATCTATTATTTCCAAAAGTAATTTCTATTCAGTTATTTATTAAGATAAACAAAATGGGAAATTTTTGAGATTAATAAAATCTTAATGAGAAAGCACCCTATGCTTCCTAGCCTGATTCTCAAAAGCTTAACCCAGCTCATATTTTTAGTCACCTCATTATCCCCTTAGAGTTATCTATTTCATACTCTACATGGTCAGTCTTCTCAGTCATCAACCCAACTACAGTTCTGTTTCAAACTTGGAAGTGTTTCCCTTTGATATCATCCCAGTTACTACACATTTATAAAAAGATGTGACAAAGTATTCATATTGTTTGAAGAACATAATCCTAAATAAAAGAGTATGAGTTCCACTGTAGAAGTTCTGCAAAGTGTCTTTTGTGCCAAAAAACTTTGTCCGCTGTAAGTGTGCATGTGGCCCTTTTTGGGTTTGATGTTCTACTAATAAACTCTGAGAAACTCCTTTGATTAAGCAGAAAAATCACCCCAAATCTTTACCAGTCTTCTTAAACTCGGTAAGTCACTTTCCTAGCAGCAGTCACCACAATTTAAACCCTCAGGTTTGATGCACAGTTCAACACACTGACTAACAAAGTTTGTCTCCTCCATGAAGAACATTTACTCTGTCTCTTACTATCACTTTAAATTAGTCCTCTAGGATGTAACCATTCCAAGAGATGGATTTAAAATATTGTAGAGGGTGCATGGGACAATTTCAATATTTTTGTATATATTGAGGCTTGTTTTGTGACCACTCACTGATAAGTGGATATTAGCCCAAAAACTTAGGATACCCAAGATATAAGATACAATTTGTTAAACGCATGAAACTCAAGAAGAACGAAGACCAAAGTGTGGACACTGTGCCCCTTCTTGGAATTAGGAACAAAACACCCATGGAAAGAGTTACAGAGATAAAGTTTGGAGCTGTGAAGAAAGGATGGACCATCTAAAGACTGCCATATCCAGGGATCCATCCCATAATCAGCTTCCAAACGCTGACACCATTGCATACACTAGCAAGATTTTGCTGAAAGGACCCAGATATAGCTGTCTCTTGTGAGACAGTGCCGGGGCCTAGCAAACACAGAAGTGGATGCTCACAGTCAGCTATTGGATGGATCACAGGGCCCCCAATGGAGGAGCTAGAGAAAATACCCAAGGAGCTAAAGGGAACTGCAACCCCATAGGTGGATCATTATTATGAATTAACCAGTTCCCCAGAGCTCTTGACTCTAGCTGCATTTGTATCAAAAGATGGCCTAGTAGGCCATCACTGGAAAGAGAGGCCCATTGGACTTGCCAACTTTATATGCCCCAATACAGGGGAATGCCAGGGCCAAGGGGTGGGGGTGGGTGAGTGGGGGACTGGGGGGGGAGTGTATTGGGGACTTTTTGGATAGCATTGGAAATGTAATTGAGGAAATTACCTAATTTAAAAAAAAAAAGAAAACAAGAATATCAAAATAATCCCCTGCATTCTAATAGATCACCACGGATTAAGGCTAGACTTCAAAAACAACAGAAGCAACCCACATACTCATGAACAACACTTTATTCAATGAGTACTCTGTCAGGGAAGAAATAAAGAAAGGAACTAAAGACTTTTTAGAATTTAAGGAAAAGGAAGGCACATGATCCCAAAACTTATGTGACACAATGGAAGCAGTGCTAAGAGGAAAGTTCATAGCCCTGAATACCTCCAAAAAGAAACTGAAGAGAGCATACACTACCAGCTTGAAATACATACATACATACATACATACATACATACATACACACACACACATACATTATATTTAGAAGAACTAAATAGCCAGTAGTATTTTACAGTACACCTGAAAGCTCTAGAACAAAAACAAGCAAATACACCCAGGAGGAGTAGATGACAGGAAATAATCAATCTCAGGGCTGAAATCAACCAAGTGGAAACAAGAACTATACAAAGAATCAACCAAACCAGGAGCTGCTTCTTTGAGAAAATCAACAAGATAGATAAACCCTTAGCCAGACTAAACCAGAGGGCACGGAGACAGTATCCAAATTAACAATATCAGGAATAAAAAGGGAGACATAACATTAGAAACTGGGGAAATAAAAAAAAAATCATGAATAATTAGGTCTTACTTCAAAAGCCTATACTTTACAAAACTGAAAATCTAAAACCAAATGGATAAATTGCTAGACAGATACCACATGCCCAACTTAAATCAAGTGCAGTAAATTATCTAAACAGTCTCATAAACCAAAAAGAAGTAGAACCAGTCATTAAGTCTCCCACCCAAAATCAGCCTAAGACCAGACGGTTTTAGTGCAGAATTCTACCACATTTTAAAAAGGAGAGCTAACACAAAGTAAAAACTGAAAGAATACTACCTAATTAATTGTGAGACCAGAGACATCCTGATATTTAAACCACACAAAGACCCAACGAAGAAAGAGAACTTCAGACCAAAACTCTTACAAACATTGATTCAAAAATACCCAATAAAATTATCACAACCTGAATCCAAGAACACATCAAAAACATCATTCACCATGACTGAGTTGGCTTCAAAAAAAAATATATTGTAGAGGAATATGAGAACAGCGAAGGACAATCTGAAGGATGATTAACAATGTTTGTGCCACCAAAGGTATATTGTAGAGAAAGTTAACCTTCGTGTGTTGAGGCATAACAGAAGTGCAGACCCTGATCTGAATAGGGTAACAATTCAGAGTGGAACTCTGATCAAAGCTGACATTGCCTTTTTGTTCTCAACTTTGAGTTTAATGGACAGAATTCCTTAGTAGATAAATTATTTACTACTCAGCCTCTCATTTTCTTTACCATTATTTCATTATTCCCACTGTCAACTTTAACACTGTCACTGTAGTGAATGTCCCTGGGCACTTCTCCGGCCTATGTGACAAGTAATCTTTCTTGTTCATGACTTCTCTATTCAAACACTAATAGGAAAACATAATTTCCCATGTTTAAAGAGTTAAGATCAGAAGGCCCCAGGGAGTTTAGAGGTCAGGTTGGGTAGGGGGTGGGAATATCCACATGGAGACAGGGGGTGGGGAGGAAATGTGGGATCTGGAACAGTCAGAGGATGGATGGGGGAATAAAATATAGAGTATAAAAATTAACTAATTAAAAATATTTAAAGAAAAGGGTTAAGATTCAAACTTAGGCCTAATGTCCCAGCTCATGCTCTTTCTAAAATATATCACTGTTTATATGTGGAGAGCCGTGCCATGAGCAATCACTGTGGAGAGCCGTGTGTGCCGCAAGCAATCGCCATTATAAGATGGCGCTGGCCTCTGCTGTGCCTAACTAGTAAACAAGCCTTGTACACAGGTGTGAGAGTGAACTCACTCCTAGTCACTGCCCATTCTCTGGGCGTAGTAATGGGGTGATGGGCGAGCAACGAATCAGGAACTGTCACACCACATCAGGTGCTGAAAGGTCACACTGTGGGCTATGTAAGCGACTCCATTTTCTGGGGTTGGGGTCTTCCTGAGAAGTAAGCAATAAAGCTTTGCCGCAGAAGATTCTGGTTGTCCTAAGTGTGTTTCTGCCAGCAGGAACAAAAGCTCGGGATAAGTGGCGCCGAAGACCGGAACTACCATCACACTGGTGCAAGGGAGATCCCCAGTTCGCGTGGTGGAACCAGAACTGCGGGACATTACAGCTCTGCAAGGTATGTACAATCTTGAAATTTCTCCAGAGTTAGACGCCTTTTTGATTGTTTGCACAGCAATTGCACTTTCCCTTTCGGTTTCATTTTGCTTCCACCGCTGGAACTGCTGACTGGTTCCCAGTCGTGGTCAGGCCTGGATAGTGACCAGTTTCAGTCGCAGTCAGGACTGGACAGCGGCAGTTTGGGAATTTCTCACTCTGTAGTAGTGGCATTACGGTCTGTCCTGAAGCAGTGTGGCCTAAAAATCGCCACTAAGACTATAGAGGGATTTGTCAGGGAGGTAGACCATGTGGCACCATGGTATGCTTGCTCAGGTTCGTTAACTGTTGCCTCTTGGGACAAACTGAAAGAAGATCTAGTTAGGGAACAGCAGAACAGCAAACTTAAAGCAGGGATCATGCCTTTGTGGAAATTGGTGAGATTGTGCTTAACAGACGAGGATTGTCAGCAAATGGTAGAAGCGGGGCAGAAAATTTTGGATGAAATTCAAGACAGTCTACCAGAGACAGAGTGGGGAGAGAGAGTAAAAGTAGAGAGGAAACAAAGTGCACTGAAGAATTTAGGCCTTTTCACGGGCCTTGAGCCTGAGGAAAAGAGATATAAAGGAAAGAATGCCTTGGGAGAGATTAGAAAAAGGGATGGAAAGGGAGAGAAGAAGAGAGAAAGAACTGGAGAGGCACATAAGGAAAGGAGCCTCTATCTGCCATTAGATGAGCTCAAGGCACTAGCTGTCAGTGGCTCAGAATTGGATAAGGAACTTAGCTCCTCTGAGGAGACAGACTTAGAGGAAGAAAGATACCAGCCAGATGAAAGACGAGCTAATCAGTCACAGAATAACACAAAGAAAGCAAAGTAGCTAGAGACAAATGTCAAATCACTATGAGGTCTTCAGATCTGCAAACTCTGGGTCCTAGTACATCTCCACCCTATGTGCAGAGGTATCAATCAGACTCATTCATTTCAAAAGAAGAACAGAGAAAAGTGCAGCAAGCATTCCCAGTCTTTGATGGCGCAGATGGTGGACGGATTCACGCCCCAGTGGAGTATATACAGATTAAAGAACTTGTGGAGTCAGTCCGTAACTATGGAGTCAATGCCAACTTTACTGTAGCCCAAGTCGAAACTTGCGACTCTGGCAATGATCCCCGGTGATTGGATGACTGTAGTAAAATCTGCTTCTCCTAACATGAGAATGTATTTAGAATGGAAAGATTTGTGGCAAGACTCCTGCCAAGCACAGGCAAGGGCCAATCCCAATGTTGAAGGAGACCAATGAACATGGACTTTTGAGTTGCTTACAGGTCAGGGGCAACATGCTAATAACCAGACAAATTACCATTGGGGAGCTTATGCTTAGATCTCAGCTGCTGCAGTTAAGGCATGGAAGGCACTCTCTAAGAAGGGAGAGGCAAGTGGGCATTTGACCAAGATCACTCAGGGCGCCCAGGAGTCCTTCTCAGATTTTGTGGCTAGAATGACAGAAGCAGCAGGGAGAATCTTTGGGGACCCAGAGACAGCTATGCCTTTAATTGAACAGTTGATCTATGAACAGGCTACCCAGGAATGCAGGGCGGCTATTACACCTAGAAAGAGCAAGGGACTGCAGGACTGGTTGAAGGTTTGCCATGAGCTTGGAGGGCCACTCACTAATGCTGGTTTAGCAGCTGCCATTCTACAAGGGCAAAAACGCCCTGACATGGCTGAGTTCAAACTCTGCTATAATTGTGGCAAACTGGGACACTTAAAAAAGGACTGTAGAGCCCTTGTCAAAAGGAGAGCGCCAGGACTGTGTACTAAGTGTGGGAAAGGATATCATTGGGCTAGAGATTGTCGTTCAGTCAGGGACATTCGAGGCAGGCCCCATGCAGCCAGGATTCCCTCAAGCAGTAGATAATGAGACCATTCCAAAAAACCAGTACAGGGCCCTCAGGTCTCAGGGCCCGAAAACATATGGGACCTCGACAGGCAAAAGGTGGACCCCACAGTCCGCAGGGCAACAGAAGGATCAGCTGGGTTGGACCTCCGTACCACCACCCAATTCATGCTGTTGCCCCAAATGGGGGTGCAGCCTATTCCTACTGACTATAAAGGGCTTCTGCCATCCGGGAGTGTCGGCCTAATATTGGGCCGGGCCTCCCTTACCTTACAAGGTCTTATTGTTCACCCTGGAGTCGTAGATCAAGATTATGAAGGGGAAATTCAAGTTCTCTGTTACTGTCCTCAGGGTGTCTTTTATATTTCACAAGGGGATAGAATAGCTCAGTTAATAATTTTGCCAAGCCTGCATGGCTGTTTTCCTTCCTCTGGTGTCAATCGAGCTGCCAGAGGGTTTGGTTCTACTGGAAATGATTGTGCTTACTTAGTAATGCCTCTTGACTCCAGGCCATTCTTAGAATTAGTTATAGAAGGAAAACAATTTAAAGGGATTTTAGACACAGGAGCAGATAAAAGTATCCTTTCTTCCCAATGGTGGCCAAAAACTTGGCCTGTTACTCAGTCATCATGTTCTTTGCAAGGTTTAGGTTATCAGTCCTGTCCCACTATTAGCTCCCATTCTTTGAGCTGGACAGCGCCTGAAGGTCAAACAGGACGATTCACTCCCTATGTTTTACCACTCCCAGTAAATCTCTGGGGGAGAGACATCTTACAGGCACTAGGACTGACCTTGACTAATGAATACTCCCCACAAGCTGTTCAAATGATGAAGAAAATGGGCTATAAAGAAGGAAGAGGATTAGGGAAAGGAGAGCAGGGTAGACTTGAACCTATCCCTCAAAAAGGTAATAATGGGAGACAAGGTTTGTGTTTTTTCTAGGGGCTGTTGAGGGCTCCATGCCCATAACATGGCTTACAGAGGAAGTTGTGGGTTCCTCAATGGCCTCTCTCCTCTGAAAAATTAGAAGCAGCCACAAAACTAATTTCTGAACAGCTACGCTTGGGTCATTTAGAGCCCTCTACCTCACCCTGGAATACACCTATTTTCGTAATTAAGAAAAAATCTGGCAAATGGCGCTTATTACATGATCTTAGAGCAATTAATGCACAAATGCGTCTGTTTGGACCAGTTCAGCGAGGGCTACCATTGCTTTCTGCCTTACCCAAAAATTGGGAAATTATAATTATAGATATTAAAGATTGCTTTTTCTCTATACCTTTATGCCCTCAAGATAGGCAAGGATTTGTATTTACCATCCCAGCCATTAATCATTTAGAGCAGGATCAAAGATACCAACCAATGGAAGGTCCTACCTCAGGGGATGGCGAATAGTCCCACCATGTGTCAACTGTATGTGCAATTGGCACTTAAGTCAGTTAGAGAGCATTTTCCATCATTACAGGTGGTAATTTATATGGATGACATTCTGATTTGCCATAAAAATTCACAGTTATTGCAAGATGCATACCCTATATTAATAAAAACGTTAGGGAAATGGGGATTGCAGGTGGCCACTGAAAAGGTGCAAGTTGCTCGAATGTGAGCCTTCCTAGGGTCACTCATTTATCCTGACAAAATTGTTCCTCAAAAATTAGAAATTCGCAAAGATCAACTACATACCTTGAATGATTTCCAAAAATTGCTAGGAGATATTAATTGGCTAAGACCACTTTTGAAAATTCCATCAGCAGAATTAAAGCCCTTATTTGACATATTAGAGGGGGATACCCACATCTCCTCCCACAGACCACTTACCCCAGCTGCATGTCAAGCTTTACAAATGATAGAAAAGGCCTTACAAGATGCTCAATTAGAAGGCATTGACGATTCAAAGTTGTTTGAATTGTGCATATTAAAAACTGCACAGTTACCAAAAGCAGTCTTATGGCAAAATGGACCCTTATTGTGGGTCCACCCTAATGCTTCCCCTGCAAAATTTATTGAGTGGTATTCTAATGCAGTTGCTCAACTCACACTTCGGGGGATAAAAGCAGCCATTACTCATTTTGGGAGAGAACCTCATATGCTAATTGTGCCTTATACGTCTGCCCAAATTCAAACCCTGGCAACAACAACTAACAATTGGGCAGTCTTGGTTGCCTCTTATTCAGGACAAATTGATAATCATTATCCAAAACATCCAATTTTACACTTCACCTTAAGCCAAGCCATAGTGTTTCCAGTAATAACAGCCAAACTCCCACTTCCATATGGGGTAGTAGTGTATACAGATGGATCCAAATCTGGCATAGGTGCATATGTAGTAAATGGCCAAGTAACATTTAAACAATATAATGAGACATCACCCCAGGTTGTAGAGTGTTTGGTAGTTCTAGAAGTCCTTGAAACATTTCCGGGACCGCTCAATATTGTATCTGATTCCTTATATGTGGTCAATGCAGTTAATGTGCTTGAAGTTGCTGGCTTAATTAGACCCTCTAGCAAGCTTGCTCACATTTTTCAGCAAATTCAGTCAGCCTTGTTACATAGAAGAAATCTTGTGTATATTACTCATGTCAGGGCTCATTCTGGCCTTCCTGGCCCAATGTCTCAGGGAAATGACTTGGCAGACAAAGCCACTAGAATTGTGGCTGCTGCTCTGTCCTCCCAGGCAGAGGCTGCAAGGGAGTTTCATAAACGCTTCCACGTGACAGCTGAAACATTATGCAGCTGTTTCACTTTAACCAGGAAAGAAGCTTGTGACATTGTCACCCAATGTCAAAACTGTTGTCAATTTCTGCCTACTTCTCATGTAGGGGTAAACCTCCGAGGCATCAGGCTATTACAAGTCTGGCAAATGGATGTCACTCATATTTCCTCCTTTGGAAGAAATCAATATTTACATGTTTCCATTGACACCTGCTCTGTTGTTATGTTTGCTACACCTTTAACAGGTGAGAAAGCCTCTCATGTTATACAGCACTGTTTAGAAGCGTGGAGTGCTTGGAGCAAGCCCACAATTCTTAAAACTTATAATGGACCAGCATATACCTCTACTAAATTTCAGAATTTTTGTCATCAAATGGATGTAACTCACTTTACTGGCCTTCCTTATAATCCTCAAGGACAAGGAGTTGTGGAATGTGCCCATCGTACACTCAAGTCTTATCTTATAAACCAAAAAGGGGGAGTTGATGAGACTTTGCCCTCAGTGCCAAGAGTAGCTGTATCTATGGCACTCTTTACACTTAATTTTTTGAATCTTGACGAGCAAGGTCTCTCTGCAGCCGAATCGACATAGCTCAGACTCTGATAGTCCAAAAGAAATGGTCAAATGGAAGGATATCTTAACTGGTCTGTGGAAAGGCCCGGATCCTATTTTGAGAAGATCCAGGGGAGCTGTCTGTGTTTTTCCACAGAGTGAAGACAACCCATTTTGGCTGCCGGAACGACTCACCTGCAAGATAGTAATCAAGGATGGTGTAGAAGATGCTGACCTCCAGAGGACTGCTCCTGATCCTGACAATGCTGAACTTGTCTCAGGTTCCAAGTATGAGGGGCGAACCGAGATGGGCCATTCTCTCGACTTTCCCTAAACCAATGCCAGTTCGCCATGATGCTATAGTTTTTCCAAAATTCTTTACTACTAATAAAACATTAGATTTACCATATCTACCCTATGATCCCACCTGAGCACCATTAGGAGAAAATCGCTCTTTATTAAAACAGGGTTCTTTATGTTTTCAAATTAATGGACCAGGAAATTGTATCAACCTCACAGCCTGAGCTTTGGGGATGTTTAATGAGCACCGAGGAGGTTGGGTAAGCACAACCCAAGATACTTCCAACGCAGATATAACCTTTACAAATCGGACCTTTTGGCAGGAGGCAATTTGGGTTAATGGTACATTTCTACCACCTAACTTTTCAGACAAAGAACGTCCCCACCAACCAAAAATAGCCCCTCATTGTAGCTTGAAAGATGAAGGGCTGATACTGCCTTGGTCTGATTGTCAATCCTCCATCACTCGTTGGTCAGATCAGAGTAAAACCTTTTCCTTTTCTCCCAACATGATAGATGACCCAGAGAAGGAATTTGTCATGAAAAAGGGACTTTTCATACAGGACTTTAGAATGCATCCCTTTCACAAGTGGGTGCTTTGTGGAGTCAATGGCAGTTGTACAGAACTCAATCCTTTAATCTTTATCCAGGGAGGAGCAGTTGGAAAGACTTCTTTTACTGGCATCTCAAGATTTGTTCAGTATTGGGGAATACATGATGCCTCCCAGGACTCTTATGGATATACTAATACCAGTGTAGAGATCACTGGGTTCAATAAAACTTTGGTAAACCAGATTAATTATCCATCTACCCCAGTCTGTGTTTATCCCCCTTTCTTGTTTATTCTTTCAAATGATTCATTTGAAGTCTGTTCCAATAATTCTTGTTGGATTTCTCAATGTTGGGATGTAACAAAGAACACCCGTGCCATGGTGGCCCGGATCCCACGTTGGATCCCTGTTCCGGTGGAAACACCCTCCACCTTATCCCTGTTTCGACAAAAGAGAGATTTTGGCATTACTGCTGCCGTGATCATAGCAATTTCAGCCAGTGCAGCTGCTGCTACAGCTGCAGGGTACGCTATGGCTAGTACGGTTCAATCAGGCACAAAATTAAATCAGCTTTCAGCAGATCTGGCTGATGCCATCACTGTCCAAACGTCTGCTAGTAACAAGTTAAAGGGAGGGCTGATGATTTTGAATCAGCGCCTTGACCTGGCGGAGGAACAGATAGGCGTTCTATACCAGATGGCCCAGTTGGGTTGGGAAAGAAAACTGGACGCTCTGTGTATTACCAGTGTCCAATATGAAAATTTTACTTCTGAAGCTAATCTGTCTTCACAGCTTTCCTTGTATCTTGCAGGAAATTGGTCCCAGGGATTCCATGAGACTCTTGAGGCCCTGAGGGTGGCAGTTTTAAAGATCAACTCAACGCGAGTGGACCTGCCATTGATAGAGGGCCTCTCCTCCTGGATTTCATCTGCATTTTCTTATTTTAAGGAATGGGTGGGGGTGGGTTTATTTGGTGTTGCCACCTGCTGTGGACTTGTGTTCATGCTCTGGTTGGTTTGCAAGCTCAGAACCCAACAAACAAATGACAATGTTGTGATAGCTCAAGCAATTGCTGCCATTGAGCAAGGGGCCTCCTCCGAAATCTGGCTATCTATGCTCAAAAACTAGTTGACATTGGTGGCTGGCCTCTTTTGTAGAGTTCGCCCTAGGTCATTTAGTAGTTACTGTCACATAGCACTGTGGTATCCAGGGACGGGCAACTTTCCTTATGCACAGATCAACCTAAGACATGGGGCCCGGTGGCGATAGGGTTACCCTATGAAAGGAAAGGCTGTTACATTGGAGGAACGACCTAAGACAGGATCCACAGCGGATGGGCATAATTACACAGACCTAGTTCAGCCTCAATTTAATAAAATAAAAAGGGGGAGATGTGGAGAGCCCTGCTGCGAGCAATCTCTGTGGAGAGCAGTGCTTGCTGCGAGAAATCGCCATTATAAGATGGTGCTGACCTCCACTGTGCCTAACTAGTAAACAAGCCTTGTACGCAGGTGCGAGAGGGAACTCACTCCTAGTCACTGCTCATTCTCGGGGTGTAGTAATGGGGTGATGGGCGAGCAATGAATCAGGAGCTGTCACGCCACATCAGGTGCTGAAACGTCACGTTGCGGGTTATATAAGCAACTCCATTTTCTGGGGTCGGGGTCTTCCTGAGAAGTAAGCAATAAAGCTTTGCCACAGAAGATTCCGGTTGTCCTGAGTGTGTTTCTGCCAGCGGGAACAAAAGCTCGGAATAGTTATAGTCCACCTATATTTAGCATTTAAATAACTTATCACTAATTATTATTAATACATGATTATATTTGGTACTCTCTATCAATTAGTGATTCCTCATTCATGAAGAAATCAACATAGGCTCATAACAAGTGATTTTTTCTTTTCATCTTTGTGTATGAGAGTTTTATGTGCATAGATATTTGTGTACAGCATGCCTAGATGCTGCCTGTCGAGATCCAAAAAGAATGGCAGAACCTCTTGAGGTGAAGGTATAGATGATTGTGTACTGTCATGGATATGCTGAGAAGCAAGCATGGGTCTCCTGCAAGGTTAGCAAGTGTTCTTAAACACTTGAGTATCAGTCCAACACTGAGGCAAATTGATTACTAAAGAATATTTAATTACTGCCATGTTAGATAAAATATACTACTGCATTACTTTTGAGGAAAAAAAAAGTTTGATTAAGTGCAGTTACTTTCTTAATGATTTCAAACTTGCTCCTTTGATAAGCTCTCACATCTGTAGATTTCATCCTAAAATGGTGTTTTCCAAATCAATATTTCATGCTAGAAACAGAACAAAACCTAGGATTGAAGCAAGCATAAGTGATGTGAAACAGTAGAAATTTGATTGGAAGGAAACAGAATCAAGCATAAAACTTCTTTTCTTTTTAATTAGGTATTTTTTTTCATTTACATTTCCAATGTTATCCCAAAAGTCCCCCATACCCTTCCCGTAGCCCCCCTACCCACTCACTCCCACTTCTTGGCCTCTGGAGTTCCCCTGAAGCAGATAAATTTTGCAAGACCAATGGGCCTCTCTTTCCAATGATGGCTGACTAGGCCATCTTCTGATACATATGCAGATAGAGACACGAGCTCTGGGGGATACTGGTTAGTACATATTGTTTTCCACCTATAGGGTTGCAGACCCCTTTAGCTCCTTGGATACTTTCTCTAGCTCCTCCATTGGGAGCCCTGTGATCCATCCAATAGCTGACTATGAGCATCCACTTCTGTGTTTGCTAGGCCCTGGCCTAGTCTCACAAGAGACAGCCATATCTGGGTCCTTTCAGCAAAATCTTGCTAGTGTATGCAATGGTGTCAGCATTTGGAGGCTGATTATGGGATAGATCCCCTGGTATGTCAGTCTCTAGATGGTCCATCCTTTCATCTACAGAGCAAAGAAATATAAAGGAAAAAAATCATCATATGAAAATAAATTTAAAATATTCTTTTGAGATTATCATCTATATAAAGTTGTACATCATGACTATATAGTATATTTGAGGTCATGCTCAGAGTTTTCCATCTTTTGATGTAAATAAATACCTGCATAAATTTAACTGCATTGATTACACTGTATCACTCTGGTGACAGGAGGTGAGAACGCTGGAGCTGCTGACATCCAACTGTATCTCTCCCTAGCTTTATGTGTGCTGAAGGCTTGTGCTTCTGTGTAGGCTTTCAAACTCAAGAAAGAAGCATTTGCTAGATTCTCGACAAAGCTACTCTTCACCAAGCTGTTTTCTCTCCTTCCCTCTTCTTTATTTTCTTTGCAGTAACCAGAGATTTATAAATATATGGAATTTGTCTTCTATCAGCGACCTCCCTTCTGTCTATCAGTGGCCAAAGACAAATTATAAATAAACTGAATATGAGCCTGGCTGTAATTTAAAGATTGTTCGTGGTTACTGCTACCTTAAAACCCCTGGTAGCTATATCAACTGGAATGTAATTGAAATAACTGCCATAAGGCACTACTTATATTTCAACTTTATTGACTATAGCCAGTGAATTCCAATACTTACAAATTTTAAATACATGTTGAGTGACAAAAACCAACCTACATCATTAATATTTAATATTTGATCCATTTATATGTTGAGGACAGGTCATAAAACTTTATTTCACATTTTTGACTCTGAACTCAGAATCAGAAATTTCCAGGTGCATAATTTTCTGTACTGTGTCCCCATCTGGTATTTAAATTCTCTGAAGTAATAATTCTTCATCTGTGTATCTATATACTGGAATTACCTGAAATTTTGCATAACTTGACAGTTGTTGTGTTATCTCAGAGTCAGAAAGAAAAATATCATCTGTGGTGGTTTAAATGAGTTTGGCTCCCATAGACTTATGTGTTTGAATGCCTGGCCCAGAGGGGATAGCACTATTTGGTCTTGTTGGAGGAACCATGTCACTGTTGAAGTGAGTTTTGAGGTCTCCTATGCCTAAGCTCTGTCCAGTGTGAATGATACTCTCCATCTGGCTGCCTGAAGAAGACAGTCCCCTTCTGGCTATCTTCAGATCAAGACATAGAGCACTCAGCTCTTTCTCCAGCTTCGTGTCTGCTTGTAGGCTGTTATGCTCCTGGCCATGATCATAATGGATTGAAACTCTGAATTATAAGGCAGCCCCAATTAAATGTTTTCTTTTATAAGAATTGCCTTGGTCATGGTGTCTCTATCTAGCAATAAAATGTACATTGTTTATTATGTTCATACTGTAACTTCATCTGTGCAAAGAATTTTGCTAAATTATCATTTCTCAAATGTAAATGTGAGAATTTAGCATGTTACTAATGCTATCATCTCTCAAATGTAAACCCAGTTATCTTCTTGAATAACACAAACCTGAAAGTTGTTCCATAGGGGTATGTTCTTACTTTCAGGGGGCAATCTAGGGTGCCTTCAGGCATTTACAGGAGAAGTTACTCCCTGTTTTCTCCCTAGTGATGCTTTTCTCTCTAGCAAAGGAACTTTGCTTACACAGTTCTAGTTGACACCTGTTTGCAGGGTTTTCACAGTTGCACAGCTTAATTATATCTCTTATCTCCGTCACTTCCTGCCTTAGATTCCATTAGCCCAAGCTTTTATCTTTCAGTTGTTTTTGAGACTGATAAGAAGAGAACAACTTGGTGCCTAATGGGGGAAACACACACACACACACACACACACACACACACACAAGATACTTTTTGAGTTATTTCTAAGGTAATTTTCAATATCTCCATCATTTAAATATTGTGGAATCATTAAAGTAGGTAATATATCATTTTATTGTGTGCATATATGTAAGAGCTAGAAGACATGTTCAATATCACCCTGTTCACATCATTCACATTTTATTTTGAGACATGATATTTCCTCAATAAGTAGTCTAGGCAGATTGGCCTTGCGTTTCAGTGATCAACTATCTCTGCCTTTTCCACTGCTAGGATTACACGATGAAATCACCACTCCTACCTTCATTTATGAGTTTTGGAATCAAACCAGATCATTATTGCCAGAAAAAAAAAACATTGCTAATTTGGCTCTCTCAGCTTTCAGTCTATATGAATTTTAAGATTTATTTATTTTTGGTTTATGTTTATGAGTGTTTGTCTCCATGTATATTTTTGTACCACATGTGTACCTGCTCAGTAGTGCTAGAGAGGCAAAAAGCTGTGGGCAACCATGTGTGTGGTAGGAATCAATCCCATATAATGTACAAAAGGAATAAATAGCCTGAAATTCTGCATCATTTCTTCAGATCCAATTAATAATACATTGAGCCTTTATATTGTATCTATGCTTCTTGACACTTGGTTTATAATGCTAAAGTATTACATTTAATTGTATGTCCATATGAGGATATCATGGAACTACTATTAGGTATAATTTAATTTTATTTACCAATTAGAGATTTGTTCTCATCATTTTAGAATGAACATTGACAGTAGGTTAACAATTTAAACTGTTCTTTCTTCTTAGAATCATTTTCTAGATAGACAATAATAAAGAATATAATATTTCAATTTATAGGTGTTATATCTGCAAAATAATTATTACTTTTGTACTTCAGAGAATAAATAATATTTACTTTTAGGTTCAAGAATACAAAATCTTTATATAAAACTCTATTTACACTAGGGATCTCCTATCTCCACAACTTAAATGTCGGGAATACATGTGTGCCATCAGACCAACCCAACTTTCACAGGAATTCTTAGAATTTGAAGTCAGGTCTTCATATTTGCACAGCAAGAACTTTATCAACTGAGTCATCTCTCTAGCTCCTCTTTACTTTTCTAAACTTAAAGACACTTCCTGAGAACCAGGCATGAATATTTTGTTCTATATTTCTCAGATGTAAATGATGTAGTTTTTCAGTAAACAGTGGTTGAGCACAGAGAAGACTCAGAACACTACATAACAAACATTTGCTAAGTAGGACTCTTGTTTTTGCTAAAAGTTTTAGTAAGAGTTCATAAAGAATGTCGTTTTATCTAAAATTTTTAGTAAAACTTATTTTAATTTGTTAAAAAAATGTTTCTTGATAAAAATTACTAAGTTACTAAAACAAATTTAGCAGTATCTTAGAAATCAGATAGTTCATTAATAAATATGCAAGTGTTTGGAAAAATGATCGTTGTTTTAGGCAATCCAATTATTTGTTGAATTGGATCAATAATACCTAATTGTTGCCTTACAAATATACATCTACCTGTAGCATATTTCCCTAATTTAACTTTAAGTCTAATATTAAACCACAGACTCAATTTTAAATAAATAGGGGAATATTTAGTTATGTTCATGACATAACATATTTAATAGATATAGTATATGTCATGTATGATTTATGATATATGTGTGTGTCTATATTATTGCATACATATACACATATATGTGAATATTATTGTTTGTGCATACATTGTATATACATATATACATATACACAGACACATACACATACATATACATACACATCATTATGCAGTTTCAATCAAATTTCTAACCTTAAAGACTGTTATAGGGTGATAGAGTATTAACAAAAGAGTCCCACATGTTTCTATTTTGTAATTACATCTATATGCCTGTATATTTCCAAACACTAATGTATTGATCATTTCTAATATTTTATGTTGAGGTTTTGTATTTTGATATGTATTGTAATGCTAAATACTGGCTGGTTGCCTCAGGGACAAGGGATTCCTCATATATACCAGGTGATGCATGCAACCTTACTCTTTAATGTAGAACTATTGGTGTCTTAAGATGCCTATAGCTTATAGCTGGGCAGATGACAGTTATGTGTGACTTTGATTCCCAGGGCTTGGGGTCTGAGGCAGAGACCATGAGTAGGGGAGAATAGAGAGAAAGCAGGAGGAAAGGTGTCATGGGATAAGAGACTGTGAGAAGTGGCCATGTGGGCTGTCCAATAAGAGTTATAATGGCCTAGGAACATGACAAGACATATCTCAGGGTTATTAACAGGGAAGTAGACAAAATAGCATAGAGGGTCAACATCTACCTAGCTCTAGTGTTATTAATCTATTAAGAGTTATTATAAATATAAATATTATATGTCTTTTATTTGGGAACTGAATGATCAAAGGTGGGGTAGAAAACCCCAATTAATTTTTACTGCAATAATTTTATTTCAATATAATTATAAATATGTAGAATACAACTTTAATGATTAAGCCTTCTTATGTAGCTAAATTGTTAATGGTTCATTTTGGCTGTTTTGCAGATCAGTAGTTCATGCTTTTTCTTAACAAACAGTACACTTGTAAGGAAATAGGAAAAATTATATAATCATTAGTCTATTGAATGATACCCAGGTTATCAACAATAAGGCTACTAAGAATATTTGCTTTTCTATACCCTTTTACATTATCACATCTTCAGTTCTGTGTGATAAGTGAAAAGTGAAATGTAAGGTGTTATATCTGATATGTGACATATGATATATGATGATGTATAATAATATGTGCTTATATATGACCATACATATATATTATGATATATGATGATACATGATCTACACTCTAATATAATATATGACATATGACATACAATGTACAACATATGATATATGATGACTTAGTTATAATATATGATACATACACATAACCATATAACACATAACATACAATATAATATTATATATAATTTCCAGATTTTTTCCATAGAACTGTAATAATTTCTTAATATCCTTAACAGTATTCATTATTGTCGGGTTTTATTTCAGTAATGTGTTGTGAATACTCGTGTTTTAAAATGGTATTTCTCTGTTTTTGGATACTTTCTTTTTTTTTTTTTTTTTGGTTTTTCGAGACAGGGTTTCTCTGTGTAGCCCTGGCTGTCCTGGAACTCACTTTGTAGACCAGGCTGGCCTCGAACTCAGAAATCCGCCTGCCTCTGCCTCCCGAGTGCTGGGATTAAAGGCGTGCGCCACCACACCCGGCTGGATACTTTCTTTATTTACATTTCAAATGTTATCCCCTTTCCCAGTACCCCGCCCCCCCAGTATCCCTTTGCCTGTCTCCTCATCCACTAGTTCTATGATGGTGTTCACCCACCCACCCACTCCTGTCTCCCTGCCATGACATTCCCCTACACTGGGGCATCTAGATCCAGGACCAAGGGTCTCACCTCCCACTGATGCCTCCCACATCTGCTGCTGGAGCCATGGGTCTATCCATGTGTACTCTTTGGTAGGTGAGTTCTTGAAAGCTCTGGGGGTTCTGTGTTATTCTTCTTATGGGGTTCAGCTCTTTCAGTCCTTTCTCTAACACCCCCATTAGGGACCTCATTCTTGATCCAATGGTTGGCTGTGAACATCCACCTCTGTATTTGTCAGGCTCTGGCAGAGGCTCTCAGGAGACAGCTGTATTAGGATCCTGTCCACATGCACTTATTGGCATCCACAATAGTGTCTGGTTTTGGTGACTATATGGGATGGATCACCAGATAGGGCAGTCTCTAAATGGCCTTTCCTTCAGTCTCTGCTCCACATTTTGTCTCCATATTTCTTCACATAAGTAGCTTGTTCCTCCTTCTAAGAAGGACTGAAGCATCCACACTTTTGTCTTCCTTCTTCTTGAGCTTCATGTGGTTTGTGAATTGTATCAGGTCTTCTGAGCTTTGGGGCTAATATCCACTTATCAGTGAGTGCATACCATGTGTGTTCTTTTGTTATTGGATTTATATCACTCAGGATGATATTTTCTAGTTCCACCATCCATTTGCCTAAGAATTTCAGGAATTCATTGTTTTTAGTAGCTGTGTAGTACTCCACTGTGTAAATGTTCTACATTTTCTGTATCCATTCCTCTGTTGAAGAACATCTGGGTTCTTTCCAACTTCTGGCTATTATAAACACATTTGCTAAAGTGAAAGCATGAAAACATAGTGGAGCATGTGGCCTTGTTATATATTGGAGCATCTTTTGGGTATATGCCCAGAAGTGGTATAGCTGGGTCCTCAGGTAATACCATGTCCAACATTGTGAGGAACTTCCAGAATGATTTTCAGAGTGGTTGTACCAGCTTGTAATCCTACCAACAATGGAGGAGTGTTCCTCTTTCTCCATAACCTTGCCAGCATCTGCTGTCACATGTGTAGTAATAAAGAAAATATTTCATTATGTCATGTTTTATGCCTACTCTTTCAATGTTACTTATCTTCATATTCTATTATTATTATTATTATTATTATCATTATCATTATTATTATTAGTAATGAGTGCTGAATTTCTTCAGAAGCTTGAGTGTTTTGGTTTGTGTACATGAACTCTACTTCTCATGATATTATATAGTACTAACTATACACAGACACAGACACGCACACACACACACACACACACACACACACACACACACCCTCCCCAAATTCCTCCAAGATCCATATTCCTTCCCTCTGCCTTAAATTCTGTACTTGTTTTTTGTTTGGTTGGTTGTTTTTTGTTTTGTTTTGTTTTATTTTGTTTTGGTATTTTTAACCCCTTAAGTATAGTTGAAGCTACCATTGTACTCTTGGATGTATGGCCTTCCTCTGAGACATGGTCAAATCACCTGTTACTATATTTTTAATAAAGATTGATTCTCCCATGCCTAATAGCTCTCCATTGCCAATAGCCCCTCAGTTATGAATACTTCAGGATCACTTCCCCTCACCATGTTAGATTCTGTCACACTTGAGCTCATGTATGATATCTCATGTGCTATGAATTTACATGTGAAACTACTTTTGAAAAATATTGCCTTTCAGTTATCTTAAAAGGGATACTTTCTGTAATTTACAACAGGTGCATGTAAATATAAGTGTCTCAATAACATTTAAAATAAAAGTGGTATTTTACTATGATAAACCACCAAGACCTTAAAACTGTCTGCAATTCAATTTGATATATTTGTTTCAATGCTTTAATTTGTACCAACTCCTTAAATTAAAATAATAATGATAAAATAAAGAATCTGAAGGTTCTTCTATTCCAGCAAGTATAATATAAATGTAAAAATTAAAATTTAAAAATGTTTTGTACCTTTTGACTTCTGTCTTTCACTTACATGCTGAGAAAGCCAGATCAATACTGACTGGAATCTAGAGACAGTTCAATGGTAAAGAGAACATACTATTCGTGGCAAGGATGTGATCCCAGTTCTCAGAAGCCAAATCAGGTAGTTCACAATTGTCTATGATTCCAGCTACAAAGAAATCAAACATCCTTTTCTTGTTACCACACCCATCTTACTGATAAACACAAACAGGTCAACACACATACACACACACACACACACACACACACACACACATACCACCCAACAATAATGAAAATAAAACTTTAAAGACTCTAAGTGACCTTTGAAAAACATGTAATTTTCTTTACTTTGCCATATCAGGAGGAAGACACTAATTCATTTATACAAATTTCATTATGACACAGGGTTACACATAAGCACTTTGCAAGATATATGTCAATTTATTTTTATTCATCACACATAAATCTATGCTCATGAATTAGTTACTTTTCTTACTTTTTGATAAAACAAATGGAACAAAGGATGGCTTTAAATTGGTTCATCAATTGAGAGAATCGGGTGTGTGATGATAGGAAAAGCACGGTGGTAGAAGTGTGAGGTGGCTGGTGGAACGGATCATCAGTCAAGAAACTGAGGAAAATGATCCTGATTCACCACCTTCTCTATTCTCTCTTCTATCTCTCTAACTTTTACTTAGCCTGGGACCTCTAGTGTATAGATTCACTGCTCATGTGCTCTTGATTTCATCTGCACAACAAAGCCATAGTATTACATATACTTTATTTTTATGATAGACTTGGAATAATCACAACTGGAAGAATACATGATGCAAGCAGGAATTAAGCTACCTCCACTATTCACAAATGTGTCAAACATCAAGCTGAATAAAAGCAGAATCCTAAACCCAGAGTTGGAATGCAACTGTAGATGATATTTTCCAATTGTCATGGAAACAAATACAGTTTTTTGAGTCATACTGGGTCTTCCATCTTCTGCTACACACTCCTGAAAACAGCCTCCCACATATGTCCAGAGTGTGTCTCTTAGTTAATTTGAGACAAAAGAGAACCATCGCAAGCAGATTTTCATCTTATATAAACTATGATAACAATGGTAAAATCAATGGTTTCTCAGGAAAAGTTTGGCAATTGTGTACAGTTACATGAATCAAAGATGTAAATATATTGTAATGAACAAATATTATGAGTAACTTTTTGGTAGCAGTCTCTGTATTATATTTGGAATAGTACAGAGTATGCAAGAAAATGAGTGATATATAAACAGCAAGATGTATTGCATATATGGATATTGATCATTCATGCATGGAATTGTGATAGGATCGTAAGAGAAAAACTGGACATTTCTCCTCAAAATTATTAGCCTATGCTCACTAATTTAAAAACTTCCTGATTTTTAAAGCATGACAGCATTTTATAATAAAAATACATAAAACAATCAGCAAGAGAAACAATTCTGTGCACAAGAATAAGGAGAGAGAATACAGAAGCAAACAGACTGATTCTGTGCTGTTGAGATCAAGGATGGAATAAAAGCTGAGGGATATTGGATTTATAATCTTGGATAGCAGGGCCCAAAGATACTGTTGGCATTATGAAGTATCAAACATCCTAAAACACAGAATTAGACCAAGTCTCTCTGCCTGTTGACAGGGTCTAACACATTTTCAGACAAATGGCCTAAGCTTTGCATACTATTCATGACTTTGGCTACTTATAAGAAATAAGCCAAACTAAAAGAATAGAAACAGGAAACGAGGAAGGCACAGTGTGCACATGAGCCTCAGGAAGAATGCTGAAGAAAAATTTAAGTTCTGAGTATACAAGTTTGAGCTAAACTTTCTGCATAGAAAACTGAGAAGGAAATTTCAAAACAAATGTGAGAGAGTATCAGTTGAATCAGAAGTTAATGTTTGCAAAAATTCGGACGTAGATATTCTTTCAGCAAATGCAAATAACAAATATTATAATAAAATATAAGTAGAGGCATGGGTTTGACTCAGTGGGTAAAGCACTTGTTCTGATAAGATTGGGGATATGAGTTCAGATTGCCAGCACTCACTTTCCTACTGTTTGTTGGGCACAACACTCTGTCTACAATTCTTGGACTTACAGGCCAGAAACTGAGTACCAGGACAAAGTTGGCTAAACTATCTGTATAGTTAGACAAGAACAACTACACTAGCCTGTAGGAAAAGTTTGGGTCTAACCTATCTCAACGAGTAAGGTAAAGAATGATCAAGGAAGATACCCGATGTCCACTTGAGCTTCAATGAGCACAATCGCATAAACATTATTCACACAGTTCTGTCTACCACACAGAAACTCATGTAAAAACAGCATATGTTTTATTTCTATGCATGCATAGGTTTAGTATCAGGATATAGCACAACCTTATGACAAATACTAAAAAAAAAAAAAAAAAAAAATAGTCAGCAGTATAGGTATAGAAACTACCTTAAATAGTTTAAGAGCACAAAGGTAAAACATGGCAAAGAACATAAGTAGACCTGTACACACACACACACACTCTCTCTCTCTCTCTCTCTCTCTCTCTCTCTCTCTCTCTCACACACACACACCTCTTTCAAAGTGTGGAGTCTGTCAGACCCTAATTTTCTCAACCCAACCCAAATTTAAATTTAAATTAAGAAAACTGAAGATAACCTGGTACCAATGTCCTCTTCCAGTCTAGGAAAGGAAAACAAGCCTGTCCTTCTTGTTAATTCATGTATGCTTTAGCCTGTATCTTATGGTTCTATTTAAATTATTAGGCAACTATGGGTAGATTGTGGAGGAAATCATTCTCCTCTAGGAGTTTCACTAAGTCTTGTCATCACTAATTATAACTCTCACCTCAAAGTTAATATGATAAGGTAAATTATGAGCCAAATGTGAGTTGATGTTATCTGTTTATAACTTACCATTCATTAAAATGTAAAGTTAGTTAAAATAATAAGAGAAAATTTGGATTCAGGAATGGTGGTGTCAGTGATCTCAGAGTAGGATCCCATCCAGCTATCTTATTATCTGCACGTTGAAAGGCAGAAATATTTCTGAATTCACTTGCAATATTAAGAAACAAGTGCTCGCTGTCTTTTTCTAGGAGTCAAGGGACTAAGGTAAAACATACTGAATGGTGGGATAATCAAAAGGGAACCTGGGGGGGGGGATGATTGAACTGATATGTAAATGTGGTCTGTGAGAGCTGAGCTCTTTGGTGATCTTCAGAAAGCAGAACACCAGCTGTCAGCTTGTACCCACAGTTTGAGTTCATGTAACTCTTTCTGCTACTCCTGAACATCAATTTCTCAAAACCCCTCTCCAATTGAGGCTGATACTTGGCAACTTTTTTTAAAAAAAACAAAACAAAACAAACAAACAAAAACCCTCCCTTGTTTATTTATTTTTTAGTAAAAGAACATTTTCTGGTGCCACCAAGTGTAAAAATAAGGACCCAAAATACTCTGAGATTATAGAAATGTTTCTCTTGGCCCATAAAGTACCTTTGCTTATTATTTAAGGTAGAATAAGTTTGAAAAATCTTCCAAATTTTTTAAAATTGTTCTCTTTTTTATAGAATTGAAATCATACTGTCCCAAGAATCTCTCAGGGAGTAAAACCAATGGCATTGAAATGAGGGACTTTAATCCTAAAATATCGTATTTATATATGAGTTTATATCTGACACTGTTCTGTAACTGAGCTGTCTCTTCAGGAGTATGTACATGGCCAATTTCATAGTCCTAAGAGATGAAATAAAACAGGGACTAAACCATCAACCAAAGAGTACACATGGAGGGACACATGGCTCCAGCCACATATGTAGCAGAGGATGGCCATGCTGGACATTAATAGAAGGAGAGTCCCTTGGTCCTGTGAAGGCTTGATGCCCCAGTGTAGGGGAATGCCAGGACAGGGAAGTGGGAATGGGTGGGTTGATGAGGAGGGGGTGGTAGGATAGGGGGTATTCAGAGGGGAAAGGAGGAAAGGGGATAACATTTGAAATATGCATCAATAAAGAATCTAATAAAAAACTAAAAAAGAAAGAAAACTAGTTCTGTGTACCCAGATAAATTATGGATAAAGGTTTTTCCTTTCTATTCACTTTATTATATAACATACACGAAACTGCAAAAATGAAGAAAAAATATGTATGTATGTATGTATGAAAGAGATAGATTAAACATTCAGTTTATATTATCTATACAATCTTATGAATATTAAAATTCTAAAGCTATAAGTGAACTAGAACATATGTTAACTTGATAATTTTATAATACATATTAAGTAAAGATTCATATGCAAACTAGCATTATAAAGCCAAATTTTATAGGGAGTTGATTCATTTTATTGAGCAAGAAACTGCTTAAGAAATGTATTTTATAAAAACTCTGTCCATAAAATACTGATTCTAATATGCTTATACTTTCATTAAGTTAAATCCAACGATATTTCTAGGCAGCAAGATATTGCTGGCTTTTATTTTACTCACTATAAATAGTTGCAAGCAATACAGTTATAATAATGCCTATGAAAGCATTTTATAACCTCAAAATATTATGCACATGGCATTTATGCTTCCAGCCTCCAAAATTGCTGTAAGTCTTGCTCTTACCTAATCAAGCCTCAATTTCATAATTAATAAAGATTAACAGTGGAAGTGTATGTTAATTCTGTTTGTGACAATTCAGCTGTAACAACTTCCTCCTGACAGTTCAGACCTACCCATTGCACTGTATTTAAGACTGTAAGCCTCAGTGCTATAAATGGATTCATTTTCTCATGAAAGATAATATATTTTTAATGATTTTTCCTTTAATACTAAAAGGAAGTTATGACTATGAACATCTTTCCTTTTAATAAGATCTACAATGCTGACTACAATATAAAAAAATAAGCCTTCTCTCTTCTGGATTATATTATTTGAAAGATGGTAAATTTATCCTTTGATGTTAGCTGGCTATGTTTGAAGGGCATTGGAGACACACCTACCTTGAACCAAAAACTACATCTGTAGTTCTCTAATTACTTATCAGTAGAATGAAGCCTCAGTTATATCTCTGGCCTTGAGAAGAGATGTGACAGTTTGAGCTGCCCAGGTAGCTAAACTTGGCTCTCTGAGACCTAAACCTTGAGAGAAACTTTCTGGTTAAGAACAAGGACATGCCATTTGCTCCCTCCTAGAAGAGTCAATACAAATGAGATTTCTGATTACCCAAGCAAGAAAATGTCTCTCAGAAAAACTTTACCTTCCAGACACCTTAGAAATCACCAAACCCAGACACTATTGCATATGCCAGAAAGATTTTGCTGACAGGACCCTGACATAGCTCTCTCTTGTGAGGCTATGCCAGTGCCTGGCAAATACAGAAGTGGATACTCACAGTCATCTATTGGATGGAACACATGGCCCCTAATGAAGGAGCTAGAGGAAGTACCCAAGGAGCTAAAGGGGTCTGCAACCCTATAGGAGGAACAATGATATGAACTAACCAGTACCCCCGAAAGCTGTGTCTCTAGTTGCATATGAAGCAGAGGATGGCCTAGTTGGCCATCATTGGGAGGAGAGGCTCTGGATTTGGCAAAGATTATATGCCCCAGTACAGGGGAATGCCAGGGCCAGGAAGTGGGAGTGGATGGGTTGGGGAGCAGGGCAGGGGGAGGGTATAGGGGGCTTTGGGGATAGCATTTGAAATGTAAATGAAGAAAATATCTAATAAAATGGTGAAATAGTAAAAAGAAAAAGATAAGATAAGAAAGAAATCATGTTTAAACACCCTGATGAACAGTGTACAACATTGAAATGGTACTTAAAACTATTGTTACTCTTATCCCTGCTCGGTGTCCCATTCCCTCTGATAAACTGCAAAAGTGTCCATCTTGTCTGAGTTATTTAAGTCTAGCGAGTCAAGCAGCAAAGAGACCCAAAGGCTATTGTACTTACTGAGTTATAAACATAGATGTGTTGATATGGATGCTCTTCTTTCTCACCCTGTTTCATGGCTTTTAAATAACTATTTATATCATTAGAATATAATCAATTCTATGAAATATCAATAAAAGGCACAACAAAAATAATTCTCAGTCTAACAATTTCAGCAACTGAATGATAGGGCTGTTTCAGAGTTCAAATAGTCTTGTTTGCATCTAATAAAGTTAAAACAGCTAATCATTAGAAAGCAAGAGAATAAGGTTTTGGTTTATATTCTTTTCTTTTCCTTTATCTTTTTTTCCTTTTCTTTTTGCCAAACAACGTTTCTCTGTGTTACATCCCTGTCTGTCCTAGATTCACTTTGTAGACTTCAAACTCAGAGAGATCCAATTGCCTCTGCCTCCCATGTGCTGGGATTAAGGCATGTAGCACCATACCCAACAGAAACTTAAAGTTTTATCACAGCTTCTCAGTGCTAAGATAAAGCAGACACAGGAGGACTTAATTTCATCATGGTTGTAACTCATGTAAGACCTGCTTTGAAGAGATGGTTTTAAGAAGACACAGATGGCAGAAATAAGTTCCATGATGGGGAATCTCAGATTTCTACGATACCTACCTCAGCTGACCTATTATCTCTCTTGGTTCGTGACTATAATATTGAAAGTGTTCCTTTCTGAAGGAGGAGATGGCGTAGCCCTTGCTTACAGATGAGTAGTGCAATTGCAGCAGGAGATATGCTGTATTTAAATCCATCTCAATGGTAACCCTAGAATAAATGGAAAACTGAAACTTTTCCCCTTGAACGACTCAACATATGTTTTCTTATGAGTGAGGAAATTTTCTGTCCTTCAAGAACCCAAATGTAAAAGAACTCTATGATGAATAGCCTTTACTAATATTTCTACTTGCATGTTACCATGTTCTCACCATGTGGACTATATCTCTGGTCTGTATCCCAGTCCCTTTATTAGAGTGGCACTTGTCATGGTGTCTCTTCACACCAATAAAACACTAAGAAGTTTTCAAAAAGGCATGGGTTATTGATAGGATAGGCTTGACCATGCTTTTGTTTGAAAGAATGTGGACTTTGGAACTTTGGATTAGGGAACCAGTTGAATGTTTCAAGATGGAGATAATGGGCCATATGATTAATAACAGAAAACGGTGGTGCTGAGAGTAATTCAAACTGTAGGGACCAGGCTCAAGAGGTTTCATATGGAAAGAACAGTAGTATGTGGCCTAGAGAACATTCTTGTGATATTTTCCCAAAGAATGTGGCTGCTTTCTGCCCTTGTCAAAACATATCTGAGGTCAAATTGAAGAGTTATGGCTTCTAGACAGCCTAGTATTGACAGGGTTGCTTGGTTATTAATGGCCACACTTAGGCAGATCTATAGTCAAAAGGAGGAGACTGAACAAGGAAAAATACAGTCTGAGGAGAAAAGGCACCCCAGGAAAACTTTTCCCCTGAGGGGCTCCCTTGTCTAGCTTCAATAGGAGAAGATAAGCCTAGTCTTACTGCAACGTGATATACCAAGGCTGGTCGGTATTCATGGAAGGATGGGAGGCCACTCTTTTTTTTTTTTTTTTTTTTTTTAAGAGAACTGAAGAGAATGGGAGGAGGAGTTGATATGCTGTGGGTATACAGGGAAGACTTGGCGAAGAGGAGGCAGAGGGAAAGTGTTGTCTAAAGTAAATGAATGAATACATAAATATGTAAATTTTAAATAAATGAAAGCCTTGTTCTAAATGAAATAAAGGAAGTGGTGACTTTAGAGCAAGACCCCATCCAGTTAAGTTTCCAACTCATGAAAAGAAATTAAAGAAAAGTTTTGAGCCAGTTGAGGTGGCACATACACTTTTAACTCCAGCACTCAGGAGGCAGTTTCATGTAGATCTGAGTTCAAGACAAGTCTATTCTAGAGTAAGTTCTGTGACAACCAAACTTAAGTGGTAAAGGATACTGCCCAAACCAGAAATCTATTGAAAATATCTGTAATCAAGGAGACCATGTTCCATTCCCAGAATGTAGAAAAAAAAAAAAAAAAAAGACACCATTGGCCACACTGCCTGGCTTTAGAGTTAAGGATAAAAGGAAGGGGTTATGGAATTTCCCTCCATGAGTAAGGAAAGCCACTAAGGCCAGGTGCACTGAAGGGATGTTCCTGCATGGAGACCCAGTGAAGGCATTGCATAAAGTTGTGGAGGTAAAGCCTGGATTGCCTTGGAGACCCCCAAGATGTTGGGGATGCCAAGATCATGGTATACTTGCCAAGGAAAACTGCTAACTGAGTGTGAAACTGGTGCAAGAAAGAGAAAGAACACTGTTACAGCCAACACAGCAGAAAGAACTTGGAGATTTGCAGTGTGCTTTGATATCAGACATGGAGATGCAGTTTGGAGGTTGCCCAGGTAGTTTTCATTCTTACTTTGGTCCAGGATTGCCTCACTGTGGTCCCTTTCCTCCTTTTTAGAACAGTAATGTATACACTATGCCGTTATTTGCTGTCAGAATAGGACCTGTTCTTTCATTTTGATTTTACAGGGGATTACAGTTAAGAGACTGCATGGTTCTCAAAAGACTTTGAACTTTGGACTTTTAAACAGTCCTGATACAGTAATAGATTTTTTGGGGGGGAATTTTGAACTTAAAGGAAATATATTTTGAATTATAATATGTCTGTAAGGTTATGGGGTCAGGGAGTAGAATTTGGAGGTTTGAATGTAAATGGTCCCCATAGGCTCATAGGAAGTGACACTATTAGGAGGTAAGGCGATTTTGGAGTAGGTTATGATCTTGTTGGAGGAAGTGTGTCACTGGGGGTTGAGCTCTAAGGTCTCATATGCTTGACCCAGGCCCAGTATTTCCTGCTGGCTGCCATTTAGCAATCTCAGTTATTTCTTGAGCACAATTTTTGCCTGTGTGCCACTATGCTTTCTGCCATGACAATAATGGACTAAACATCTGAACTGTTAGCCACTCCCTGTTAAATTTCCTTTATAATCATTCCTGTGATCAGGGTGTCTTTTAATAAAATCATAACTACACATTAATCTAGGATATGCAACATTCTAAACACACATCTAAATTTCACCTTTGGCAATGAATACTCTCTTACTACACAGCAGCCTAAAAATGGGTTCAGTTTTGTTTCACTAGCTGCTGATCTGCTGATCCTTGTGATAAATATGACGCACACAAGGTAATTTTTAAAAACAGAAAACTGTACCAGAATACTAATGATTCTTTTACATAGAACCTTTGGTAGTTGCAAAAGATTAGGTGTAGAGCTCATAATGTATCCTGTCTATTACTACTATTCATGATCTCTGAGCTAGCTTTTACATATAAGGGTGGACAGTAAGAAGTCATGAAATAACATTCTTTTCCCACTCAATGAATCCTCTTGAGTCACAGTAGTTAAATTTATGTTTCTAAAGACTGACTGTATTGTCAGCAGTGGAACATAGTGAAGTTATGTTTATTATTATTATAATTATTAATTATTATTATACTATTATTGGTTTTCACATCCTAACCACAGCTTCCTCTCCTTTGTCACCTGTCAGTTCCTCTCCCTACTCCACTGTCCTCCTCAATCTACTCTTGCTCTTTTCTCTTTAGTAAAGGGCAGGACTCCTATGGATATTAACTAAACATGGTGTATCAAGTTGCAACAAGACTGGTCATCTTCCTTTGTATTAAGGCTGAATGAGGCAAGCTGTGAAAAAAGAAAAGGTTCCAAAAAAAGATGCAAGATTCATGCTTCCACTGTTTGGAGTCCCACAAGAAGACCAAGCTACAGAACTGTAATATGTATGCAGAGGGCCTATTTCAATTCCTTATAGGCTTCCTAGTTGTGAGCCCCCATGTGCCCAAGTTAGTTGATTCTGTGAGTTTTCATGTGATGTTCTTGCCTCTTCTGGTTCTACAATCCTTCTTCCTCCTCTTCCACAGGTGCCTCCAAGCTCCAGCCAATGTTTGGCTATGAGTCTCTGCATGTGTTTACATCTCTTGCTGGGTGAAGGCTTCCTGAACACAGTAGTGCTAGTCACTAGTCTGTGCTACCTTTACCCAAGCATATCTTGTAGGCAGGACAAATTGTAGGTTGAGGTTTTATGGTGAGGGAATTTTCTCATTTTATAGGCTGCCTTTTGGTTCTATTGTTGGTCTTCTTAGCCTTAAAGAAGCTTTTCGGTTTCATGGGGTCCCACAAATTACTTGTTGATCTTAGTGTATGCACTATTCTGTTCTATTCAGGAAGTTGCGTCCTATACTCCTCACTTTCTCTTCCATGAGGTTTATTGTATCTAGTTTTATGTTGAGGTAGTGATCCAATTGGTATTGATTTTATGCAGAGTGACACACGTGGACGTGGCTGCATTCTTCTACATGCCTTCTGAGCAGCATGATTTGTTGAAGACACTTCTTCCCCACTGTATAATTTTGGCTTCTTTGTCAAAAATCAGGTATACATATATGTGTGGCTAGATATCTTCAAAATATTTTATCTTATCTACCTGCCTTATCTACTTTACTTATCTACCTCCCTGTTTTTTTTTCTTTTCTTTTCTTTTCTTTTCTTTTCTTTTCTTTTCTTTTCTTTTCTTTTCTTTTCTTTTCTTTTCTTGGATATTTTCTTTATTTACATTTCAAGTGTTGTCCCCTTTTCCAGTTCCCCTCTGGAACCCCCTATCCCATCCCCCTCCCCTGCTTCTATATGGGTGTTCTACCCATCCACTCACACCCAACTCCTAGCCCTGGCATTCCCCTACACTGGGGTATCGAGCTTTCATAGCACTAAGGACCTCTCCTACCATTGATACCAAACAAGGCCATCCTCTGCTACATATGTTACAGGAGCCATGATTTGCTCAATGTGTACTCTGTTTTCATGCTAATACCATGTGGTTTTTATTACTATTGCCCTGTTGTGGAGCTTGACATTAGGGATAGTGATTTGAAATGCTGTTTGTTTGTTTGTTTGTTTGCTTGCTTTCATTTTGGTTTAGTTTTTTGTTTTGGTTTGGTTTGGCATTTTTGTATAGGTGCTCTAGCTATTCTTGTTTTTTGTTTGTTCATTTTTCCATATGTAGTCAATTATTGTTACTTCAAGTTCTTTAATGAACTATATTGTAATTTTAATGGGGATTGTGTGTGTTAAATCTGTAGATTCCTTTTATAAATATGACCAATTTTACTATGTTAATCCAACCTATCTATGAGCACAGGGGACTTTTCTATTTTCTAATATCTTCTCCAATTTTTATTTTCAATGACTTGAATTTCTCACCATACAGGTATTTTACTTTCTTGTTTAGAGTTATCCCACAATATTTTATATTATTTATTGCTTATTGTGAAAGGTATTGTTTGTTTCTCAGCAAGTTTATCCTTTGTATACAGGAGGGTACTTATTTTTCTGAGTTAATTCAGCATCATTGCAGAAGAGGTTATCAGTTGTTCAAGTTCTCTGATAGAATTTTTGAGTGTACTTATATATACTATCATATCATCAGTAAATACTGATACTTTGACTTCTTCCTTTTAAATATGTATCCTTTAGTTGTCTTTCTGCTCTAGCTAGAACTTCATGCACTATATTAAAGATGTATGGAAAAAATGATCAGCCTTTCCCCTGTTTTCAGTTGAGTGGCTTTGAATTTTTCTCCATTTAATATACTATTGGCTATAGACTTCCTATGAATTTCCTTTACTATGTTGAGGCATGTCCCTTTTATCCCTGATCTCTTTAAGTCTTTTATCATGAAGTGCTGTTGAATTTCTGTCAAAGGCTTTTTAAGCATGAAGTGGGATGATGGAGTGGGAATTTTTTCTTTCAGTTTGTTTATATGGTGTGTAGCATTGACAGATTTTTGTATGTAGTACTATCTATGAATCTCTGGAATGAAACCTACATAATCATGGTGGATGTGTTCCTTTTGAAGTATTCTTAGATATATTTTATAAGTGTTTTATTGAATAATTTTTAATCTATATCCATGAAGAAAATTGGTCTGTAATTCCTTTTCTTTGTTGAATCTTTGTGTGATTTGTATTTCAGGGTGACTAAAGTCTCATGAAATGAATTGGCAATGTTCCTTAAGTGAAATAATTCTAGCAGTTTTGGTATTATTTTGGTCCCATAAGTTTGGGTATGTTGTGCTTTCATTTTTATTATATTTCTTTAAATTTCTAGTAGAGTTTACATTAAAACTGTCTGCCCCAGGGCACCTTTTATTTGGAAGATTTTTAATTACTTCTTCTATTTCCTTAGGAATTATAGATATATGCAAATTGTTTATGTACACTTGATTTAACATTAGTAGCTTTAATCTAACTAAATATTTGTCTATTTCTTTTACATTTTCCAATTTTGCAAGGACAGGGTTTTGTTGGATGTCCTCATGACTCTTTGGATTTCCTTACTGTTTCTTGCTATGTCTGCCTTTTAATTTCTGATTTAGTTCATTTTTGATATTACTTGCCTGCCTTTTAGTTAGTTTTGACAAGTTTTTTAAATTATTATTATCTTGTTGTTTTTCCCGAAGAACCAAATATTCATTTCACTGTGTCTTTGTATTCTCTTTGTTTCTAATTTATGGATTTCAGACTTACTCTCTACTCCTATAGGTGTGTGTGTGTTACTTTTGTTCTAGAGGTTTTAGGTGTAAAATTAAGTTAGTACTATGAGACATCTCTAGTTTATTTATTTTTAATGAAAGCACTTGGTCCCATAAGTTTGGGTATGTTGTGCTTTCATTTTTTTATTATATTCCTTGAAGTTTTTAAATTTTTTATTTATATCTCCCTTGTCCCAGTTGTCATTCAGTAGAAAATGAATCTGTAGGCTTTCTGTTGTTTGTCTTGTTGTTGAAATACAGCTTTAGTTTATAGTGTTCTGATAAAATTAAGGGGGCTATTTTAATTTTTTTTGTATTTGTTAAGAAATTGGTTTGTGGCTCAGTATGAGTTCAAGTTTAGTAATTTTCTCTGAAGAACATATATTCTTTGTGTTTAGAAGAAATGTTCTGTAGAAATCTGTTCGGTCCATTTGAGTCATAGCATCTGTGAGCTCCACTATTTCTGTGTTTAGGTTTTTTTCTGGAGGATCTGCCTATTTGTGAAAATGGGGGGGGGGAGTTAACATCTTGTACTATTAACGTGTGAGATTCTATGTGTGATTTAAACTACAGTAATGTTACTTTTAAAAATGTGGTTGTACTTTCATTTGGAGCATAGTTGATCAGAACTGACATTTATCTTGGTGGATTTTTCCATTGATTAGTATATACTATCCTCCCCATCTTTTTTGATAAAACTGTTGGAAGAGTATTTTGCTAGATATTAGAATAATTACACCACAATGAAGTACTACTCAGCTATTAAAAACAATTATTTCATGAAATTTTTGGGCAATGGATGGAATTAGAAATATCCTTAGAGAGGTAACCAAGTCACAAAACACCTGACATGTTATATGCTCACTGATAAGTGCATATTAGCCCAAAGTCTTGGAATACCCAAGCTACAATTCAGAGACCACATGAAGCTCAAGAAGAAGAAAGACAGAAGTGTGTATGCTTTGGTTCTTCTTAGAAGGGGGATGAAAATACAGGAAGAAATAAGGAGACAAAATATGGAACAGATATTGAATTAAAGGCCATCCAGAGACTGCCCCATATGGAGATCCATTATGTATACAGACATCAAACCCAGACACTACAGTGGATGGCAAGAAGTGCTCACTGATAGGAACCTGAAAGAGAGAGCTGTCTCCTGAGAGTCTCTGCCAGAGCCTTACAAATAGAGAGGCAGATACTCACATCCAACCATTGGACTGAGCCCAGGAATGCCAATGGAGGAGTTAGAGAAAGGACTGAAGGAGCTGAAGGGTTTTCAACCCCTCAGGAAGAACAACAATATCAACCAACCAGACACCCCAGAGTTCACAGGGACTAAACCACCAACCAAATAATACACACTGAGGGACCCATGGCTCCAGTCACATATGTAGCAAAGGATGCCCTTGTTCGACATCAATAGGAGGAGGGGTCCTTGGTCCTGTGAAGGCTTGATGCTCCAGTGTAGGGGAATGCCAGGGTGGTTAGGCGGGAATGGGTCCATGGATGGGAAACATCCTCATAGAAGCACGGGGAGGGAGGATGATGTAGGGGGTTTCTGGAGAGGAACTGGGAAAAAGGGATCACATTTGAAATGTATATAAATAAAATATCCAAAAAAGAATAATAATCATTACACCAGCATGCTTCTTGTGTCTAGTTGGTTGAAAACTGCTTCTCCAACCCTTTTCTTTGACATCATGTCAGTCTTTGGTGTTGAGGTGTAGTTTTTCTAGGCACCAGAAGGATTGATTATGTTTTTTCATCCATTCTGTTAGCTTGTGTCCTCCATGTCCTTATTGTTGAATTAAGTTCATTGATATGGAGAAATATTAATGACAATTGATAATTTTTATTATTTTGTTGTTGTGGTTGATGGTAGTAATAGTAGTTTTGTGTGTGTGTGTGTGTGTTTCTCTCTCTCTCTCTCTTTTTTTTTTTTTTTTTTTTTTTTGGTTTTCAGGTTTGAAATTATTTATCCCCTTTGCTTTTTCAGGTGTAGTTAAACTATTTTTGGTTTCTTTTATTTTTTTCTTCCTATTTTTTTAAACTTAATTTTGTTTGTAATTCATGTTTTACACTCCATATTCCATTCTCTGCCCCTCCCTATCCACCTTCTCACTCCTCCACATCCAACCCTACCCCTTCACCATGTGGATGCCCCCACCCCCATCCCACCTGACCTCTAAACTCTCTGGGGCCTCCAGTCTCTTGAGCATTAGGTGCTTCATCTTTGAATGAACACAGACCTGGAAGTCCTCTACTGTATGTGTGTTAGGAGCCTCAAATCATCTGGTGTATGCTGTCTGTTTGGTAGTCCAGTGTTTGAAAAAAAATCTCAAGGGTCTAGATTAATTAAGAGTGCTGGTCCTCCTGTAGAATTGCCCTTCCCCTCAGCTTCTTTCAGCCTTCCCTAATTCAACAACAGGGGGTAAGCAGTAACTGCATCTTACTCGTTCAGCTGCTTGTTAGGATTTTTGGAGGACAGTCATGATAGGTCCATTTTTGTGAGCATTCCATAACCATAGTAATAGTGTCAGGCCTTGGGATCTCCCCTTGAGCTGGATCCCACTTTGGGCCTGTCACTGTTTTCCTCAGGATCCTCTCTATTTTCATCCCTGTAATTATTTCAGACAGAGACAATTATGGGTCAGAGGTATGACTGTGGGATGGCAACCCCATCCCTCACTTGATGTCCTGTCTTCCTGATGGAGGTGGACTCTATATGTTCTCTCTCCCTTCTGTTGGGCATTTCATCAAAGAACAATGAAAATAGACCCATATTTGTCACCTTGTACAAAGCTCAAGTCCAAGTGGATCAAGGACCTCAACATAAAACCAGATACACTGAATCTAATAGAAGAGAAAGTGGGAAAGAGCCTTGAACTCACTGGCACAGGGGGAAATTTCCTAAACAGAACTTGAATAGCTCATGCTCTAAGATCAAGAATTTATAAATGGGACCTCATAAAACTGGAAAGCTTCTGTGAAGTAAAGAAAATAGACTATAAGACAAATTAGCAACCTACTGATTGGAAAAAAGTCTTCACTAACCCCACATCCGATAGAGGGCTAGTATCCAAATTATATAAAGAACTCAGAATTTAATCACCAAAAATCCAAACAACCCAATCAAAATTGGGGTATAGAACTAAACCTAGAATTCACAACTGAGGAATCATGAATGGCTGAGAAACACCTAAAGAAATGTTCAAAGTCCTTAGTGATCAGAGAAATACAAATCAAAACGACCCTGAGATTCCACCTTATACCAGTCAGAATGGCTAAGATCAAAACCTCAGGTGACAATACATGTTGGAGAGGATGTGAAGAAAGAGGAAAACCCCATTGCTGGTGGGATTGCAAACTGGTACAACCACTCTGGAAATCAATCTGGAGGTTCCTCAGAAAATTGTAAATAGATCTACCTGAAGACGCAGCTATACCACTCTTGGGAATATACTCAAAAGATGCCCCACCATGCCACAGGGGCACCTGTTCCAATATGTTCATAGTGGCCTTATTTGTTTATTTTATTAGATATTTTCTTTATTTACATTTCAAATGCTATCCATAAAGTTCCCTGTACCCTTTCCCCACCATGCTCCACTACCCACCCACTCCCCCTTATTGGCCCTGGCATTCCCCTGTATTGGGGTATATAAAGTCTGCAAGACCAAGGGGCCTCTCTTCCTAACAATGGCTGACTAGGCCATCTTCTGCTACATATGCAGCTAGAGACATGAGCTTTGGGGATACTGGTTAGTTCATATTATTGTTCCACCTATAGGGTTGCAGACACCTTCAGCTCCTTGGGTACTTTATATAGCTCCTCCACTGGGGTCCCTGTGTTCCATCCAATAGCTGACTGTGAGCATCTTCTTCTGTATTTGCCAGGCACTGACATAGCCTCACAGGAGACAGCTATATCAGTGTCATTTCAGCAAACTTATTTTTTTATCTTTTGTGTTTTGTTTTATTTTTTATTAGATAT
Source organism: Mus caroli (assembly GCF_978045245.1). NCBI lineage: Eukaryota > Metazoa > Chordata > Mammalia > Rodentia > Muridae > Mus > Mus caroli. The sequence goes on along the minus strand of NW_028227262.1, from coordinate 74,682,891 downwards.
TTTCTTCATTTACATTTCAAATGCTATCCCAAAATCCCTGATACCCTCCCCCTGCCCTGCTCCCCTACCCACTCACTCCCACTTCTTGGCCCTGGCTTTCCCCTGTACTGGGGCATACAAAGTTTGCTAGACCAAGACATTTCTCTTCCCAATGATGACATGAGCTCTGGGGGTTCTGATTAGTTCATATTTTTGTTCACCCTATAGGGTTGCAGACCCCTTTCAGCTCTTAGGTACTTTCTCTAGCTCCTATATTGAGGGCCCTGTGTTCCATTCTATAGATGACTGTGAGCTTCTGTATTTGACAGGCAAAGCCTCTAAGGAGACAGCTATATCAGGGTCCTTTCAGCAAAATCTTGCTGGCATAGGCAATAGTGTCTGCGTTTGGTGGCTGATTATGGGATGGACCTAGGGTGGGGCAGTCTCTGGATGGTCCATCCTTTCATCTTAGCTAAAAACTTTGTCTCTGCAAATCCTTCCATGGATATTTTATTTCCTATTCTAGGGAGGAATGAAGTATCCATGAGTTTGCTTTCCTTCTTGATTTTCTTGTGTTTTGGAAGTTGTATCTTCGGTATTCTAGGTTTCTGGTCTAATATTCACTTATCAGTGTGTGGATAACAAGTGACTTCTTTTGAGATTGGGTTACCCCACTCAGGATGATATGCTCCATATACATCCATTTGCCCAAGAATTTCATAAATTCATTGTTTTAAATAGCTGAGTAGTACTCCATTGTGTAAATGTACCACATTTTCTGTATCCATTCCTCTGTTGAGGGACATCTGGGTTCTTTCCAGCTCCTGGCTATTATAAATAGGCTTTCAGTGAAATCTTGCTGGCATATGTAATAGTGTCGTGGTTTGGTGGCTGATTATGGGATGGATCCCCGGGTGGGGTAGTCTCTGGATAGTCCATCCTTTCATCTTAGCTTCAAACTTTGTCTCTGCAACTCCTTCCATGGATATTTTATTCACTATTCTAAGGAGGAATGAAGTATCACGAGTTTGTCTTCCTTCTTGATTTTCTTGTGTTTTGGAAATTGTATTTTGGGTATTCTCCGTTTCTGGGCTAATATCCAGTTATCAGTGAGTGCATATCAAGTGACTTCTTTTGTGCTTGGGTTACCTCACTCAGGATGATATCCTCCAGATAGGAGGATATCCATTTGCCGAAGAATTTCATAAATTCATTCTTTTTAATAGTTGAGTAGTACTCCATTGTGTAAATGAACCATATTTTCTGTATCCATTCCTCCGTTGAGGGACATCTGGGTTAATTCCAGCTTCTGGGTGTTATAAATAAGGCTGCTATGAATATAGTGGAGCATGTGCCCTTATTACCAGTTGGAATATCTTCTGGGTATATGCCCAGGAGAGGTATTGCGGGATCCTCCAGTAGAACTATGTTCAATTTTCTGAGGAACCACCAGACTGACTTCCAGAGTGGTTGTACCAGCTTGCAATCCCACCAGCAATGAAGGAGAGTTCCTCTTTCTCCACATCCTCACCAGCATCTGTTGTAACCTGAATTTTTGATCTTAGCCATTCTGATTGTTGTGAGGTGGAATCTCAAGGTTGCTTTGTTTTGCATTTTCCTGATGAATAAGGATGTTGAACATTTTTTTTTTCCTGGTGCTTCTCAGCCCTTCTACATTTCTCAGTTGAGAATTCTTTGTTTAGCTCTGTACCCTATTTTTTAATGAGGTTATTTGAATTTCTGGAGTCTAGCTTCTTGAGCTCCATATATATATTGGATATTAGTCCCATGTCAGATTTAGGATTGGCAGAAATGCTTTACCAATCTGTGTTCTTTTATTTTATTGACAGTGTCTTTTGCCTTACAGAAGCTTTGCAATTTTATGAGGTCCCATTTGTCAATTATTTATCTTACAGCACAAGTTATTGCTGTTATGTTCAGGAATTTCTCCTCTGTGCCCATATTCAAGGATTTTCCTCACCTTCTCCTCTATAAATTTCAGTATCTCTGGTTTTATGTGGAATTTTTGATCCACTTAGACTTGAGCTTTGTACCAGGAGATAAGAATGGATCAATTCACATTCTTCTACATGATAACTGCCAGTTGTGCCAGCACCATTTGTTGAAAATGCTGTCTTTTTTCCACTGAATGGTTTTAGCTCCCTTGTCAAAGATCCAGTGACTGTAGGTTTGTGGGTTCATTTCTGGGTCTTCAATTCTATTCCATTTATCTACCTGTCTGTCACTGTACCAGTACCATGCAGTTTTTATCACAATTGCTCTGTAGTACAGCTTGAGGTCAGGAATGGTGATTCCACCAGAGGTTCTTTTATTGTTGAAAATAGTTTTTTCTATCCTAGGTATTTTTGTTATCCCAGATGAATTTGTAAATTGATATCAGCCGTATTAGTGATAGCTATTTTTGGTTTCTAGTTATCTTTGTACCACCTTAGATAGGGCTGGATTGGTAGATAGCTGCTGCTTTAACTTATTTGACTTATCCACAGAATATCTTGTTTTCTCTATCTATGATGATTAAAAATATGGTGGATTTAGTAATATCAGCAGGTTCATATGGTCTCTTAGAGTTTTCAAGACACCTGTCCATACACTTATATCTTTTAGAGTCTCCACTGAGTAGTTGATTATAATTTTAATAGGTCTGTCTTTGTGCAATCCTTGCAATTTTCCCCTTGCAGCTTTTATATTCTTTGCTCTGGACATTTAGTTTTTTTATTAATATGTGTCATGGGCCATTATTTTCTTGTCTAATTTATTTGAAATTACACAAATTTATCCTAACCTCTGTAGGCATTTCCTTCTTTAGGTTAGTAAAATTTTCTTCTACAATTTTGTTTAAGATACTTTTAGGCTTTTGAGATTGGAATCTTTTTTTTTTTCTTCTTACCCTTCTCAGATATAGTTTTTGCATAGTATCCCATATTTTCTGCATGTTTGTGTTGTGACTTATTTAAATTTAACATTTACCCTGACTGATATATCTATGTCCTCAATGACAGTTTCAAAGTCTGAGATTATTCCATCTCCTGTACTCAGTTGGTGATGCTTGCATCTATAGTTTCAGTTTATTTACCTAAATTTTCTATCCCCAACATTTCCTTAGATTGTGTTTTCTATATTGTCTCTGCTTTCATTTTAAGGGTCTTAAACTCTCTTATTCATTTCTTTCACCTGTTTGTGGTTTTCTTCATTTCTTTTTTTAACTTTTTAAAAAATTTTTAATATTTTTACTATGTATTTTCCTCAATTACATTTCCAATGCTATCCCAAAAGTCCCCCATAAGCTCTCCCCCACTTCCCTACCCACCAATTCCAATTTTTTGGCCCTGGAGTTCCCCTCTACTAGGGAATATAAAGTTGTGTGTCCAATGGATCTCTCTTTCAAGTGATGGCCGACTAGACCATCTTTTGATACATATGCAGCTAGAGTCAAGAGCTCCAGGGTACTGGTAAGTTCATAATTTTGTTCCAACTATAGGGTTGCAGATCCCTTTAGCTCCTTGGGTACTTTCTATAGATGCTCCATTGGGAGCCCTGTGATCCATCCAATAGCTGACTGTGAGGATCAACCTCTGGGTTTGCTAGGCCCTGGCATAGTCTCAAAAGAAACAGCTATATCTGGGTCCTTTCAACAAAATCTTGCCAGTGTATGCAATTGTATCAGCGTTTGGAAGCTGATTATGGGGTAGATCCCTGGATATGGCAGTCTCTAGATGGTCCATCCTTTCATCACAGCTCCAAACTTTGTCTCTGTAACTCCTTCCATGGGTGCTTTGTTCCCAATTCTAACAAGGGGCACAGTGTCAACATTTTGGTCTTCATTCTTCTTCAGTTTCATACTTTTAGCAAATTGTATCTTATATCTTGGGTATCCTAAGTTTTGGGCTAATATTCACTTATCAGTGAGTACATATTGTGTGAGTTCCTTTGTGATTGTGTTACCTCACTCAAGATAATGCCCTCCAGGTCCATCCATTTCCTTAGGAATTTCATAAATTCATTCTTTTTAATAGCTGAGTAGTACTCCATTGTGTAAATGTACCAAATTTTCTGTATCCATTCCTCTGTTGAGGGGCATCTGGGTTCTTTCCAGCTTCTGGTTACTATAAATAAGGCTGCTATAAACATAGTGGAGCATGTGACCTTCTTACCGGTTGGGATATCTTCTGGATATATGTCCAGGAGAGGAATGGCTGGATCCTCCTGTAGTACTATGTCCAATTTTCTAAGGAACTGCCAGACTGATTTCCAGAGTGGTTGTATGAGCTTGCAATCCCACCAACAATGGAGGAGTGTTCCTCTTTCTCCACATCCTCGCCAGCGTCTGCTGTCACCTGAATTTTTGATCTTAGCCATTCTAACTGGTGTGAGGTGGAATCTCAGGGTTGTTTTGATTTGCATTTCCCTGATGATTAAGGATGTTGAACATTTTTTCAGGTGCTTCTCTGCCATTCAGTATTCCTCAGGTGAGAATTCTTTGTTCAGTTCTGAGCCCCATTTTTTAATGGGGTTATTTGATTTTCTGGAGTCCACCTTCTTGAGTTCTTTATATATATTGGATATTATTCCCCTATTTGATTTAGGATAGGTAAAGATCCTTTCCCAATCTATTGGTGGTCTTTTTGTCTTATTGACAGTGTCTTTTGCCTTGCAAAAGCTTTGTAGTTTCATGAGGTCTCATTTGTCAATTCTCGATCTTACAGCTCAATCCATTGCTGTTCTATTCAGGAATTTTCCCCCTGTGCCCATATCTTTAAGGCTTTTCCCCACCTTCTCCTCTATAAGTTTCAGTGTCTCTGCTTTTATGAGAAGTTCCTTGATCCACTTAGATTTGACCTTACTACAAGGAGATAGGAATGGATTGATTCACATTCTTCTACATGATAACAACCAGTTGTGCCAGCACCATTTGTTGAAAATGCTGTCTTTTTTCCACTGGATTTTTTAGCTCCCTTGTCGAAGATCAAGTGACCAAAGGTGTGTGGGTTCATTTCTGGGTCTTCAATTCTATTCGATTGGTCTACTTGTTTTTCACTATACCTGTACCATGCAGTTTTTATCACAGTTGCTCTGTAGTACAGATTTAGGTCAGGCATGGTGATTCCACCAGAGGTTCTTTTAATCTTGAGAAGAGTTTTTGCTATCCTAGGTTTTTTGTTATTCCAGATGAATTTGCAGATTGCTGTTTCTAATTCATTGAAGAATTGATTTGGAATTTTGATGGGGATTGCATTGAATCTGTAGATTGCTTTTGGAAAGAAAGCCATTTTTACAATGTTGATCCTGCCAATCCATGAGCATGGAAGATCTTTCCATCTACTGAGATCTTCTTTAATTTCTTTTTTCAGAGACTTGAAGTTTTTATCATACAGATCTTTCACTTCCTTAGTTAGAGTCATGCCAAGATATTTTATATTATTTGTGACTATTGAGAAGGGTGTTGTTCCCCTAATTTCTTTCTCGGCCTGTTTATTCTTTGTGTAGAGAAAGGCCATTGATTGGTTTGAGTTAATTTTATATCCAGCTACTTCACTTAAGCTGTTTATCAGGTTTAGGAGTTCTCTGGTGGAATTTTTAGGGTCACTTATATATACTATCATATCATCTGCAAAAAGTGATATTTTGTCTTCATTTTTTCCAATTTGTATCCCCTTGATCTCCTTTTGTTGTTGAATTGCTCTCGCTAGGACTACAAGCACAATGTTGAATAGGTATGGAGAGAATGGACAGCCTTGTCTACTCCCTGATTTTAGTGGGATTGCTTCAAGCATCTCACAATTTACTTTGATGTTGGCTACTGGTTTGTTGTAGATTGCTTTTATCATGGTTAGGTATGGGCCTTGAATTCCTGATCTTTCCAAGACTTTTATCATATATGGATGTTGGATCTTGTCGAATGCTTTTTCCCCAATCTAACGAGATGATCATGTGGTTTTTGTCTTTGAATTTGTTTATATAATGGATTATGTTGATGGATTTCCGTATATTATACCATCCCTGCATCCCTATAATAAAACCTACTTGGTCAGGATGGATGATTGCTTTAATGTGTTCTTGGATTCAGTTAGCTAGAATTTTATTGAGGATTTTTGCATCTATATTCATAAGGGAAATTGGTCTGAAGTACTCTATCTTTGTTGGATCTTTCTGTGGTTTAGGTATCAGAGTAATTGTGGCTTCATAGAAAGAGTTGGGTAGAGTTCCTTCTGTTTCTATTTCGTGGAATAGTTTGTGCAGAACTGGAATTAGATCTTCTTTGAAGGTCTGGTAGAACTCTGCACTAAACCCATCTAGTCCTGGGCTTTTTTTTTCTGGGAGACTATTAATGACTGCTTCTATTTCTTTAGGGGATATGGGACTGTTTAGATCGTTAACTTGATCCTGATTTAACTTTGGTATCAGGTATCTGTCTAGAAATTTGTCCATTTCGTCCAGGTTTTCCAGTTTTGTTGAGTATAGCCTTTTGTAGAAGGATCTGATGGTGTTTTGGATTTCTTCAGGATGTGTTGTTATGTCTCCATTTTCATTTCTGATTTTGTTAATTAGGATGTTGTCTCTGTGCCCTCTAGTGAGCATAGCTAAGGGTTTATCTATCTTGTTGATTTTTCTCAAAGAACCAACTCAGTGTTTGGTTAATTCTTTGAATATTTCTTGTTTCCACTTGGTTGATTTCACCCCTGAGTTTGATTATTTCGTGCCCTCAACTCCTCTTGGGTGAATATTCTTCATTTTTTCCTAGAGCTTTTATGTGTGTTGTCAAGCTGCTAGTGTGTGTTCTCTCCAGTTTCTTTTTGGAGGCACTCACAGCTATGAGTTTCCCTCTTAGAAATGCTTTCATTGTTTCCCATAGGTTTGGGTATGTTGTGGCTTCATTTTCATTAAACTCTAAAGAGTCTTTAATTTCTTTCTTTATTCCTTCCTTGACCAAGGTATCATTGAGAAGAGTGTTGTTCAGTTTCCAAGTGAATGTTGGCTTTCCATTATTTATGTTGTTATTGAAGATCAGCCTTAGTCCATGGTGGTCTGATAGGATGCATGGGTCAATTTCAATATTTTTGTATCTGTTGAGGCCTGTTTTGTGACCAATTATATGGTCAATTTTGGAGAAGGTACCATGAGGTGCTGAGAATAAGGTATATCCTTTGTTTTAAGATAAAATGTTCTGTATGTATCTGTTAAGTCCATTTGTTTCATCACTTCTGTTAGTTTCTCTGTGTATCTGTTTAGTTTCTGTTTCCATGATCTGTCCATTGATGAAAGTGGTGTGTTGAAGTCTCCCACCATTATTGTGTGAGGTGCAATGTGTGCTTTGAGCTATACTAAAGTGTCTTTAATGAATGTGGCTGCCCTTGCATTTGGAGCATAGATATTCAGAATTGAGAGTTCCTCTTGGAGGATTTTACCTTTGATGAGTATGAAGTGTCACTCCTTGTCTTTTTTGATAACTTTGGGTTGGAAGTCAATTTTATTCGATATTAGAATGGCTACTCCAGCTTGTTTCTTCAGACCATTTGCTTGGAAAATTATTTTCTAGGCTTTCACTCTGAGGTAGTGTCTGTCTTTTTCCCTGAGATCGGTTTCCTGTAAGCAGCAGAATTTTGGGTCCTGTTTGTGTAGCCAGTCTGTTAGTCTATGTCTTTTTATTGGGGAATTGAGTCCATTGATATTAAGAGATATTAAGGAAAAGTAATTGTTGCTTCCTTTTATTTTTGTTGTTAGAGTTGCCATTCTGTTCTTGTGGCTGTCTTCTTTTTGGTTTGTTGAGGGATTACTTTCTTTCTTTTTCTAGGGCGTGATCTCCATCCTTGTATTGGTTTTTTTCTGTTATTATCCTTTGAAGGGCTGGATTCCTGGAAAGATAATGTGTGAATTTGGTTTTGTCGTGGAATACTTTGGTTTCTCCATTTATGGTAATTGAGAGTTTGGCTGGGTATTGTAACCTGGGCTGGCATTTGTGTTCTCTTAGTGTCTGTATAACATCTGTCCAGGCTCTTCTGGTTTTCATAGTCTCTGGTGAAAATTCTGGTGTAATTCTGATAGGCCTGCCTTTATATGTTACTTGACCTTTCTCCCTTACTGCTTTTAATATTCTATCTTTATTTAGTGCATTTGTTGTTCTGATTATTTTGTGTCAGGAGGAATTTCTTTTCTGGTCCAGTCTATTTGGAGTTCTGCAGGCTTCTTGTATGTTCATGGGCATCTCTTTCTTTAGGTTTGGGAAGTTTTCTTTTATAATTTTGTTGAAGATATTTGCTGGCCCTTTAAGTTGAACATCTTTATTCTCATCAACTCCTATTATCAGTAGGTTTGGTCTTCTCATTGTGTCCTGTATTTCCTGGATGTTTTGAGTGAGGATCCTTTTGCATTTTGTATTTTCTTTGATTGTTGTGCCTATGTTCTCTATGGAATCTTCTGCACCTGAGATTCTCTCTTCCATCTATTGTATTCTGTTGCTGATGCTTGCATCTATGGTTCCAGATTTCTTTCCTAGGGTTTCTATCTCCAAAGTTGCCTCACTTTGGGTTTTCTATATTATGTCTACTTCCCTTTTTAGGTCTACTATGGTTTTGTTCATTTCCATCATCTGTTTGGATGTGTTTTCCTGTTTTTCTTTAAGGACTTCTACCTGTTTGATTGTGTTATCCTGTTTTTCTTTAAGGACTTGTAACTCTTTAGCCATGTTCTCCTGTAATTCTTTAAGTGAGTTATTAAAGTCCTTCTTGATGTCCTCTACCACCATCATGAGATATGCTTTTTAATCCGGGTCTAGCTTTTAGGTTGTGTTGAGGTGTCCAGGACTAGGTGGGGTGGGAGTGCTGTGTTCTTATGATGGTGAGTGGTTTTGATTTCTGTTAGTAGGATTCTTACGTTTGCCTTTAGCCATCTGGTAATCTCTGGAGCTAGTTGTTATAGTTGTCTCTGGTTAGAGCTTGTTCCTCAGGTGATTGTGTTAGCCTCTATCAGTAGACCTGGGAGACTAGCTCTCTCTCCTCTGAGTTTCAGTGGTCAGAGCTCTCTCTTCATGCAAGCTCTCCTCTTACAGGAAAGGTGCACAGGTATCTGGCCTTAGGACCTCCCTCCTGGCCAAAGACAAAGGCCCAAAACAGGACCTGTCCCGAAGCTGAGTTGCTTTGGCCTGTCCCAGAAGCTGTTAGCTTCTGTATTCTACACTCTCACCTGTGCAGAATACTCTTGGAGGATTCCAGGAACCAAGATGGCTGCTACTGATGCTCAGGCATAGCGCTCCCGGGCTGGCTGGACACCTATCCTCTGGCCGGGAAAGTGGCCAGATGTCTGGGGCCCGAAAAGGGGGCTGCCTTAGAAGCTCTGTGGCTCCCGCCTGTCCCAGAAGCTTTTAGCTTCTGTATTCCGTACTCTCACTTGTGCAGAATACTCTCAGCTTGGTCCCAGAACCAAGATGTTTGCTGCCAATGCTCAGGGAAAGCGCTCTCTGGCCGGGTGGACCCCTATCCTCTGGACAGGAAGTGGCCGGATCTCTTCATTTCTTTAGATAATTTCTTCATTTCCTTTTTGAGTCCTCTACCATTTTCATAAGACTAGATTGAAGATCATTTTCTTATTATCCAACTATATCAGAATTTCCAAGGCTTGCTGTAGTATGCTGGTGCCATATTGCTTTAAGTGTTGTTGATTACATTCTTTTGCTTGCTCTAGTCAATTGGGCTTGGAGTTATTTTAATGGTTATTATTTCATGGTGATTTGGGGGTTTATGTTTGTTGGATATGTCTTTTTAAATCCGCCCACTCCAATTTCTGTTTCTTTTCTGGTCTTCTTGCCTGAGTTGCCTGGGTTTCGATAATCAGCTAGTCTTCAGGTCCAGTAGGTTTTTTTTGTAGTTTTTTTTTGTGGACTATGTGACCTTTATGGTTTCAGTTGCTTGTATTGCCTCCAGAGTTCTGAGTTTCTGGGAGCCCTTATGGCTTCTGGGATTCCAGATGCCTTTGTGATCTCTCTGGTCCTAGGTATCAGCTTGATATCAGGGGTTTCTAGGATGGCCTTGTAGTCCTTAAGTATAGGTGTATTCTGCTAGAGTCATGGGTTCTGGGTTCCTAGTACCAGTGAGGTATACAGGAGAACAAGGATCTTCTGAGATTTCTGGTACTGGTATGGCTTCTGATTGAGCAGGAATCCTTAGTTGTGGAATAGGTTCTGGATTCAAGGGGAGGGAATGCTAGGAATTAACTAGGCAGGCTCTAAGAAGTGTTAGTGGGCAGTGGTTGATGTCTTACCTGGGGTTCCTAGTACTGATGTGGCTTCTGGGAAAGCAGGAGTCTGTAGCTGTATCCTTATTTGTGTTATGCTGTCAAACTCCCTGCCCCTGCCTCTCTTAAATTTGTTATTATTCCTGTAAATTGTTACCTTGGAATCTTTTGTCTAAAATCCATTACCTACAAATCATGACAAGTGACCATTAAAATACTTGATACTACTCCAGTTGCCAAGAACCTGTGACTTGATAAGCTGTGGGCCTAGAAAACCAATTCTCATCATTCTGGTAGAGGAACATCGTAGGAAAATGATTCTTGAGAATATATTGCTATACCCTTAGTTCAGTCACTCACACAAGCCATCCTCTGAGGCTTCATTTTACAGTAGATAGGAACTAACACATGCTTGGAAAATATGCAGAGAGTGAGAGCCATGAGAACATTTAACCCTAAGTAATACATCTTCACCCCTACATCCAATTTTCAGGGCTCAGACAGCCATGTCAAAGAGAAGTCAGGAAGATTATAAGATAACATGAAGAAAATAGATAACTTGAAGGAAACAATGTCTTTAGGACACAACAGAACTAACACAAATAAGAGTTCACAGGACTGTGGTAGCACACACTGAGCCTGCACAGCTTCAAGGAAGATAAGGTCCCAGCATTAAGCAGAAGAAGTAGAAAAGCTCCAACCCTATCCAAAACCTACCTACAATTAACTTCTTGCACATGGAAAATTAGTTTTCTCTAGTAGAATTCCACTAGGTATACAAATCACACATAAGGACCCTATGCCCAAAAGTGGATTGCCAACACAAATAAACTCAATGGTATATTTATAGACCTTTTGTCTCATATTGCTTTCTTACGGCATTTTTTTAACCTTACCAGTCTTCTGCTTGTATATTGTATTTTATCTTTTTATCTTTTCATGGTTTTCATGTCTGTGTTTCTTGGGCATGTCCATTTTTTAAAAAATCACTCTGGCTTATTTTTTCTTTGTTTGCTTTTTGGTTTTCTAAAGACAGAGGAAAGAGTTGTAGAGTTACAGGGGATGGAGAGAGTGAGAAGAGGGAAAACAACAATTGCATATATTTTATAATTTTTTTTCAAGAAAAAACTACAAAAGTATAATAAGTATTTTGTATTTGTACATCACTGAGTGACTCTTGCATCTGAGTCATTTAACTCAGGAATTTGAACAAGAACTCTTGGAATATCACAGCCTAATACACAAAGGGAACCTCAGAGATTGCTCAGCAGTGAAAGGAATCTTCATATTTGCAAGAGACTCTGGTATACTTATGGATACACATCATGGCTCATAAACATGTAAAGCTTCACTAAAGGAGAATTTGATAATATCCTCTTACCTCCAGAGGCTCCAAACAGACAGTGGTGAACATGCCTGCATGCAGGCAAAACACTCACATATATAGCATAATTATATAAAATATATTTAAATTTTAATATATACAGTAGGCATTAATAGGTGGCAGATGTTTTTTCACTAGCAGTATCAGGCTCACTTTGGGTAAAATACTGTTTGTTTCTTTGGACATGTTACTGTGTTTTGTTTTGTTGTTTATATTCATCTAAAATTAATATCATATAGTGGGTAGATTTTCAAAAAACAGAAAAAGCACTCTTTATTTTCTAATTATTACCACTTGTAGAATTATTTGCAGTTTACTCTTAATACTGGTTAAGATTTTATTGTATAAGGATATATATTATATATATTGCTAGGTGGTAAAGAAGGAAAATGTTTGGTAGTCATTGCATTTTATATCCCTGCTTCTTAGATAAATACATTGTATATCTTATTAACTGCCTAGTATAGGAATCAGCATATTGTAATTGTTCTATTTGTATGAAACTTTGGAATTTTAAAAACTGAGGTAGAATACTAGGAGCCTTCTTGAAATGAGGAAAACAGAGAAAACGATTTCCTTACTTGACAGTCGGTGGATTCTCGGGTGATATACTACTCTATCCAATAGTCATCAGGTCTGGGATTTAATCTGCAATGAAATCATTCCACTTAGCTGCTAGTGATGCCATACATTTTATCAGGCTCCGAGTCCCTTAAACATGCCTTGTACTTATCCTAAGCAATCACATATCTTCAGCAATCAGATGTATTGGCTCATTTCAGAAGATTATTGAGCTAATAAAAAGTTTAGGGAGAGCAACTAATTCTTTGGTGATTTATGACTCAAGCTCATTTTCCCCCTTCTTATCAGTCTGAACTTTAATAAACTCTCATAAACTAAAATAGAAAAAGAATATTTGGAAGTATTTTATCTAACCTAATGTTGCTCTTTTCATTAGGCAGAGGCCATGTGACACATCAGAGTGAAGCTTTTGCTTATTATTATTAAGTACTTCCTGGTAGAGTTAATATTTCCTTTTATTTTATATTTTTCTTTTTGTTTCCAGAGTTTTGGGTTTCCATATAAGATTTGTATGTGTCCTTCATTGTGGTTGATTTCCCTCTCTCTGTGATCCCTCATCTCTCTGCTTCTTTTTTCTCTGATGTGATCTTTCACACACCCCCAGGATTAATCCTTCTTCCCTCTGCTTAGTTTATTTCTTGATCACTTCCCTTACAACCTCTTTTCTCCCAATTTCAAGAAGGAAACATCATTGGATCACTATTCTATCATCTCCTGCTTTTATTTCATATTGATTGTTATCTTACACAGCTTGGTCAGCAAGAAAATTCACTATGCAACCATCTGGGGGTGTTGAAAGAGATGCACTACACAAAGAATTTGAACACTGCCTCTTGCCACTATCATTTCTCAACCTCTGTAAATCTTTAACTTGGTTGCTATCCCAGCCCCTGCCATCATTATGAGTGACTCTTATTTTCTGAAAATGGGCATTCTATTGACCTCAGCATTGATTTTTGTTTCACTATGATTTAATCTATATACTACAATGGTTGTTTACAAAGACTTATATTCATGGACTTCTGTTCGACCTCAGAGGTATTCACTTGTAATTTATTTTACCCACTAATACTACATATTATGACTTTCTCCTTTGTTATGTTGTTATTTAAAAATCTATCCTTTTAATTTCGTCCTTTCAGTTCACCTTTACCCTTTGCCAGCCAATCGCTACAAATAACTACAGATTGTATATTGGATAAAAACGACCTACAGCATACATCTGAAGTACTAATAAATACTTAGATTTAATAGATGTGTTTAAAGAATAAACACCCAAATACTCCATTAGTAGAACTGGTCACTCAAATCACAGCAAAACATTGGGCAGCTAAGCAAAACTGTTACATCTTCTGTCCTTACCATTTTAAATTCTTTAACTTTGTTTTATTCATATATACCTTGTCACTCTTTGTAAAGTATATTAAAAGCAAATGAAGGACAGACTTCATGACCAAGGCTACTTGTAGACAACATTTAATTGGGAGTGGCTTACAGGTACAGAGGTTCAGACCATTATAATCAAGTTGGGAGCATGGCAACATCTCGCCAAGCATGGTACAGAAGAAGCTGGGAGTTCTACATCTTCATCTGAAGGGTGCTAGCAGAAAGCTTACTTCCAGGCATCTAGGATTAGGGTATTAAAGCCCACATCCACACTGATATATTCCTCTAACAAGGCCACACCTCCAAATAGTCTGTTTCCAGCAGTAAAATCCTAATGAAGACATCTTAAGAACCTCAATTTGAAAAATGATGATTATTAATACTTAAATTATCCTCTTATAAGCCATAAGAAAATAATCTGTAGGGAAATGGAAATAGAAGTTTCATACCATGACATAGGGCAACTTCAGGATTTTATATAGCTGTGGATAAGCTTGGATTTTGTGGTCTGTTCCTCTTGTTCTAATCCATCATGCACTGGGTCTGCGTGACAATTGATTTATATGGCATTGGGAACTGAATCCAGGGACTTACAAATACAGTCAATAACTTTACCAACTAACCTGTGTACTTAGCTCAAATGTCAATAATTTTGGAATAATTCCACTTTAGCATTATTTTAATGTATCTATATCCCAAGGACATATAACTTCACAGATATATTTATGAAAGTCATTCACACCTAAGTACTTACTTTTTCTTATGTCAGCCATGTCAGAAAAAACAGATTCTACCATTACCCATTACCATATCACCACCACAATTCTTTTTCTACCACCAGGATAACGGTTAAGAAGTTAATTCTCTCTAATGCCCACTAATTTTAAGAAATTCTTTTATTTATCATATAATCTGTCAAAGAGGCTGATGCATAAAGCAGAGATTTCTAAATGCAATAAGAATATATATATATATATATATATATATATTTAACATCCTACAGTATAAGTAGTTTTGGTTATAAGCATTCAACAGTATAAAAAGTACAAAACAGATTTTATATTTCTAATTAATTAATACAAAGTTCATGACTACATATAGTATACCTTATAGGCAGATGGAGGTGGAAAAGAAGACTGTGGTTTAGATCTAGTAATAATTTATTTTTGTTCCAAATGATGTTTTAGTATTTTAACCCATGAACAGGTAATATTTCAGCGAGACATCTGGTCATTATTCTCTTCTTTCTTTCTTTTTTTTTGGGAGAGGGGAAGAGTGGGAGGTTCAAGACAGGTTTTCTCTGTGTAGCCCTGGGTGTCCTGGAACTCACTCTGTAGACCAGGCTGACCTCAAACTCAGAAATTCGCCTGCCTCTGCCTCCCAAGTGCTGGGATTAAAGGTGTGTGCCACCATGCCCGGCTATTCTCTTCTTTCTAGATTTCACATAGTAAAGATACTTTTAAAATATATATATTTCATATTGAAGATCTATTTTATAAGGGCTATTGTTACTAAAGAAGAAGGAAAACCATGAAATGAAAAGCCTATTACACTAAAATAAACATGATTTTCATCATTTTATATTGGTAATCAATCATTATCAATACAACGATATGAGTAGATAAAAGTGACTCATATTTGAAACAGGAGAAATGGCTTAGTGATTAATAGCATTTTCTGCTTCTGCCTGTAATGGAGTTTGGCTCCCAACCTCACTATGGTATATTTCTCCAATAACAAGTCGTCCAGTGCCCTCTCTGGCTTCTAACAGTAAAAGCACATACCTGTAAAGGGACACACAGAGACATGAACATATAAACAAAAGTACAATAGGTCAGGTTTTTATCTCTATTATTATTATTATTATTATTGCTATATTTTTGTATGGTATGTATTCATTTATAAGTGGGTATTAGCCATGAATTACAGGATATCTATGCTATAATCCACAAACCCAAAGAAGCTAAGTAAGAGGGAGGGCCCAAGGTAGGTTGTTTGAATCTCACTAAGAAGGGGATATAAAATAAAGAAGTGGGAAGAGGGAGGGAAGGGGATGGGTGACAGTGACAAGGTGAAGGGAAAGGAACTGAGGAGGGGATTAAATGTTGGGAGAGTTGAGGTTAAGGGAGAAGAGAAATAGGAGAGAAAACAGAAATTGGTGAGAGGACTAGAGATTTGGAACAGAGGAGGCTCCTAGGAGTATCTGGGGGGTGATCGTAGCTGAAACTCCTAGCAGCTAGGGATATAGAGACTGAAATGGCCACCTCCTATAGCCAAGTGGGACTTTCAGAGGAAAGAGAAGGACACCAATCCATCCCCAAAACCTTGGACCCAAAATTTACCCTGCCTACAAAATGTGCAGGATTAAGGATGGAACAGAGATTGTGGGAATGATCAATCAATGACTGGACCAATATTAGACCTACCATGAGAGAGTCAGAGGCATCAGAAACATCATAAGAAGACCGAAAGATTCCAGTAACCTGGATCCATGGAGGTTCACAGAGTTTAAACCAACCAAAGACAATTCATGGGCTGAACCTAAGCTCCCTACAAATTGATAGCAGGTGTGCAGCTTGGTCTTAATGTGGGTCCCCTAACCATTGGATCAGTGGTTGTCTTTGACTCTATTGCCTGCTCTTTTGTTTGTTTGTTTGTTTGTTTGTTTTGTTTTGTTTTGTGGCTATTGTTTTGTGGCTGTTGTTTTGTTGTTTTTGTTTTCCTGCTTTTGAATCCCCTTCCCCTAGCTGGGCTTCCTTGCCTGGCCTCAGTGGGAGAGGACATAGGAGGTGCTTAAACCTGCTGTGACTGATGTGTCAGTTTAGGTTGGAACCAATGTGAGGATTCCTCTTCTCCTCAGAGAAGGTGAGGGGATAATGCAGGGAGAGGAATGTGAGGGTGAAGAAGAGAGAAGAGGAAAGAGTGAAGGCTATGATCAAGAGTAAAGAGAATAAAGAAATAATAAAATAAAAGATTGTGAAAAAACAAAAACCAAAACACTGACTCCAAATGGACCAAAGATATAAACATGAAATCTGAACTACTGAAACTGCTAGGAAAAAAAAAAAACAACCAAAAAAACAAAAAACAAAAAACAAACAAAACAAAACAAACAAACAAAAAACAAAATAAAAAACAAAACAAAATATGACATGACAAACAGGTAAGATAGGAATTTCTGAATATGACACTATTTGCTCAAGGATTAAGGTATAAAAATGACAAGCAGTGTAAGAAGGACACATACTCCACTATGTTCACAGCAGCCTTATTTATAATAGCCAGAAGCTGGAAAGAACCCAGATGCCCCTCAACAGAGGAATGGATACAGAAAGTGGGGCACATTTACACAATGGAGTATTACTTAGCAACTAAAAAGAATGAATTCATGAAATTCTTAGGCAAATGGATGCATCTGGAGGATATCATTCTGAGTGAAGTAACCCAATCACAAAAGAACACATGTGGTATGCACTTACTGATAAGCGGCTATTAGCCCAGATACTTAGAATATCAAAGATACAATTTGCAAAATATATGAAACTCAAGAAGAAAGAAGACCAACGTATGGATACTTTGCTCTTTCTTAGAATGAGGAACAAAATACCCATGTAAGGAGTTACAGAGACAAAGTTCAGAGTTAAGACAGAAGGAAAGACAATCTAGAGACTGCCCCACCCAGGAATCCATCCATATACAACCACCAAACCCAGACACTATTGCATATGCCAGAAAGATTTTGCTGACAGGACCCTGACATAGCTCTCTCTTGTGAGGCTATGCCAATGCCTGGCAAATACAGAAGTGGATGCTCACAGTCATCTATTGGATGGAACACAGGGCACCTAATGTAGGAGCTAGAGAAAGTACCCAAGGTGCTAAAGGGTTCTGCAACCCTATAGAAGGAATAACGATGTGAACTAACCAGTACCTCCCAGAGCTGTGTCTCTAGTTGCATATGTAGCAGAGGATGGCCTAGTTGGCCATCAATGGGAGGAGAGGACCTTGGTATTGCGAAGATCATATGCCCCAGTACAGGGGAATGTCAGGGCTAGAAAGTGAGAGTGGGTGGGTTGGGGAGCAGGGCAGGGGGAGGGTATAGGGGGTTTCGAGGATAGCATTTAAAATGTAAATGAAGAAAATATATAATAAAATAAAAAGAAAATTAAATACCAGCAAGAATGCATATGCATGCATGTGCATGTCTAATAGCTTTAATGTGCATATAATTGCAGCTTTTCCCAATTGATTGCAATTAAATAAACCAAAATTTAAAATAATAATAAAAAAAGACAAGTGGCACATCTTGAACCTAAAAATTTCTGCACAGTAAAAGAGAAAATCAGCTGGATGAAGTAATATCCCACATAATTAAAAAGAATCTTTGTCATCTATACATTTGACAGAGGATTAATATTATATATATTAAAAACTCAAAAAGAAAAAATAGTAAGCAACAAAACAAAACAAACAAATAAACAAAGCAATCCATTTACAAAAATGTCTCATGACCTGAAATGAGAATTCTCAAGAGATAGTAAAATTTGCTAATATGTACACACACACACACACACACACACACACACACACACACACACACATATTGTTTCTAGTAATCAGTAGACACAAATCAATGAAAGTTTGAGATTTCAACTTACCTTGTTCAGAGCAGTAATGAACAATTCAACATCTAGATGCAAAGTCAGGAGAGAAGAAAGGCAAAAAGACCATACTTTGGAAGAAATAATGACTGCTCCGTCCACTGTGGAAATCAGTGTGTAGAGTTCTCTAAAACTAAAACTACATTTACCATGGAATTCAGCTGTACCACTTAATGACATATGTTCAAAGGACATATGTTCACAGATATCATCTATTGCATTCATTGCTGCTGTTCTATTAATGACAGGAACAGAGTTAGGAAGTAGAAACAATTTCAATTGATGAATAGACTAAAAAATATATATATATTCACTATAGAATACTACTCAGTTATAAAGAAATATCAAATCATGATCTTTGCAGATATATGGATGAAAAATAAAAATATAATATTGAGTGAGATAACTGAGATCCAGAAAGACAAAATTGCTTGTTCGTTCTCATTTGATGCTGCAAACTCCAAATCTCTAGATGTTTGCATTTATTTTGGAGTAAATAAAAAAATTCATGAAAAGAGACCATCATGGGTCTTATGAGGTGATGAGAGTTGTTAGGAGATCCCAAGCTGTCTGATGTGGGAATTAGGGAAAACATGGAGTTCTGGTTGTGGGTGGATGGAAGATAAATGCAAAAGAAGTCTGAAGAAGCATCAAGTAGCAAGATGGTGCCTGAAAAGTTATCCTGCAGAGGTTAAAAGTACATTTCTATTGCTGAAGATACCTCACACTTTTGACACAAACACTAGATGTCCCTAAGCTGGAACTAACCTATAAGCCTTCTACCTGAGAACTAGATTGAATAATACCAGAGGCATTATAAAATCTTTCAAATGAGGGAACAACCAACAGCTAGTTACCTAGCTGCATCATAACCTAGTTATGATGACTGTAACAAGCACCATCATGGCATGATAACCCTCAGGGTGAAAAAGTAGCATGTATACCTTGGTAGTAATCAACAGCTCTTGAGTTGAACTGAAGACCAACGCAACAGGAGGAAATCAGAACTGACACGGGAAACCTGTTTAATTACTAAGGGATAGTGAAGCCCATGATCATGGACACAAATCTATAACTGCTATTTTTCTAAGACAGCCTGATCCCTAACTACATTCTAATCATCTCTTCTTAGCTCACAAATAATTGTAGTCCTTGCCTCTTGTGAGGAAATTTCCTCATTTCAACAGACCAAGGCTGAAAACCATTGAGAACCACATTCGGTTAAACTGGAGAGTTATGGGACCAAACACAAGAGAAGAATCTACAACACAAGTCTTTCACCAAAGTCACAGGGATTATTCCTGATGAGAGGGAAGATTATAAGAACCAGAAAAACAGGGAGTTTGATGTGAGATCATCCTAGGAATGTCAGAAGCTAAAGTATCATCAATGTGAACAACCAAACAAGAGCTGTGCAAGAATTAATATTTTTGATGACAACAGTGGAGAAAAGCTCCTGAGGTTTTAACTCTACAGAGAACTTCAGGCAACTAAGGAATGCTGAAAGTAAGAAATAGTCTATCTCATGGGAAGAGTACATTGACTGGCTATTCAATACCAAATGGTCAGAACTGAAAACATATCAATGTCAATAACATTATATTGATGTATATTCATTATATACACATATAATTTATGCACAGTTAATAAGAAAATAAGCCATCAATTTGATAGAGAGCAAGCTGTAGCGTATGGATGGAAAATGGGAAGTTTTATTGGGAGCAAAGGAAAGGGAACATAATTTAATTATATTATAATCTCAAAAACCTAGAAGTACTAGTGGTATGGTATCTAACCTGTTATGTGACATTCTTCAGAAAACACAGATTGCAAAGCTTCTATGTATTAGGATCAGTGATGGGCCAGAAAAATCTACATTTTCAAATGTTATTTAGTGATTATGTAGTTACTCTATGGCCCTTTACTTATGTAAAGTTGAATGTTATGTTTTTATGATTTTATCCTCTATCTTGCTTTGCATTTTGTAAATACCAGAAGACAAGTGAGCTTCTACTACAAAAATCTAGTTCATTGATTTTTAAAAGGTTCTTTGGCTATCAATATGGTATTAGAATTCAAATATCTAAGGGTTAGTGAGATGGCTCAGCTTACAAAATACTTATCTCAAAGGTTTAGGAACCTTAATTTAGATATCTAGCATCCAGGTACATGTTTGATGGGCATGGCCACAAGCTTGTACTCCCAGTACTCAAGAACTAGACAGCAGCTCTTGCCTTGGTCTCTTGGTCTTCACTTGCTCTTTCCCTTCTTCCCTTCACACCCTTCTCTCCTCATTTCCTTGCCCCCTCTCTCTCCATGTGCTCATGGCCCGTCTCAACTTCTCTACACTCTCTCTCTCTCTCTCTCTCTCTCTCTCTCTCTCTCTCTCTCTCTCTGCCTTTCTCTGCCTCTACCACCCTCTTAGCTCCCCTCCCCATGCCCTGAATAAACTGTATTCTATGCTTTAAAAAAATTAGACAGCTGATAACCTAGGTAAGTTTGTGAGCTCTGGGTTTAAGCCTGTCTCAAAACATTCAGTGGGCCAATCAAGGAAGACACTATGTGAACCTCTGGTCTCCATTTGTTCATGCACACTACTATGCACACTCATCCTCACATGTGTTTGCTCACACACATGTGAACTCACGTACACACATACATACATTTATACACATGCAAAGAAAACAAAAGTAAACAAAAATTCAAATGTCTAGCCTCTTCAAATGTAGTCTTCTAGTAATAATAGTCTTTTTTTACAGATAGACTGGAAGTTTTCCCTTTAATTTACACAGAGAAAGACAGATTTCAATTTATCTACTTTCTACATGCAAAACAATTGTTTTCATTCACTCTGTCTCTCAGTCTCTCACACATACATATTCTCTCTGTGTCTCTCTCTGTCTCTCTTTCTCTCTGTCTCTGTCTCCCACTCAGAATTCAACTATCAGTGACTGCCATTTGTGGCAAATTAAATTCTTGATGTGGGTTCTTTATCTAATTCAGAAAAATTGAGTTAGGCATTTTTAATCCCTAGTGGTATAAGGTGAAGGCCTTAGGATATTTATTGCACAGAGCTGAAGAAACAGGGGACTGAATTTTAAAAGAAATTTAAGGTCCTTGGATAAAAAGTAAATGAAGAAATACTGGCTGCAAGTTCTGTGGATTGCATTGCTCACAGCAGCAGATTTCTTTGATATAGAAAACTTTAGAGTCACAGGATAGAACTGAGATGTGAGAGGTGACCCCACAGCCTACACAGTGCCACATAACTCTGATAGTCAAACAACTGTGTATTCAAAATGAAGCACTGTCATTGTATTTAAATTATTTTTTATTTATTCTTTAATCTGTTTTTACAGATTACACTGATATGAGCATCCTTATGCTCATTTCAGTAGCTTTAGCTTCTTGTAATTGCAATGATACTGGGTTTGAACTAACCTTGTGCTCTGTTCCCATATCGGGGCTATGGAGATGAAGCCTCATGATTCGTTATTTCTGAGAATTCTTGCTCTACCATAGGATAATGACCAGTCAACATGACTTTTACTCCTTAAATGTATGGTGTGTGTGTGTGTTGGGGGGGTGGACATGCAATTACATGTACTAACATGGTAATAGAGAATAACATTTACCTTATAATATCACCAAAAATGTCTTCCTGATGATTCTTTGAAATATCAGGAAAATTATATCATTGCATTACTACCAAAATTTCATGAGGTAAACAAGAAAAATCAAGGGGAAAGGTGGATTAAAATGAAATTATGAAATGGACAAGGACCAAGAAACTTATCTTGGTCTTGTGTTAAATTTATTGTAAGATGGAGGCAGGGTTTGTAGGGTCTTTTTAGTGAATCAGCCCTTACCATTTCGGCCATAACAAATACAACAGAATAAAGAACAACTGAAAATAAGAATCCCACACCAAATACAAAATACTTTTTCTTTCTTTAAAAGTGCTTAGATATTTGAAGAAGAAAAACAATGTTGGGACAGTGAATAAAAGGCACATTCATTAAAAGTTAATGGTGTAGGATACAGATAATGAGAAATAGAAATGGAATTCATAGAGACATATTATCTTTGCAATGCGTGGCAGAATTTAATGTATAATCAACATTACTGCACAGTTCCAATGGCTATTTTTATACCAGGGCCTCTAGAATTCAAATCCATTAAAGATTCATGATTCCCAAGCCATGTGTTTTCCACAGTTAGAAGCATTTATGTCAAGTGGGCAAACTGCTGAAACACTAGCTTTTTCTCATTGTAATAAAGACAGCATCAGTTTGCTGGACTCCTTCAATTCTGTAAGCATAAGGTGAGGCCATGGGCCTGGGTGATCACATTTTAAGGAAGTTAAGTTCAGGGATTAGGTTTTTTGTTTTTTTTTGTTTTTTTTCTGATCCTTGAAGAATAATAAAGCAAGAGGGTGGATAAAAGTGGAAACAAGAAAGGAGGAAGGGAGAGGAATATAGAATGAGTAAGGAAGGAAATTTTCATATATCTCTATGAGGGAATTTTGAGATCAGGTTAATTGAGGTAGGAAAACTCACCCCAACGTGGGCAGCACCATTCTCTGCGCTGTGCTCCCAGAACACAAAAAGGAGACAAACAATCTCTGCTCCTTGACTGAAGGTGGATGCAATGTAAGAAGTAACCTTGTTACTATGACTTTTCAAACTGTGAGCCAAACGAATGATTTCCGTACTTATGTTACTTTCGTCAGGTGTTTTCTTACAGCAATGAGGAAAGTGGCTACTTAGCCATTGTTAAGGTTGTAGAACTATAACAGGTTTAACTCAGTAATCATTGTGGTCTATTCTCATTCTGGTGGGTGCTGAGAACTGAAACATGTTTGTCTGTAAGAACAGGGACATTTTAAACCAGAGTCATCTCTTTAGCCCCTGACTTTTCACCTTTAATAAGTGAGAAAACATGCATGTGGAAATCAGTTCTAAAAGACAAATGCGGGTTGGCATTCCTATTGAGTTTTAATGATCAATGCAGCAGCCCCTATAGAGTATTTTAGTGTTTCCAGTACCTTTATATCACTTGCCCTTCTCATCTTCTCCTATATTTCTCTTCCAATTGGCATGAACTCCTGGGATATTCTTCACCCTCTTTTCATCTGTATGGTAAAATCAATAAGATTCTTTGATCTCACCGCTGTGTCTTTTTCTCTTCTTCAGTTGTTTCTTTTCTCTCTTTCTTCTTAAATTTGCTTTCAGTTCTCAATCAAGAGCAAAACCATTTAGTTCACAGAAGTAAGCAGGCATTCTTTGAAGGGAAATACCATGCCAAAATAAACAAGCAAATAAAAACATGGAGCCTGCTTACTTCTGTGGAGCTAGGCAATGAATTTTCTCTTTAATGATGATGTTTATTCATTTCTGTTTGTGATTGTGTACCACATGGGTGGAGGTACTCAAAGGGCCCAGTAAAGAGCATTAGATCCTGTGGTGCTAGAGTTACAAAATGTTGTAAGATAGGTGAGTCGGGTGCTTGAAACTGAACACATTTCCTATATAAGAGTAGTGCATGTTCTCTACTCTTGAACAAGCTTTCCAGCTGCTACACAGCATATTTTCAACCCTAATTATATTCATCTCACTTTAACTAAAAATTTTAATCTTTATGTTCAGTAACTTTAATATGATTCCTTTTCAGAACTACAATAATTAATGTTTATACAATAATGTACTTATTTTGTTAAAAATGTAAGGAGCATATGACTTTTGACTCAACTTCTATTTTATGGGAAGTAAGTCATTTTCAGATAAAATACACGTATAGTTACTTAAAATCTGAACTTTAATAAAACTGAAATTTTAGTGTTAGTTCAAATCCAGATAGACCATTTTTCTGTTAAAATCAGGAAATTGTATTTCACCTGTGTCCAGACAGTAGGATGTCACTTCTGTTTTGGCCCTTATATAAAAAGCAACTTAAATTTGAACACTTAGCTTATTCTCCATTTAGTAAATTTCTTAGGCATCACAAAGACAAAGTCTCCATCTACAACCCAGAGAAAATTCCCATTAAAGGAGCTAAATATGTGATGATTTCTGTTTTGGGTACTATGATGTAGATGATGATGCCACATACATATCTATAGTCAAAGAGGTTACAAATAAGCATGGTATTTAGCTTATTTTTTTATTGCTCTTATTGGATATGTGTATTGAATTCAGTTTCAATTTTGGAGAGGACCCCTGAGTTGAAAACATTTTTGCAGTGTGTTGATTGGAACATTTGCAGGCAATATACTGAGTGAAGGCAGATCAAGACAGGAATTGAACTTAGAGGAAATATGCAATACATCTGCAAATGATTTCTTAGCAACTGAGGAAGAGAAGAATTGTAGAGTAGAAGATTGGCCTCTCCAGAGGTGTCCTGAGTTTCAACATGAAGTCCTTGACTTATGTTCCTGCCTCTGCCTCTGAGTACGGTTGATAATGCAGCTAAAATAAATTCTCAAGGAAAGGTGTCAAGTCTGAGTTTCCACCACCAATATTTCAGAAAGGAGAAATTGTGTGAAGGATGGGTTAACCTTGAAGGTTATTTCTTGGCAAGTTAGGGAATTTACCACACTGTTAAAGAAAAACAACATCTAAATAAATAAACCCACAATTGGCTATTTTCTATGAAATGAAGACAAGGACCTTGGAAGACTTGATTTCACAATTTATTCCCCTAGTTTATTCGTCCCCTTTTCTTCCATGGTAACTAAAGATTTTATAGCTGAAAGCAAATGTGGGAAACTTCTAAAGTTGAAAAACTAAGATGGTTTTATTTTACAAATGTGACTTCTAGCAGATGATTGATTCACAACTTTTGACTCACATTCATGTTAATTTTGATGAAAATTTCAAAGGATATTATAAATACAAATAGAGAAATGAACAAATACTGGAAGGGGACAGGGACGAAGACATAATTATAGTTTCTTATTTAAATCTTTTGCAGATTTAAACAAGAACGATCAAAACATTTGAGTATTTTAATATTTTTTTCTATTTCAAATCTATGGCCAGCACAAAAAACTCATTATTTTCCCCTTGTTATGTGAATAAGAGAAAAAAGAAGAAACAAGATCAGAAGAATTTAGTCAATTCAGTTGACCTTCCAAGTCCCTAGAGACATGGTAAATGATATAGAAAGGGTTCTAATTTTCAGTGAGGTATATATGTCTAAATCATCTGCTACAGTTAAGTAAAATACAGATTTCAAGCCTAAGCCTTCATTTACTTTCAAGCTTTGTAAATCTATAATGTTCCATAAGCAATATTCTCTCTGCTCTCAAACATTCTGCTTAGTTAACATCTGATGTCTGCTACTCACATATTATTACAACATTCTCAGAAGATTGAGGTAAATTGCTTGGTTGTTGATAGTTCTGGAGTAAATGATCAAATAAAATGAAACAGAAGGAATGAAAGTATTCATGATCAATGTATAAAAAGCAGAAGTAATAATACAAAACAAATTAGATTCTAAACAATATTTGGATTCATGATATATCTGCATGTTTCTTAAAACTTTATGTAATTTTAGGGGACCATGGAATCATGTTGGAAAAGTATGAATGCAATTATATCTCAGCCATTAGGAAGATTTTAAAACATAAATTTATCATATTCCAGTATAGTTTTTAAGTTTTTTGGATAAAGTACAGAAATTTGATCTCAAATTGCCAGAGTATTTGGAAAATGCATTCACATTGTATATGGATTTTCTGTGGTCTTTGGGTTATATACAAAGCCCAAGGTCTGATTACTTAAAATATCATAACATGAACAAGGGAAACTTTCGAACAACATCTATCTGTCTATCTGTTTTTCATTTATATCTTTAGTTTGGTTTTTCAGTAATTTCCAATGAAAGTGTTTTCTGACTGTTTTATGTCTGTAGATTATGTGTATATTTTCGATGAATTCATTTTTAGACCCGATAACTAGAAAATATAGAATTTTGAAATTTTAATTTTGAATGGTTAATAATTGTTATATAGGTATAATCTCAAAGCACATGATTTTGATAAATTTACCTATCCTGCTCTATTGTTTGAAATGCCTTAATATTGGTATGCATGTGAACATGCTTACTAAAAGTACTAACTGTTTCACCTTCCCTTCTATATCTCTTAGGAATAATCAAATAATAGAGGCATCAGCTATTGTTCAGAGCTATAGACATTTTATATATATAGGAGAATTGTCCTTTTATTTCTGGTTTCTCAAGAGCTAAAAACATGCTCTATTTTGACAGTTTTCCTTTGTTGGTTTAAAAGATAGTAGTATTTCCTTTACTTTGCTCTCTTATTGTGACTATATTGATGGGCATTCATCTTTTACATTCAAAACTACAATCAGAAACATTGCCTATCTTGTATTTTATTAGAGTTGCATATTAAACTCATGCTCAGAATTTATGCCCTGATAGTTATTTGAGCTTACTTTCCTATAGTTCATTTTTCTTATATTGTCTTTGGTTTTATTAAGGTAATATAACTCTCATAAAATAAGGCAGATCTCATTCTCCTCTGAATTTTGTGAAATATTATAGCTAGAATGGAGATTGTTTTTCACTTAAATACCCAAGAAAATAGACATGAGAAGTTACCTGAAAATGTTATTATAGGTAAATTTACAATGACAAAGTCATGTTATTTTCATTGATCAAAGTCAGCCCAGTTGTCTATTTCTTTTTTGTTTCCTTTAAGCAGTTTGTTCCATTGAATGATTTGCAAACCTGAATTTCTATATTTCTTATAGTGAAGTTACTCAAAATATTCTTTAAAACTAGTGGTATTGCTCAAGGAACATGCCCTTTTTCTTGCCTATACTTTCAATCATTTCATAGTAAGAATATCAGTTTTATTGATTTTTGTAATGAAATACATTAAGAACTAATTTTTAATTTGAATGATTATGAGCCAGAACATGCCTTTGATCTTCACAATTAGGAGCAAGAGGTAGTAGAAATTTTAGTCCAGACTGGTCTATATATCAAGTCCAAGGACAGCTATGGCTCACAGAAAAAGACCATCTCAAAATAACATGTAATAACAACAATAATAATTAATAAAATAATAACAGTAACAATAAATACAAATAAAAATGTATCTACTGATTCCATCATATTAATGATTTTTCTTTTTCTTTTCTTTTATATGTTATTAACTAAGGTTTACTTATTTATTTATAAAGGGTTTCACTCTGCTGCATGGGTTTTCCCAGAACTCTCTATATAACTTTGAACTGTTTTTATAACACTCTTCCTGCCTCCAACTTCCCAAGTAATAGGCTTAAAACATTGACCAACCAAATATGGCAATTAATTCTGCCTTTTCTTTTCTTTCTTATTTATTTCCTTTCATAAATTTTAATTTAATTTCCTTTACTTTAAATTGAAGCAAGTATTTTAGAATTCTCTTGTTTTTTATAATAAGCATTTGAACAATAATGGTCCCTTAATAGTACTCGAACAAAACCATCCTGAATTAACACTACGTTGAGCTGTTTATGCATTAGTCAGTAAACTGATGTGAAAACTGTGAACTCATTGTATATGAATTAAAATATCATCCCAAATGAGGTAAATCAGATTCAAAAGGACATGTATGGCATGTACTCACTAATAAGTGGATATTAGGGGGAAAGGGGTGCTGAATACACAAGATACAACCCACAGAACCCAAAAAAATGTCATCAAGCTGAAAGGCCCCAGTAAGGATGCCTCAGTCCCAATAGGGAGGGAGAAGAAAGCAACCACGGGGGGGGGGAGAGGGGGGACCTGGGAGGGAAAAAGGGTGGAGAGGGCAGAGAGAGGAACATGATCAGGTATTGGGTGAAGAAAAAGTAGTGAAATCTCTTAGGGTCAACAGAAAGAATGGAAACATGCAATCTTGGGAGGTAAGAGGTTGAGGGGATCCTCTAGAATGTAACAGAGACCTGAGCAGTGAAAGACTCTCAGGACTCAAAGGGAGGGACCTTAGATAAAATGCTCTACATTAGTGAGAGGAAATTTGTAGAGGCCACCTCTAGCAGAAAGACAGGGCATCTAGTGAGGTTAGGGGTGGCCATCTCACAGTCAAAAGTAAGACCCATAATTGTTCCTGTCTGAAAGAGCTGCAGGAATGGAACTGGAGAGGGGCTGAGGAAAAGAAGGTCCAATGATAGGCCCAAAGTGGGATCCCGCTCAAGGGGAGGCCCAAGACCTGACACTATTACTGAGGCTATGGAGTGCTCACCAAGAGAGACCTATCATGACTGCCCTCTGAAAGACCCAACAAGTAGCTGAAAGAGTCAGATGCAGATATATGAACCCAACTAATGAACAGAAGAGGAAATTTGGAAGAAGATGAGGTGAAGTAAGACCCTGTAGGTGGGCCAGTAGTCTCAATTAACCGGGACTCTCTCAGACACTGGAAAGAACACCAACCAGACAGCATAAACCAGCTGATATGAAGCCCCAACACATTTATGGCAGAGGATTGGCAGGTCTGGGTTTAGTCAGAGAAGACACACCTAACCCTCAAGAGACTAGAGGCTCCAGGGAGTTTAGAGGTCTGGTGGGGTGGGGGTAGGAGATGGGAACATCCTCATGGAGACAGCAGGACAGGGAGGAGGTATGGGATGTAGAACAGTTGGAGTGTGGACCGGGAGGGAAATAAAATCAGGAGTTTAAAATAAGTAAATAATAGATAGATAGATAGATAGATAGATAGATAGATACAAACAAACAAATAAATAAATAAGAAAGATTCAGTTACTAGAGAAATAAACATTGCTTTGAATTTGGATATGGTTTTAGCTTCAACAGAAGGCATGTAGAAGGAAGTAAGGCATCTATTCCTTTGGAAAGAGATGCTCTGAACTTAAGCCACAATGATATTCTACCATGCTTATGCTTTTTATAGCAGGACAGTTTGAGAATCCTGCAGTTTAATGAGGTATATATGGTATGAGGTATGAGCAAATTAAATGATGCATTATAGTAATGAAAATTGATTATAAATGTGAAAAGGGGCAGTACTCAAACATATCTAGTAATACTAAATTGTGGTAGGATTAGCATAAACTCAAAAGAACTCATTTTTAAACATGAATTAAAACATTTAACACTTAATATGGCTATGAATTTTAATTCCAGTATTGTATAATACTTACCTGTAAGGAAGAATTAAAAATGTAAAAGCACAAAATAAATGGCATGATAGGACATGCTCTTTCCTTAATTTTAGGTGTTTTTCCTGCACGTGTGTCTGGTGTGCATGGTTCAAATTGCGGCAATAAGACAGATCCAGATTCCACAGAACTGTAGTGATTGAGAGTTGTAAGCCATCATAGGGATACTAGGAATCAAACCCACGTCTT
Organism: Mus caroli; assembly: GCF_978045245.1. Lineage (NCBI taxonomy): Eukaryota > Metazoa > Chordata > Mammalia > Rodentia > Muridae > Mus > Mus caroli. The sequence goes on along the minus strand of NW_028227262.1, from coordinate 74,653,270 downwards.
GTGGAAAGCGTCAGTACTCTTAACCACTAAGCCAATTCTCTATTTCCAAAGAAGATTTGAAAGACTTCTCAGTGACTATAGATGCAATAGTTTAAGAAAAAGATGAATCCCCGGGTATGGCAGTCTCTAGATGGTCCATCCTTTCATCTCAGTTCCAATCTTTGTCTCTGTAACTCCTTCCATGGGTGTTTTGTTCCCAATTCTAAGAAGGAGTAAAGTGTCCACACTTTTCTCTTCATTCTTCTTGAGTTTCATGTGTTTTGCAAATTGTATCTTGTTTCTTGGGTATTCTAAGTTTCTGGGCTAATATCCACTTATCAGTGAGTACATATCATGTGAGTTCTTTTGTGATTGGGTTACCTCACTCAGGATGATGCCCTCCAGGTCCATCCATTTGCCTAGGAATTTCATAAATTCATTCTTTTTAATAGCTGAGTAGTACTCCATTGTGTAAATGTACCACATTTTCTGTATCCATTCCTCTGTTGAGAGGCATCTGGGTTCTTTTCACCTTCTGGATATTACAAATAAGGCTGCTATGAATATAGTTGAGCATGTGCCCTTCTTAACGGTTGGAACATCTTCTGGATATATGCCCAGGAGAGGTAACCCAGGGATCCATCCAATAATCAGCCTCCAAACACTGACACCATTGAACACACTAGCAAGATTTTGCTGAAAGGACCCTGATATAGCTGTCTCTTGCAAGGCTATGCTGGGGCCTAGCAAACACAGAAGTGGATGCTCACAGTCAGCTATTGGATGGATCACAGGGCCCTCAATGGAGGAGCTAGAGAAAGTACCCAAGGAGCTAAAGGGGTCTGCAACCCTATACGTGGAACAACAATATGAACTATCTAGTACCCCCCGGAGCTATTGACTCTAGCTGCATATGTATCAGAAGATGACTTAGTCGGCCATCAGTGGAAAGAGAGGCCCATTGGTCTTGCAAACTTTATATGCCTCAGTACAGGGGAATTCCAGGGCCAAGAAATGGGAGTGGGGAAAGGGGGAATGTTTGGGGGACTTTTGGGGTAGCATTGGAAATGTAAATGAAGAAAATACCTAATTAAAAAAAATAATGAAAAAAAAAAGAAAGAAAAAGATTAATACTAATGACATAATTTCATTGAAACAACTTTTATGTGAGAGATCAAACTGTGGGAAACTAGGTCCTGCCAGTAACTCTCACCCTAAAGATATGGTTGACCCTTTGAAGGGAATTATGCCACCCCCTCCTTCATTACCTCCACCTGGTGCCTGAGATTGCCAGCTTCACTCCCTCCTTCACTTGGTGCCTAGAACTGCTTAGATTAAGGCAGCTTCACCTCCTCCTCCGTGTCTCCTCCGTTTGGGGCCTGGGACTGTTCATGGCACTCCAAAATAAACTGCAGAATGTTTGAAGGCCGCCCGGGACTGTTAGGGGGCCGACATTCCAAGATAAACTACGAGAAGCCTGTAATCAGCATTTGCCCCAGATGTCCATCCCTTTCTCTGTATTTTATTATGCCCCTTCGACCCCTCCCTATTTTCTCTCACTGTGTCCTTATAATCAGGCTCCTAGCCTTCATTAAACAGATCTTGACAACTCTTTGCTAGGTCTCACTCCCCTTTCTCCTCCCACTTCTCTTGTAGGCCTTGGTCCTCCGCAACCCACAGAATAACTAGGATGGGACACTTTTATTTAGTTGTGTGGCTTTGATAAAAAATAGTTTATGTTTGAGATTCACTGTGTATTCTGGATCTGTGTCTCCATGGCTTCGTAGTATTTGAAAACAATTTTCTATTGTTTCAAATATTTTTAATGTTTGTCATTATTTGGTACCTTTAACAAGAACATCACTTGTATGTATATTAGTTCATTTGAAGTTTTTCTCAGCCCTGGCTATCTGTAGACCAGGCTGACCTCGAACTCAGAAATCTGCCTGTCTCTGCTTCCCAAGTGCTGGGATTAAAGTCGTGCACCACCACTGCCAAGCCTCCGTTTTTTGTTTGTTTTTGGTTTTGAGTAGCTTTTGTCTGTGTTTTCAGGTTTGCTGAAATTGTCCAAATTGTATAATATGCTTTTAACTCTCCCGAGTGTACATGTGCCCTTGTGTATCATTACTCATTTATCAATGTTAATTTTAAGCTTGTTTATTACAACATTATCTCTGTGGACCTCCCTGCATAGCATGGATCCCTTTGTGGCAATTATTTGAGTGCCTTTGGGAGATGAATATAACTCTGTGTCATTGTTCACCTTGATTGGTATTTCTCTTTATCTCAAGCTCCTTTGCAGGCAGGACATTTTGGTTATTAATATTACACTGTGCTTTGTAAAATAATGGTCAGTACATTTATAGTTTTACATTCTTTGTTCCAGAGTATTTTTTTAAGAGAATCTATTCTTTAAAGAGATTTTGATATTTATTAGATGTGGCCACAAACACCTTTAGTTGTGACCAAATCATTCCTCATTATTAATGCAAGACTTCTCTAAATCTGTACAACAGGGTTTTTTGGAATTTATTTTTCTTTCTAATCTGATTAGTAAAGACAATCACTGTTCTTGACCAGTAGGCATGTTTTCAGATCTGAGTTCTGTAGAGGAACCTTTAATTCAGGAACATGGCTTAGATAGCAAGGGATTACATTTAAAGACTGTTTAGATCTATATCATCCATCTAGAATGCAGACAGAAGCTACATAATAATATTATCTGGCTGTAATACAGACTCACCTTTATTACACAGCTTTATCTTTTTAATTAATTTATTTTTAAGTCTTATTTATTTATTTATTTATTTATCTATTTATTCACTTTACATCCCCATAGAAGCTGCCCCTCTCTGCTCAGACCCACACCTGCATAGAACCTCCTCCCTTGCCTACCTCCCCTTCTTCTCTAAAATGGGGAAGACAACCCATTGGGTACAAACCCATTCTGGCACATCAGGTCACTGCAGGACCAGGCACACCCTTTTCCATTGAGGTGAGACAAGACAGCCCAGTTAAGCGAACAGGATCTACAGTATCCAAAGATTAAATAATAATAATTATTATAGTTATAATTATAATAATCCATATGACAAAAACATGACATAAACAAGGAAAAAATCACTGTTGCTGGGTTTTCCACTTTTTCCTGACTGAGTTGGGAAGCTTGTATACTTTTAGAGCTTCACTTTTCCTTTTAGGCGGCCCAGTTTGTAAGTGTGCAACTGTTACTTTACTCTCTTATACTTTTGGTGTTTCAACATTAGTTTATAATGTTTTCTGTCTCATTTCTGGTTGCAGGTGGTGAATCCACTTTTTGCTGTAATCCTCAGTTTTGTGGAGTTTCTGGAAATCTTCAATGATTGTTCTACTAGTCCCATCAGTTGTTCCTCATAACTGCTCTCCTCACTCCTCACTTTTTCTAGCTTTAGACAGCTGGTTCATCTTCCAATTGCTTGACCAGGAGACTTAGCTGGCTCATCTGAGATGCTCCTGAATCAATGTGTATGTTTACCATTGTAATAGTCCCTCGTGGACTGCTCCTACTCAGCCCTACAAAGGTTAATGTGCTATATTTCCATTTTCATTATTTTGTTTCTATACTCTGATGTCTCATTTTACTTGACTTTATCTTTGCAGATGCTATATAAAGAGTTGAATATTTTGTCTAATCTCTGCATTCCAGTTTCCATCAGACTATTAATAATGAACTATGCTTTCATTCATTGGCATCAGGAAGAAAGATAGTATGTATAAGAGATTTGAGTCATTTTAACTCATCAAGACTTAACTTAGAACTTACTTATTATTTTAGACCAGGATATGAACCCATCTTGGGAAATATTTTATGATACCCAAGAAGAATGAATGTTCTGCTGTTGAACACAATCTTCTTTATATTAAATATAAACACTTGTTTTAGTATACAACTTCAAACTCAAACAATGTAGGTAAGGTTAGTTTATAGAAGGAAGATTTGAGATTTGAATTTGGTATCTAGTTGAGGGGCAGAGAAGTTAATGAAAGAATTGACAGAATGAGTCAGAGATAGGAAACACCCAACTCTCACAAGAACAGACAGGAAAAAGATGCTTTTTAAGCAGTGCAGGGAGAAAAAGTCACTTGAGTTTGATTGAGTTCACAGAAAAGCAGTTTAAGCAGGGCAGTTTTATAGAGATAGATGTCAGATGAAGACAGAATGAGCAGAAGGTGCTAGGAGATTAGAATAAATTGCTAGAGTTAGACTGAGGCCAAGCAGAGCAATTCAGTGAGAAGCTGAGAGAAGCCAGACTGAATCAATTACCATGGAGATCAGTTTCAGCCAGAGCAACTGAGGTGACCAAGCCAGCAAAGTTCAGAAATAACTAGAAAGGGTGATCTCATTCAGCAGTAATCCTCCAAGATGACAGTTATGCCAGGTGAAAAAAAGTTACATTTACAGAGTTCTCCAACTCAGTCAGTGCTTAGGAGTGTCCAGCTGAACTGTCCAGAGACCCTTTCATTTTTTCCTTCTACTAATTTTTTTTTATATTTATTTGTGATGTTTGTTATTTTAGAAGATAATTCCAACTACAGGATTCCAATCACTGACTGTAAGATGAAGGCAAGAATTATTGGGCTAAAGGGGAAAAAATCAGTTGACCCATTGATGAATGTTGACATTATCAAAAAATGCTGATGACATTAGAACTTCACATTAACAAGAAGTAGAAATGGTATATTTGTCATTGTGGAAGGTTTGTTTGTTTCAGAACTAAAACCTTTGTAGATAATGCTATATAAATTGTTACTAAGATTGACAATTAAAGAATGGAGAAAATCAAATTAAAGATTTAATGCATGCAAGATTATTGCAATGCAGAGAACAAGAGTTTAGTCAGGTTACAAATACAGCTTCAAATAACTCTGGTGGAGTTGGAGTGAGGTGGGAGCAAGGTGCATGTGACATGACAGACCCTTCTGTGGTGCTTATATACCAGGTGAAGGATGACAAAAAATGTTAGATGAAGAATCATGCGAATAAGCATAAATGGAGGGATAGTTTAAATCTACGAAATACAGTGAAGTACTTGGTAAAGTCAAGTAGATGTTAGCATAAAAATAAAACAAACAGAATTGTATATCCGCTTAACCACATTTGTATATGAGATAATGAGATGCTTCTGTATTCTTCTAGTGATGCATAAGGCATTGGTGGGAAGTTCCCTAAGGGTGATTGGATTATCTATGAGCAGGTACAATTTCTAACTTTCTAAATACTCTGGCCAAAAACAAATAAAAGGAGAAATGGTTAATTCTGATTATAATTCCAGTGGGTATACATTTAACAAGCATGGAGAAGATATGAGTGCAGGGGCCTGAATTCGAGTCAGCATATCCCATTGGGAGTCAGAAAGTGGGCTGGGGGAGCCAGATGAGTGTGTACAAGTTAGATAACATGGAAGGACCTCAAGGCCTGCTTCCAGAAACCTACTTCCACCAACAAGGCTCTACTTCCCAAAGGTTTCAGAATCTTCTCACATAGCACCGCCAACTGGAGACTTTTGTGCAAACACACGAGGCTATGGAAGACATTTGACATTCAAACCACAGCACCTTTTGTTTTGGGAAGTAATTGGTTTGAACTATAATGTTTGATTTCTATCAATGGAGAAATCGGACTGAATGATAAAAAAATACACTCAGCACAAAAATTCAGAGACAAACACGTGAGCCACGCATTTCTACAAGTGAAAGTGGATTCCTACTTTGAATTACCAAAGGAATATTAAATGAGGAAGAACAGGACTTTAATTCACAATACAAAGAGGAGAAAAATCAGGCTATGCATTCTCCTCATCCAACACACAGCCATTATTATAAACTAACTATCAGACTTCAGTTCAGCTCATGGTAACTAGATTCGCCCCATATTTGAAGTGGAATGTGGCTCGTGCTTAAATTCTTTAAGGTTTGTGTCTATATATAAAGTTATAACATGGTTCTTCTTAGTTTGGTAATTCAGTAAAGTGTAAGTACAGATACAAAAATAAGTGCATGATTAATAGTACTTGACTTATATAAGAACAACTCATTGTAACAGGACTGAAATACTATTTTCCAGAAAAAAAAAATTACTGTGAAATTAAGGTGTATTAATACTTGCCACTATAAGTAAGGTTTCACTAGCAAACTTTTGACACAAGTATAATAGAGTCTAGTCATTCCCTGTTATATCCTTCCAAAGACAAAGCCCATATGGTTAATAATAAAACAGATGTTGGCTACAAAGAATAAAATAAAAGTAAATAATACTAATAGTAATATCTATATATTTTTACCACTAAAAGTTCCACATGCTTTATACATATACCAAGAGTTTTGACTTTATTATTGCCCCAGGATGCACACACGTTATCGAGGGTCAAGGAGTTTTCAGACACAATCTAAAATACAAAGAAAATTTCTTTCATGAAATTCACTCTCTCTGACCCTGATGACTTCCCTTAAAGCAAATTCTGCAAAGAATATTTCTTTGTGATAAAAATGCTTTGTTAACTTATTTAGTGTTGCTTGTCTCTATCCCTACGGCTGGGTATGCTGTATGCAGAAACTAAGTACTTAATGTGTGCTTATTGAATAAAGGAATAAAGAAATGAAAGAATTCCATTTGATGTAAATTTTGTAATAGTTGTAGTTGATAGCATCTGACCCAACAGTTGGCATGCAAGCCTTTGTTGTGGGACTGACCAGCTTTCTAAGTTTACATGTATAACCTTGTTATTCAACAGGAATCCATTTACTAAGCTTCATGTGAAAGGCAAGAGAGGAATCACTGTGAGCCATTGATCTCCTAAATGTAACATGGTGACATGAAATTGTTTACAGGTAATATGTCTTCCCTAAATAACCTGAATCCTAATGCCTCTTTTAGTTTACATAAACACTACCGATAACAAACTTGAACAGGTGAAAATAGACACCTGATTCACTCAACAGCTTACCCAAAATCTGACTTCCTTGGCAACTAAAGATCAAAAATATTGTAAGACAACAAAATATAAATACACGATATTCATTTTAAAATCCTGTTCTGTGGTTACAGATCAAGAAGTTATAAGCATATCACACAATTGACCTTAAGAATTAAAGGTAACCCATCACAGGAAGGTAGGGGTTAGATCTCAAACCTAGGAACAATGGTTAACCAGAGTGCCTATTTACATATCAAAGCTGACTCTGGTTGCCAGGTTCTCCCATTATCCCTCAGTCCTTACCTGTTATAGGGTCTTCCTACCTGATACACCTTGTCTCCTACCCTGAACTCTTCAACCCAGGGGCTGGGCTGTTCTTCAGTTTCTCTGGTTCCTATACAACCCAGCCACTTTAGTTATGTGGCCCTTTTTGTCTCCTGGTCTCCTGGCTGTTCCCTTCATCTCTTCTCGCATGGTCAGACTAAGTCTGCTGGACATGTCCACTCACATTGGACTCTCCCAGATGTCTCTTTCTCTGCCTGTAATCTCCCTTTTTATCTACAATCAGTCTTCACCTCAACCCATTAGAACCAGTCATGTTTTCATTTCATTTATTTATTTTCATTCAATAGACGACATATTTGTATCCTTTTGTGTTAAGCACTAACTAAGGTCTCTTACTCATTTCCTTTTGTTACATAAGATTTTTTCATTGATTCATAGACCTTGTAAATGACTTAATTTTTCTCTAATTTCTATGTTTGGGTGGGGCAGGGCTATGTGAGTGCAAAACTACTAAAGAATCAATTTAATAGAAAACAATCCCATTTCAGTAATTTAATTAAAAATAAGACAGTTTGATAATGCCTTCTTTACAGAAAAATATATAATTTTCCAGTGATTTCATGAATGCTCATTGTCAGGGTACTGAAATTCTACTTCCAGGTATAGGCTAGGCTTGGATCACTGACTCCAGTCTATTCATGAATTTCTTGTTCAGAGATATACCATAAACACATGATCATAATTGATATCACTTACTGGGGAAATCATTATTCTCCTTATTTATAAGTTTACTAAATAATTTTGACTTTACAAATTATTAGAGTCTTTTATTCCATTATATGGAATATCTTGGGGGAATGCTAATAGAAGTTAAAAATTAATTTCAAATTGGCAAATTTGAGACAAAATGCATTTTCTCCCTATGTTGCCAATATTTGTATTGCTATATCTGTAAATTCTGAAATACTAATTTGTGTCCCATGTTTATTGCTAATTGGATTCATACACAGAAGTGCGTGTACTAAATCCTCACAGGAATTTCCCACTGCTTTAGAAACTTGGGGAAAATAGTTCCTTACAAGACAATGCAGGTTTGACTAGCACTAGGTAGTGACCATGTTTCTGAGAAGGCAGATTTTGATATAACAGATATATACTTGCTTTCACAAGACGATATATGCAAATATATTATAAAATAACTTATATTTTTTAAATTTTGTGCTTTCAAGAAAAACTGATTAGATTTAAAGGTTCATTGTAATGATTTTTCTGATTCTTATGCATTTGTTCCTTTTCTTTGCATTATATAGACTTTTATTTATATTTAATTTTTAAATTAAATTTGTTTTTTGAAAACATCATGCATATATGAAACAAATTATGATTTTTTTCTATCCTCATTATCTTCCCATAACTTTTCTCATACCTCCTCCAACAAGTTCCCTCTCATTTTGTCTTTTTACTCTTTAGTTACCCACCAGGTGCAGTTGGTGATGCCCAGTTGTACATGGTTATGGGACCACCTCTAGGCCTTTGGAAAACTGCTAATGACCACTCTCTCAAAGAAGAATGATTTTCTTCCTCAGAAGCTATCCATTGCCAATTCTTCCTCAGTAGAGGATTTGATGGGGAGATCATCTGCACTATCTATTCTAGAATGCACACTGCCTTGGTCTTTTGCAATCTGGTAACCTCATCTATTGAGAGTTCATGTGTGGATAGCCAGGTGGTATCTTTTCATAGCAACTCTTTATCTTCTGACTATTTTGGTCCTTCCAATTCCTCATCCATAATTTTCCCTGAGACTTCATGGTGATGAGATTAATAGAGATGCCTGATTTTGAACTGAGTGCATAGCCTTTATGCAGCAATGTGACCAGTCATGTATGTTCCCAAGAACTGATGTCTCCTCCAAAAGAAGCCTCGCTGACAAAATTTGAAGTCTGTTGTTATTGACATAAATATCTAGATGATAATTTAACAGTGTGACTATTTAGCAAGATAAAGGGAGAAGATTCTGCTTCAGGGCCTATGATGGTCCCAGACATGGACATTTGACAAGGTGTACAAAGTCAGGAATGAAAGTTTCCCTTATAGTACAGGCCTGAAATTCTATCCACTAGGTGAATCTATATGTTGACCCATCAGCCAAGGAACACTCTAGATCCTGAACACCTTAGACAGCCAACATATGTCTTTATTTTAAATCATGGACTTGAAAGTCCAGTGAATATATGATGGAACTTTGGTTTTGTTGTTAATTTGTTTTACTAGGTCATGAAGCAATCAAAAAAAAAAAAAAAAGGAACACAGACTAAACCCCAGTCATCTGAACAATTGAACTCTCATAGTCTCCTTCAAACAGGTGTTAGGCATTATTTTTTCAGCAATGATATTAGTCACCCAGAAAATTATTTTTGTCAATCTAAAACATTTAATCATTGGAGGGAATATCAATTTTTTTGTTACAAAAATAAATTGTAAAAGTCTGCACCATAAATAAAGTTACTTAACACAAGGACATCATGCAACTGTTGACATTGAGAGTGTGGACTACAGAAGCTAACAGCTTCTGGGACAGGCAGGAGCCACAGAGCTTCTGAGGCAACCCGCTTTTCAGGCTCCAGACATCCTGGCACTATCCTGGCCAGAGGATAGGTGTCCGTACTGCCCGGGAGGGCTTTGAAGGAGCACCTGGGAGAGCCATCTTGGTTCCCTGATCCCTCCGAGACTAGTCTGTGCAGGTGAGAGTGTGGACTACAGAAGCTAACAGCTTCTGTGATAGGTCCTGTTTTGGGCCTTCATCTGTGGCCAGGAGGGAGGTCTGAACTCCAGATATCTGTGCACCATCCCTGTAAGAGGAGAGCTTGCCTGCAGAGAGTGCTCTGAACACTGAAACACAGAGGAGAGAGCTAGTCTCCCAGGTCTGCTCATAGAGGCTAACAGAATCACGAGAGGAACAAGCTCTAACTAGAGACAACTATAACAACTAACTCAAGAGATTACCAGATGTCAAAAGGTAAACCTAAGAATCTTACTAACAGAAACCAAGACCACTCACCATCATCAGAACTCATCACTCCCACCTTGTCTAATCCAGGGCACCCCAAAACACCTGAAAAGCTAGAACCAGATTTAGAAGCATATCTCATGATGATGGTAGAAGAAATCAAGAAGGACTTTAATAACTCACTTAAAGAAATACAGGAGAACACTGCTAAACAGGTAGAAGACCTTAAAGAGGAAGCACAAAAATCCCTTAAAGAATTGCAGGTAAACACGAGCAAACAGGTGATGGAATTGAAAAAAACCATCCAAGACCTAAAAAGGGAAGAGAACATAATATAGAAAACCCAAAGTGAGGCAACGCTGGAGATAGAAACCCTAGGAAAGAAATCTGGAACCATAGATGCAAGCATCAGCAACAGAATACAAGAGATGGAAGAGAGAATCTCAGGTGCAGAAGATTCCATAGAGAACATCAGCACAACAATCAAAGAAAATGGAAAATGCAAAAAGATCCTAACTCAAAACATCGAGGAATTCCAGGACACAATGAGAAGACCAAACCTACGGATAATAGGAATAGATGAGAATGAAAATTTTCAAGTCAAAGGGCCAGCAAATATCTTCAACAAAATTATAGAAGAAAACTTCCCAAACCTAAAGAAAGAGATGCCCATGAACATACAAGGAGCCTACAGAACTCCAAATAGACTGGACCAGAAAAGAAATTCCTCCCAATACATAATAATCAGAACAACAAATGCACTAAATAAAGATAGAATATTAAAAGCAGTAAGGAAAAAAGATCAAGTAACATATAAAGGCAAGCCTATCAGAATTACAATAGATGTTTCACCACAGACTATGAAAGCCAGAAGAACCTGGACAGATGTTATACAGATACTAGGAGAACACAAATGCCAACCCAGGCTAATATACCCAGCCAAACATTCAATTACCTTAGATGGAGAAACAAAAGTATTCCAGGACAGACCCAAATTCACACATTATCTTTCCATGAATCTAGCCCTTCAAAGGATAATAACAGAAAAAAAAAAAAAAAAAAAAAAAACAATACAAGGACGGAAACCACATCCTAGAAAAAGCAAGAAGGTAATCCCTCAACAAACCTAAAAGAAGACAGCCACAAAAACAGAATGCCAACTTTAACAACAACAAAAAAATAGGAAGCAACCATTACTTTTCCTTAAAATCTCTTAATATCAATGGACTCAACTCCACAATAAAAAAACATAGACTAACAGACTGGCTACACAAACAGTACCCAACATTTTGCTGCTTACAGGAAACCCATCTCAGAGAAAAAGATAGACACTACCTCAGAATGAAAGGCTTGAAAACAATTTTCAAAGCAAATGGTCTGAAGAAACAAGCTAGAATAGCCATTCTAATATCTAATAAAATGGACTTCAAACCCAAAGATATCAAAAAAGACAAGGAGGGGCACTTCCTACTGAGCAACGTTAAATCTTCCAAGAAGAACTCTCAATTCTGAATATCTGTGCTCTAAATACAAGGGCAGCCACATTTATTAAAGAAACTTTAGTAATGCTCACAGCATGCATTGTACCACATACAATAATAGTGGCAGACTTCAACACACCACTTTCACCAATGGGCAGATCATGGAAACAAAAACTAAACAGGAACACAGTGAAACTAACAGAAGTTATAAAACAATTGGATATAACAGATATCTACAGAATATTTCATCCTAAAACAAAAGGATATATCTTCTTCTCAGCACCTCATGGTACCTTCTCCAAAATTGACCACATAATTGGACACAAAACAAGCCTCAACAGATACATAAATAATGAAATTGTCCCATGCATCCTATCAGATAACCATGGACTAAGGCTAATCTTCAATAACAAAATAAATAATATAAAGCCAACATTCATGTGGAAACTGAACAATACTCTCCTCAATGATACCTTGGTCAAGGAAGGAATAAAAAAAGAAATTAAGGACATTTTTGAGTGTAATGAAAATGAAGCCACAACATACCCACACTTATGGGACACAATGAAAGCATTTCTAAGAGGAAAACTCATAGCTCTGAGTGCCTCCAAAAAGAAACTAGAGTGAGAACACACTAGCAGCAGTTCACCTAAACAGAACACACAGCAGACAGTACACCTAAAAGCTCTATAACAAAAGGAAGCAAATTCACCCAAGAGGAGTAGAAGGCAGGAAATAATCAAACTCAGGGGCGAAATCAACCAAGTGGAAACAAGAAGAACTATTCAAAGAGTCAAACAAAGAGGAGCTGGTTCTTTGAGAAAATCAACAAGATAGATAAACCCTTAGCCAGACTCACTAGAGGGCACAGGGAAAGCATCCCAATTAACAAAATCAGAAATGAACAGGGAGACATAACAACAGATCCTGAAGAAATCCAAAACACCATCAGATCCTTCTACAAAAGGCTATACTCAACAAAAATGGAGAACCTGGATGAAATGGACAATTTTCTAGACAGATACCAGGTATCAAAGTTAAATCAAAATCAGGTTAATGATCTCAACAGTTCTATATCCCCTAAAGAAATAGAAGCAGTTATTAATAGTCTCCCAACCAAAAAAAGCCCAGGATTAGATGGGTTTAGTGCAGAGTTCTATCAGACCTTCAAAGAAGATCTAATCCCAGTTATTCACAAACTATTCCACAAAATAGAAACACAATGTGCTCTACCCAACTCATTCTATGAAGCCACAATTACTCTGATACCCAAACCACAAAAAGCCCCAACAAAGATAGAGAACTTCAGAACAATTTCCCTTATGAATATCGATGCAAAAATCCTCAAAAAGTTCTCGCTAAGCGAATCCAAGAACACATCAAAACAATCATCCATGCTGACCAAGTAGGTTTCATCCAAGAGATGCAGGGATGGTTCAATATATGGAAATCCATCAAATTAATCCAGTAATTATAAACAAACTCAAAGACAAAAAACACATGATCATTTCCTTAGATGCAGAGAAAGCATTTGACAAAATCCAACACCCATTCATGATAAAAATCTTGGAGAGACCAGGAATACAAGGCCCATACATAAGCATGATAAAAGCAATCTACAGCAAACCAATAGCCAGCATCAAAGTAAATGGTGAGAAGCTTGAAGCAATCCCACTAAAATCACGGACTAGACAAGACTGCCCACTTTCTCCCTACCTATTCAACATTGTACTTGAAATCCTAGCCAGAGCAATTCGACAACAAAAGGAGATCAAGGGGATACAAATTGGAAAGGAAGAGGTCAAAATATCGTTTTTTGCAGATGATATGATAGTATATATAAGGGACCTTAAAAATTCCACCAGAGAACTCCTAAGCCTGATAAACAGCTGCAATGAAGTAGCTGGATATAAAATTTACTCAAACAAGTCAATGGCCTTTCTGTACACAAAGGATAAACAGGCTGAGAAAGAAATTAGGGAAACAACACCCTTCTCAATAGTCACAAATAATATAAAATACCTTGCTGTGACTCTAAGGAAGTGAAAGATCTGTATGATAAAAACTTCAAGTCTCTGAAGATAGAAATTAAAGTAGATCTCAGAAGATGGAAAGATCTCCCATGCTCATGGATTGGTAGGATCAATATAGTAAAAATGGCCATCTTGCCAAAAGCAATCTACAGATTCAATGTAATCCCCCATCAAAATTCCAACACAATTTCATTGAATTCGAAAGGGCAATTTGCAAATTCATCTGGAATATCAAAAAACCTAGGATAGCAAAAACTCTTCTCAAGGGTAAAAGAACCTCTGGTGGAATCACCATGCCTGACCTAAAGCTCTACTACAGAGCAATTGTGATAAAAACTGCATGGTACTGGTATAGTGACAGACAAGTAGACCAATGGAATAGAACTGAAGACACAGACATGAACCCACAAATCTATGGTCACTTGATCTTTGACAAGGAAACAAAAACCATCCAGTGGAAGAAAGACAGCATTTTCAACAAATGGTGCTGGCACAACTGGCAGTTATCATGTAGAAGAATGTGAGTTGATCCATTCCTATCTCCTTGTACTAAGGGCAAATCTAACTGGATTAAGGAACTCCACATAAAACCAGAGACACTGAAACTTATAGAGGAGAAAGTGGGGAAAAGCCTCCAAGATATGGGTACAGGATAAAATTCTTGAATATAACAGCAATGGTTTGTGCTGTAATATCGAGAATCAACAAATGGAACCTCATAAAATTGCAAAGCTTCTGCAAGACAAAAGATACTGTCAATAAGACAAAAAGGCCACCAACAGATTGGGAAAGGATCTTTACCTATCTTAAATCAGATAGGGGACTAACATCCAATATATATAAAGAACTCAAGAAGGTGGACTCCAGAAAATCAAATAACCCCATTAAAAATGGGGCTCAGAGATAAACAAAGAATTCTCACCTGAGGAATACCAAATGGCTGAGAAGCACCTGAAAAAAAGTTCAACATCCTTAATCATCAGGGAAATACAAATAAAAGCAACCTTGAAATTCCACCTCACGCCAGTCAGAATGGCTAAGATCAAAAATTCAGGTGACAGCAGATGCTGGAGAGGATGTGGAGAGAGAGGATCACTCCTCCATTGTTGGTGGGGTTGCAAGCTTGTACAACCACTCTGGAAATCAGTCTGGTGGTTCCTCAGAAAATTGGACATAGTTATACTGGATGATCCCACAATACCTCTCCTGGGCATATATCCAGAAGATGTTCCAACTGGTAAGAAGGACAGATGCTCCACTGTGTTCATAGCAGCCTTATTTATAATAGTCAGAAGCTGGAAAGAACCCAGATGCCCCTCAAAAGAGGAATGGATACAGAAAATGTGGTACATTAACACAATGTATTACTACTCAGCTATTAAAGAGAATGAATTTATGAAATTTCTAGGCAAACGGATGGACCTGGAGGACATCATCCTGAGTGAGGTAACCCAATCACAAAAGAACTTGCACAATATGTACTCACTGATAAATGGATATTAGCCCAGAAACTTAGAATACCCAAGATACAAGATACAATTTGCTAAATGCATTCAAATCAAGAACTAAGACGAAAGTGTGGACACTTTGCCCCTTCTTAGAATTGGGAACAAAACACCCATGGAAGGAGTTACAGAGACAAAGTTTGGAACTGAGAGGAAAGGATGGACCATCTAGAGACTGCCATATCTGGGGATCCATCCCATAATCAGCCTCCAAACGGTGACACCATTGCATACACTAGCAAGATTTTGCTGAAAGGACCCAGATACAGCTGTCTCTTGTGAGACTATGCAAGGGCCTAGCAAATACAGAACTGGAGCTCACAGTCAGTTATTGGATGGATCACAGGGCCCCCAATGGACTAGCTAGAGAAAGTACCCAAGGAGCAAGGAACTAAAGGGATCTGCAATCCTATAGGTGGAACAACAATATGAACTAACCAGTAACCACCTCCCCCCTCCCCCCCGAGCTCGTGTCACTAGCTGCATATGAATCAGAAGGTGGCCTAGTCGGCCATCAGTGGAAAGAGAGGCCCATTAGTCCTGCAAACTTTATCTGCCTCAGTACAGGGGAACGCCAGGACCAAGAAGTGGGAGTGGGTGAGTGGGTGGGGAAGCATGTGGGAGACTTTTGGGATAGCATTGGAAATGCAAATGAAATAAATACTCAATAAAAAAAAAAGACAGACAGGCAGAGATAAGGAGACACAGAGGGACAAACAGAGGGAGATAGACACACACACACACACACACACACACACACACACATACATGTACACACATCTGCAGAGCCATATATTCAGACATATACACCCTAATACAGAAGTAGCAGCTCAACTTAGGACTTCTTTTGCAAATGAGTGTCATCTTAGAGATGAGTTAATTAATTAGAGCTGTTACTTGAGTATACAAGATAATCATATCCTGTTACCCATGCATGGAACAAATGGAAATGTAACTGAAGACATATGACAAGTGTCAGAGAAAGGTACATTTAGTGAATGATCATTTTTAGCATTGTTAACAGCTTCCTTCTGGAATATCTGAATAAGGAGGATAGAAGATGGCTCAATGGGTAAGAGTTCTTGCTGCTCTTCTAGAGAACCAGTGTTTAATTTGCAGCAATCACAGTAGGCAGTTCACAATCTTTTGGAAGTTCAGCTCTGGGAGATAAAATACCCTCTCTGAACCCCACTGGAAATTTCACTCAAGTGCATATATTGTCTACCACACAGTCATACACATAGTTTAAAATGAAAATAGTCTTTAGAAATAGGTATCTTTAAAAAGCAAGTCACTTAACTGAATCAGAATGGAAATCTTTTGGGAAATTTAAACTTCAAATGAATTAATCTTACATTCAGAAATGTTAGTAGAGTGTTTAGATTGTAGGAACTGATTGCTCTTAGAACAAAACAAAACTTTACTTCAGGCTTTTTCTGTTCTGGTATGTAGTCTCAAAAATGATTATCATTTTTCTAATCTAAAATGTTTTCTAACATTAAAATCAGTCTGTCCTCCAGAAAATATATTCTAGATTCTACAAGGAAAGAAAAGTTTCCCTCGGATCTAATACCGTAGAATCTTAAGGAGATCAAAGACCACACTAGATGCTAAATATCATTAACAGTCTATACACAGCCTACCAATAACACACAGAGTGAAGGTCACCAAGAGGTCAAATCTAAGCAATGGTGGGATGTACAGTAACTTGGGAAGAATAGCAACATAATTACTTCCTTTACATGAAGTACATTGTTTGAATAACTCCTTTGACCTAAGGTATCTGTGGGAGTACATCTACAAATATCGAGGCATTCCAACTTTGCTCAGCCCCAGCCTTGGAATAGTGTTCCATAGGTAATTTTTTATCTGTAGATACTGGTCTGCTCATTTTAAGATGTTTAATAGCATTCCCATCTTGTATCAGATGGGAATGACACAGAGTGCTTCCTTATTCTGAATCTTCTAGTTATAGATATCACAAAGTAAGTATACAGCAGTTTGTGTGAAAAGATATTAAAATATATCTCAACCAGTAGTCACATAGCAAAATGAATCTCGACATTTTCAAATGAATCTAAAAAACAAACATTTATTTAGCTGCGATCCAATGGTTTATTTAATATGATGAAAGAAAATATCAGCTTTTGAAAATTTGCCCAGAGACTTTTAATTGTGTCTAACTCAAAACACACTGTATTTCAAAGTTCTATGTTTTTTAATATTTGCAAATTAAATGAAAACACTATAACACTCTATCTCTTTCAAAACAGTTCAGTTCACTGAGAGAGAGAGAGTGAGAAAGACATGTTTCATTCTCAAAAACGTATTTCTTTTTCCACAAAATGTTATTTTTAGAAATTCAACTTTAAAATAAAGTCACAAATATGAATATTTGAACAACATTGACTCAAAAGATAACTAAACTGAAAGATGGCAATGTTAGAAACATGGTGAGTTAGAAGTCTGTGTCAGAAGCCACATATTAATAAAAATTGTAATACAATTTTACCTCAAATGCCCTTTACATTGTAGAGACAACATATACACAAAAAATATGGAATAGAACACCAGTGAGACAGGCTGGATTTGAATAGAGAACTGCATATTGTTGTTTTTATCTTTGTTTTTGTTTTCATCTAAAACAATGGTTTTACCCCTTTGGGACCTTGTACACCACCAATCCAGTTACTAAGCCACATCTTTGACATGCAATCTGTCATTCCTGGAAGATATATTGGAAAAAATTGTGGCACATAACTTGTGGAAATGGCCAATCAAAGTTTGATTTAGCTTTAGATCTATTCCATGAGAGTCTGCCAATGCCCAATACTGCTTGGATGACTAGGAACCAGAGATTTCTTTTTAAAGATCAATTAAATGATTCCTAATGATATTGTGCTATACTCTTAGATTAGTGTCATTCCCCATTGTCATTAAAGATTGGCTTCCTCCTACAGCAGATTGAAACAGATGCAAAGGCCTACAGCCAGAAGTTATGTGGAGAGAGAAAATCTAAATTGGGTCCCTTTTCTTGAACCTCAGTGAGTCCTGAAGAAAAAGGAGCAAAAAAATTTTAGAATTCAGAAGGCATGAAAGTCACCAGGAAAACAAGTCTCAATGAATCAAGCAGGGCACATATGAGCTCACAAAATCTGAAGAAGCAAGCAAAGGTCTGTGTAAGTATTCATCTGGTACTCTGCTTGCATGCTGTGACTGTTAGTTTGTGGTTTTAGTAGGACTCTGAACCGTGAGAAACGGTGTCCTTGACTCTTGCCTGCTCTTGGGACTCACTTCCTCTTATTGTGTTTACTTGCCTAACTTCAGTCTGAGGAATTTTGCCTTATCTTGTTATATCTTTCTTATTTATTTATTTATTTATTTATTTATTTATTTATTTATTTATTTAGACCTGTTTGGCAGCTATTTCTTTTCTGCTCTTATCAGCAGAAAGAAGCCATATCTTTTCTGAAGGAAAACAGAAGCAGTGGTGGGGAGAGGGTACATAGATCCAGAAGCAAGGGAGTATGGTAATATTTTGCGAGAAGTAGAAAGAGGGGAACTGTGCTTAACACATAATATATAGAAGAATCTATTGAAGGAAGGAAATGAGAAAAAAGAAAGAGAAAGAGAGAGAGGGGGAAGAAGGAAGGAAGGAAGAAAGGAAGAAAGGAAGAAAAGAAGGAAGGAAGGAAGGAAGAGATAAAGACTTAAGCCTAGTTACATAATGGAGATATCTTCTTATTTAGTCAGTCTATTAAGTGTTATTACACTTGAAACACAATCTCATATGACATTTAGGATGCTGTTTATCTACACAGTGAGCACCATATCTTAGTCAACTGGAATTTCACTATCACACACACACACACACACACACACACACACACACACATATATATATATATATATATATATATATATATATATATATATATATATATATACATACAGACACACACAAAAAATACCTTAATTTATTCTTAATTCTGTAAATAAATTAACATAATCTCAATGCAAAACTTCAATCGAGATAATTTATTATTATGAGTTGATTTAATTTTTGATTTAATTTTATTTATGGGGTTGTGTTGCTATGAGTTTATGCCATCTATGAGCAGGTAAGTGCAGAAGCTGAAAAATGGCATCAAAATCTCTGGAGGAGAAGATTTTGAACCCTGTATGTAATTGCTGGGAACTTCTCATCAGTCTTCTGGAAGAGCACTTGAATGCCAGTGAATTGATTTTAATTTAATACAATTAGACATAATAATCAAGTTCACTAAAGTTATAGAACCTAAAGGTCTACATTATCTCTTTTCTTTTGGTTGAACATAAGCTTTTGATGAGTGTGATATAGACTATTTTTCAACAGTGGAAAGATTCTGTATTCCAGCTATCTGCTATCGTAGCTAATAGTTCAGTGGATTCTGAATGCCTTACATGTTGCTTGAGAGTTCAATTAAGAGAATATTAAATACATAAGTCAGCAGTTTAAATCTGAATAGACACATAATGCTTTGGAGACCCTTCATAACAGCTCAGTGACAGACAAAATAATAAGAAAATAATTTTAATATAATATGCATAAGATATAATTTTATATAAGGCATAAAGTATTTACTGGTCACTACTTCTAAAATATAGATATACAATAACAATTAAAATATAATTTTAATAGTTCTAATACATTAAGCCTATAAAATTACAAAGACTTAGGGGAATTCCAAATTTAACCGAAAAACATCAACAATGATTTCCAGGCATTTATTTATTTATTTAATTTTTATTCTATTTTTTATTAGGTATTTATTTCATTTACATTTCTGATGCTATCCCAAAAGTTCCCCCACCCGCTCCCCCACGCACTTCCCCTTCTTGGCCCTGGCATTTCCCTGTACTGAGGCAGATAAAGTTTGCACCACCAATGGGCCTCTCTCTAGATGGTCCATCCTTTTGTCTCAGCCCCAAACTGTGTTTCTGTAACTCCTTCCATGGGTGTTTTGTTCCCAGTTCTAAGAAGGGGCAAAGTGTCCACACTTTGGTCTTTGTTCTTCTTGAGTTTCATGTGTTTAGCAAATTGTATCTTATTTATAATATTAATAATTCTAAGGTAAAAAGCTGCACAAATAGGATGATGCTGCAGATCACCTTATTTATTTATTTATATTTTAATTAGGTATTTTCTTCATTTACATTTCAAATGCTATCCCTAAAGTCCCCCATACCATGCCCTCCCACTCCCCTACCCAGATGGAACACAGGGCTCCCAATGGAGGAGCCAGAGAATGTACCCAGGGAGCTAAAGGGGTCTGCAACCCTATAGGTGGAACAATAGTATGAACTAACCAGTACCCCCGGAGTTCGTGTCTCCAGCTGCTGATCAACTTTTAATACCTATGTTGTTTTTAAAAACAAAATCCTAAACACTCAATTTTATTCAAAGAAAGAAGGAAGGAAGGTAGGAAGGAAGGGAGGGAGGGAGGGAGGGAGGAAGGAAGGAAGGAAGGAAGGAAGGAAGGAAGGAAGGAAGGAAAGAAGGAAGAAAAAAAGAAAGAACCTAGATGGTGTTGAGAAAGCCTCAAAGCTACCTCAAAGATGCAGAGAAAGCACCAAGCTGATCTTCCTACTCCACTGAAGTTCTAGGAGGGAAAAGCTCCTTTTCGGTCTTCTTCTCCACCCTGTCTTAAATTCCCTTCAACTCAATGCCCTCCCTCCCATTTTCTGGTTTTCAAATGTTATATACATGAAATTGTACATGTGTGTATAATAAATGATATAATCATAATATTCACCAACAAACTATAAATTGGAGATGTTAAAATATTTCAACCTATTGCAGTAGAGCCAGCAGACTTATATTAGTGTGTGGCAAATAGTTTCCTCGAGAGATTCATTTGTGAGGAAAAAAGGGAGAGCAGAGAAGACAGAGCAAAAAGAAAGACATAAGGAATATGAGGCATCAGAGGATGCAGGGTGCATGATGAAGAAGAAAAAGAAAATAAGCGAGTCATAAAACTCTGGGCCAAAAATAAAAAAAAGACTAGAAAGTCTGTCCTTTCCTGAACTCAACCTGTGTTTTCCATTACCTTTTTCTCCATTACTTCTTTTTACAAACTACCTATACAGAATTTCATTTATAAAAGAGAAACAATGAGATAAAATAAAAATATCATTTCAAAATGTAGTGAAAATGCTAAAATGGCATAAAGTATTGTCTGCTGCTAGATAGCATGTTCTATACATGACAGGGAAGCTGCACCCTTAAAAATCTCAACAATAAATTTCCTAAAAATAGAACTGCATAATAATTCACTGCACAATACAGGCACAATGGTGAAAATTTCGTAAGAGTCCACTTCTAGATACTGACCTACAATAATCAATGACTGTGAGACAATCAGTTTTCTCCAGGGACAGGCTTCCTAACAGGTTATCTAATCCCAAATGATCCAGCTCTGAAAACATCTACAGATGAGCCACACTAAATTTTTCTCAGTTTTATAAAAAAATATATATACATATAATATAATTATATAATATACAATAATATTACATTATTAATTATAACTATTTAATATATAGCATAACATACAAATGACACAACATATTAATATCATATAATACATTAATATAATGCAATTTATATATGACATATATTTGGTTGATATTTTACAAATGAATATATTATAATGTATGAAATCCTTAAATAAAATAAATTATAAATAAGGAAGTAAATACTAATGTATTTCACTATTTTATTTTAGTGACTCCCATTCTGGTTATACTTCTATTTATAAAGCAAATATAGAAATAATGTATGAACCTTTATAGTTAATGAATTTTTCATTATTGCCTTTCCTTTATATCAAAATCTATATAATTAATAGTGTCATTTAATTAAATTGAATAATATGTTAGTCATTTAGTTAATTTTCTTTAGGTCACTGCAAGTTCACAGAAGCTATTCTGTCTCATTTATCCAGAAATACTCATGACTGTTAAATGGGCAGCAATGCAAGTATGAAACTCAATGACCCTCAGTATGCTCAATTATTCATTGCAGTGCAAAAGATTAGTTTAAGTGGATATTATAACTCATGAGAAGGAAGAAGTTTCACAAATTACATAAAAAATGCAATAAGGCTCTGTCCAGCAATCACATTGCCTTATTTGCCAACTTGACTGTGAGATAAAAGTTGACACTATCACTTCAAGAGCCCATCAACCCTAATTCCTGAAACAGAAAACATGCTTTGTGTGTGCACATTTCTTTCTCATTACATCTATCTAGACTCACGTCCTTATACTTAGCTTATACACTGTAAGTTCTTGGTTTAATAAACTAAATTACCATCATTCTTGTTACACGATAAACACTAGTCTCTTCAAAACATAGGCTACCCATTTTATTCCTGCTGAAGTTGACCTCCAAAACATAATTATTTTGTTTTCTATCAAAATCACTTTGTTTAAAAAATAATGAAAGTATAATTGTTCTCAAGAAAACTGAAGATATTCCTAAACTATAGTTTCTTATCATGTCAGTTAATCTTTGGCCATAAGAATTGCTTGCAATGCTGAAATAGAAATGAATACAATTACATTATACATTATAAGTTCTTTCTCCTTATTTTTATTATGTACCCTTTTTGAATGTTTGCCTTTAAACTGACCAAATCACTGGAGGGTAGTCAACCCACCAAAGGTGTACCCATAAATTCACTAAATCCTTATCCTAGTGGCTATCAATTTCTAATATCTAGTTAGCTGTAGCTAGGAATTGATTCCCATATCCTCTCTCCATAAGGGAAATTTGTCTGTCTTGAACCAACACAGGTCTGGTGCAGTTCATCTTAAATTCTGTGCATTCGTATGTACAATTGTCTCACTGTGTCCAGAAAACATTATTTCCTTATAGTCATCTACTTTCTTTGAATCTGGCAGTCTTTCCAGCTCCTTTTCCACAATGATTCTTGAGCATAGAGGAGAGGTTATGATATTTAGAATTTGTGTGTATTTATGTTTCTCTCCTTGACTCTATGCACACTGTACTACTGGAATATTCAAAGAATATACATCTAGAGGAAATATCAATATTTTGTATCCTTGGCAGACTATACTGAACCTATAAGGTGACCATCTTCTAAAAGAGCTACAAAAGAGCACACATGGAGCAACCCATGGCTCCTGTCGCATATGTAGCAGAGATGGCTTTGTTGGATATCAATGGGAGGAGAGGGCCTTGGTCCTATGAAGGCTGGATGCCCCAGTGTATAGGAATGCAAAGACGGAGAGGCCGGAATGGGTGGTTTGATTGGTGAGCAGCCTTGGAGAAGCAGTAGGAGGGTTGGTGAGAAAGAGGTTTGCAGATGGAAAACCGGGAAAGGCAATAACATTTGAAATGTAAATAAATAAAGTATCTACTAAAAATAGAATCATAGTGTGTACATCAAAGGGTCATGTAGTGTTTAAACAAAGCAATATTTGAGACATCTTAAATTTGAAGATAATATATGGGCATTGCCGAAAGAAGCCATTTTGTAGCAACATTGACTCTGAATGAATAGATTTGATATAGTATCAAAAAGGCAATTCATCTTCCTTCAGCTTTGTTTAGTCCACTCCTCAGTGGGTTAATTTATCATGTCTGTGTTCCTAAGAGAAGCAATATTCACTGAGTTTATAAGTTCAAAAGGTGATCAGTGGCTTTTCCAACATCAAATTGAAGAATAAAGATGTGGTGTATGCAGCATCTCTATGCACCACAGGAAGAGTGTAAGCAGAGATATATTAGAAAACTGCTCAGTTTTTACAAAATCTATCATAGTAGCATATACTTTGAATGGCAATGGATATGCCTTTGCTTATAGTCAAATTATTCACATCAATCTAAAAGCAAGTAAGACGCTTACTTATTTACAAAATATCTAAGTAAATAGTTTTTATTTCTCAGAGGTTATAGTGAATAAGTCTTTTATATTCAAGTCAGACAAAGTAGAAAGCTTGCATTTAATAAAAAATATACGGTGTTAAGTAATACTAGAATCAGGAGCAGAATCAGAATAAACAAACAATCCTCTGTAGCCATTCACCCTCCATGGAGCTGCATTTATTCAAGTATTTATCTTAAGGCTCTTATACATGGGGACACTCTTGAAATAAACATTTAATTAAAATGAAATTTTATGTTCAAAATAAATTAAATTTCCTTAAGTAGATATCTGTACTTGTAAAGCTTGTGTAGGAAAGGAATACTAATGAAAATTTTAGTGATGGAATAAAATTACAAGGGGATACATAGAGCCTAAATCCTCTTTGGGTAAAGCTATACACAGCTTGACAATAAATTCTTATGCAATATCTTCTCTATAAAACAAGTGCACAAAAGTACTCATACTTTATTACTATGACTTCTCCTTTAAATATACTTGGTTTCCAAACCACAATCCAGAATGTGAAATTTACCCTATCCACCATTTTATGCTTATGACCCATATTTCTTTCAAACCTGTTTTAATAATGTTTCAAAGAATTCAGCAGTCAATGATTTAAAATTGTGTATTTGTGAGCCTAGGATAATACACAATTTTATATTTTCTGAGATTCCCAAGTGGAAGGCTTTTGTAACAATATTGATTACATTTTTAACTCGTAAGTAACCAAAGGAAGTATAGTTTCTATAGAAAAAAATTCTATAGATGTTTCTTTTTTTAATTAGGTATTTTTTTCATTTACATTTCCAATGCTACGCCAAAAGTCCCCCAAGCCCTCTCCCCCTCCCACTTCTTGGCCCTGGCATTCCACTGTACTGAGGCATATAAAGTTTGCAAAACCAAGGGGTCTTTCTTCCCGATGATGGCCGACTAGGACAACTTCTGATATATATGCAGCTAGAGACAAGAGCTCTGGGGTACTGATTAGTTCATATTGTTGTTCCACCTATAGGGTTGCAGATCCCTTTAGCTCCTTGGGTACTTTCTCTAGCTCCTCCATTGGGGGCCCTGTGATCAATCCAATAGCTGACTGTGGGCATCCACTTCTGTGTTTGCTAGGCCCCGGCATAGTCTCACAAGAGACAACTATATCTGGGTCCTTTCAGCAAAATCTTGCTAGTGTATGCAATGGTGTCAGCATTTAGAGGCTGATTATGGGATGGATCCCCGGGTATGGCAGTCTCTAGATGGTCCATCCTTTTGTCTCAGCTCCAAACTGTGTCTCTATAACTCCTTCCATGGGTGTTTTGTTTCCAATTCTAAGAAGGAGCAAAGTGTTCAAACTTCCGTCTTTGTTCTTTTTGAGTTTCATGTGTTTTGCAAATTATATCTTGTATCTTGGGTAAAATTTATAGTTTCTATAGAAAATGCAAAACGTTCAAAACTTATTATTCTGTACTCTATCTTTATTACATATCAGTATACATGCAGAGGTAAAGAATAGATATTTATTAATAGTATATCAATATATGTATATTAAATGTACATATTTACCTGCCAGAAAGACACAATGACATAATGAAAGATTAATATTGTGATCTTTATGTAAATACCCAGGGCCAATAACCACCTTGGTAAACATGAATTGAAATACCACATTGTGTTTCATAAATATGTACAGGTATTATATGTAAATCATCAGATAAAATTAGTATAATGCATAATACATTAAAATGTCAGTAATTTTCTACAGAGGAATTACTGTCACTAATGTACAAAGAACTGTTGATCAGCATTATTATAGAAATCATAAGGTCAGATATCATTGTTAGCATCTAAGAAACAGAAATTATCAAATTCTCTTTGAATCTTTAAAATGATTTAATTTTATTTTTGAAATAAATTTACATAGTAAGAGGTATTCACTGGGTAATTCATACACATTTTATTTTGATGGATTATCCACTTTCCACTTACCACACAAATCCTAGCTCCCTTTTTTTTTTTTATCACATTCTTTCATCGTCATTATTTCTTCTTCTAATAGTGAGCAAGCCAAACCACTCTAGAACATACTACAAGGACTCCCATCCCTCCAAGGAGACACTAGCTGCTTCCTGTTTCCTGCTGCTCTTTTCACAACAGGATGGAAATGAAATCATTCTGGAAATCCTCAAGAGATAAGTAAAATAAAATTAATTTATACAATGGAATATTATTCAACTATAAAAACATGATATTACAAAAATTTCCTGAAAATGGATGTAACTAAAAATCATTATTTAAAAATGGTTCATCTAAGTCTGGAGTGATGATATTTTAGTAGGACTTCATGTTTTCCAGGCTGGCCACAACCTTCTCTACATCAGAGATAATCTTGAACTGAATATCATCTTGACTATGCCTCCTAATTGCTCAAATTACAGATATTCACTACTATATCTGGTTCATGATATGCTAGGGAATCATCTAAGGGATTTGTGCCTGATAGTGAAACACACTACCAGAAGAACTACATCCTTGTCACTTCAGATAGATCCCGTATTATGTAAATACAACTGTAATACTACCCATTCTAAATAAAATAAAAATTATATTGATATCAATTCAAAGATGTTATAGTAACTCATAAGGCAAAAGTTCAAATATGAGAAAATAAAGAGTGTGATAGTTCACTAGGGAACTGAAGTCTATCACCTGTACCCACATTCCCAAAGAAAGATTCACAAGTTGTCTTCTTAAGCTTTAACAGAATGGCAGGATGGTTGTAAATAAAGAAGGGTATTGTCTACTACTCTCTACTATCAGGCTGTCTTTCTGTCTTTGCTTCTGTCTCCCTCTCTGTGTCTCTCTGTGTCTGTGTCTCTGTCTCTGTGTCTCTGTCTCTGTCTCTGTGTTTGTGTGTGTGTATGTGTTTGTGACCAGTCAAGAAAAAGAAAAACAATCGCAATAAGCAGAAAACAATTCTAACTCTTTGAAACAGAGTAATTTGTTGGGAGATAATGATGGCTAGATTTTGTTTCAAATTACCTAGACTAATAAATGCCTAGGTATTTTGTCATGTTTCCTTGAATGGTTCTGGATGAGATTGGTAGACTGGTCAAATGAGTTTAGCCTTATCTTTCTTTAGTGTAGGAGGGTTTATACAATTACATGAAGAAGATAATTAAGTTGACCAAAAGTCTGGTATAGCTTAAGAAGGAGAAAACTTCCTACCTTACTCTCTTTGGAATATCTGCCTTCTTTCTTCTTTGCAACTCCACCTGTACACTGGGCCTTCCTGTTTCTCACAACTGCCAGGCTTCCCACAGGGCTCCTCCATCTGACCAGTGTCTTCACCCTGCAGACCCTGGAAGACTCATTAGTTCCTGTAACTTCATGAGGTAACTTCAAATGGTAAATATTTAAATATACATAGACATGTCTTAAACACACACACACACATATAAACACACACACTTAACTGTCAAGGGCTCAAAAAGGTGTCAGGGTTGCTGAAGAAATTCTTTTTTTTTTTTCTTATCATTTTTTAAAAATTTTTAACATTTTTTTATTACATATTTTCCTCAATTACATTTCTAATGCTATCCCAAAAGTCCCCCATACCCTCCCCCCCACTTCCCTACCCACCCATTCCCATTTTTTTGGCCCTGGCGTTCCCCTGTACTGGGGCATATAAAGTTTGCGTGTCCAATGAGCCTCTCTTTCCAGTGATGGCCGACTAGGCCATCTTTTGATACATTAGGAACCATGACAATTAGCCAGGACCACCACCAGAATGACTCCAAGAAATGGTCTGGCCAGAACTGTGATGTCTATGCTCACCAGATATCCTACTAGCATTGCCATCACTTTAGCTCCTGATGGATGCTGGGTGATAGGAAACATATCACTGGACTGAGCACTTGCTCTTCTTGCTTCTTTATTTACCTTTATCATATTTATGTTTCCTTGAAGAAACAACCTGGCAGTATGTGCAGAATCCCTCAGTTCCACTCAGAATGGAAGAGGCTTCACTGTTTAAGGAATTCACATTTTAAAATAAATTTAAATTAAACTTAATTGTATTTTATTTGATACAATCAATTTGTTTTATCAATAAAATCAATTTACATTAATTTAAATTAAATTGAATATTGCATTAATTATTAGGCTTTAATTTATGAATTTGATAAAGAATACATTTAAGCCATAGCATCTACCATGTACTATTTATGAATGTGCTTCACACAGTTATATTTGCTTGTATACTCATCATTTACTACCATTTATGGATAATATTTCTCTCATCTCTCTCTTTCTCTTGACCACATATTCAGGGTGGAATTATTTACATGTTAACTACTCCAATACAGGTTTCCTTTAACAGGATAGAAAAATTTGTTTCAATAATGACCAGGGTAGGAGACTACTAATCCATTTTTTACCATAAATATATATGTATAAATTTCTAAATGCAATCGGCTCAATATATATGTCACTTGTGTGTATGCTTTCAGGGCTGATCATTTGGTACTGTATCCCGTCCCGCGGGATTCAGTTATTCGTGGGTGCGAGGGGGACCGCGAACCTGGAAGGAAATGGGAGGAAAAGAAAGAGAGGTGGAGACCAAGTAGATTGTACCTATCAAGGTCTCGTTTATTAAGCTGAGGTGCCTTCTTTTTAAAGCATACATCTCGGGGAATATGGGAGGGGTCAAGGGAGAATTATACAAAGAACAAAGAAGTGGGCATCTGCTGACATGGGGGCCGAAGTCAGGCGCCAAACGGCGGGCACTCTGCATCTTATCTCTGGAACATAGATCCTCCTTGACAGCCTTGGGTGTCAGGCTGGGCTCAGGCATAGCTCATGTCCTTGGATGTCATGGGAACTCAGGAAGAGATAGGGAAGAGGGGACTATTATTCAACTTTTACAGCCTTAGGTGTTAAGAAGGGAATAAGGAGGAAGGGGGGTGGCAACCAGCTCTTAGCACAAGGCCATTTGATTTGTTAAAGAGATTTGAGAAGGGATCACTTTCTCACGGGATGGTCTCTGACAGTACTGGATAGCCAATTGGCATGCTCTTCCCTAGCAAATATTACTTCTATTCTGCTCTGTAATCAGAAAAACTTCCTCCTGTTGTAGAGGACCCTAGTTAAGATCCTTACACCAATGACTCCTGGTACCTCTAGGTCCTTGGGGATCTGATGCTGTCCTCTGATATCTGCTGACACTGTGCTCGCATGAACGAATACACATAAACATTCACACAAATAAAAATAAAATATGAACCTTAAAAAGAGAACAAAGTAAAAGCATTTTGGCTTGAGAGATGACACTGAAAGTGTCAGGGAGACTGCCCATCTACACATTCTCTCTTGTATCTCTTGAGGGTTATGCCCTGCCTTATGTGTAATGTTTAATAAATGGTTGTTTAATGACTAGAAGAAAAAATAAGTAGTGATAAAAGAAAGATTAAAGTCTAAATTTGACTGTGAAAAGATATGTTATTTCATTTAATTTTTTAAAACAATGGGTTGTACTACATCATATTTATGTAAGCATATAATATATACATATCCATATTTACATTAACACCATTCTTACAAATATTCCTCTCATCTTCTCTCTACAACACCTTCTCTTAACTATTTTCTTTATAATGACAATATGTTTTGAAATATATAAGTTGCACAAATTAATGCACTTATTCATTATTAGGCAATGCATGTGTATACTGTACTTTGATCATTGTCACCCTCAAATCATGCACTCATGTTCTCCTCCCTGAATCCTCTTCCTCTTCCCAAATTGTTTATCTTCACTATGTATTTGTGTGTGTGTGTGTGTGTGTGTGAGAGAGAGAGAGAGAGAGAGAGAGAGAGAGAGAGAGAGAGAGAGAGAGAGAGAGAGAGAGAGAGAGAGAGAGGAGAGTGTTTAGGTAGAGTTAATTACAGGAACATGATGAGGAGTTATTTATAGGAACATATATAAGTTACTTGTCTGTCTCTAACATAGGGCTTCATCAGAGTTGTAGGCAACATTTTAACTTCATTTTTGAAGATTATCTTTGTCATACAGTTTTTGGTTTTGTTGTTGTTGTGAAATACAGAGTACATTCAAAGCAAGTGAACCAGACACCAAGTACATTTTTAAAACATATCAAGTTCTATGCAGTTTGTGGGGCATAGCATTTGTAGTTGCCAAGGCAATTTTTAGGTGAGAAAGTTAGCTTTAAGATGGTATCTTTAAGTAGCTAGCTCTTGTTTATTCTGAGCTCAGCATTGAAGCTCATTTGTATAATTCTTAGCTACTTCAATATATTATTTTAGTCTTTAGATTCTTTTTCTTATTTTATCTCAACAGCTTCAAGGATAACTATTGAAAAGGGTTAAGCAATCCTAGAATGTAAGAATATCATTAAGCCATCATCTTTATTCTTGATACCAGTCTTTTTGTCCACACTCAACGTCTATTTGGATCCTTTATGGAGTAGAGTATCTGGTTAAATTTAGTTGTTGACGGCTTCCATGGAGGACATTATAATTTTACCACTATTTTCATATAACCATCTATCTGAGCCTTGCTTTTTAACTATTCTTTCCTCTTTTGTGATCCAGATTTAGTCCTCTATTGACTAAATGTATCCTTTAATATCTTATTTTACTAAATTGACCCATTAGTGCAGCTGCCTCTGTTCCTTCAGGTACATGAGGGCCCTCAAACAATTCATACTGCATCCTTATGTTTTCCATAGCTGAACAATTCTTATATTGCCCACTGGAAAGATGTGGAGCAAAAGAAACAACCCTCAATTGCAGATGGGAGTGCAAATTTGTAAAACCACTTTGGAATTCAATTTGGTGCTTTTTTCTTTTTCTTTTTTTTCTGGGAAAAGTTCAACCTCAAAACCCAGCTACACCACTCCTGGGCATATACCCAAATGCTGTTCCAAGATCTCACAGAGACACTTGCTTGACTATGTTCATAGCAGCTTTACTTGCAATAGCCAGAAACTGGAAACCACCTCAATGTCCCTCAACTGAAAAATAGATTTTTAAAATGTGGCATATTTATACAATGGAATACTATTCAGCTATCAAAACCAAGACATTATGAATTTTGTAGGCAAATATTTTTGTATTCTTGAGGTCATGTTTTCAGGATTCTTTCCAACAGCCTTAAGGGCTGTCTTGAAGGTCATAGTATCACCATTTTGTGGAGGATCACCAGACAGATTTTTGCTTCCTGGAATCGTGCTGTTTCTGATTATCACGGAACCATTAACCTTGGCAAGGACAACATTCCCCAATAATGTTGAGAGCAAGAACATTCCCCAATAACCTTAACATGGAGAAAAGTCCCCAAAGGAGTACATGAAGTAAAATATGTACATTATTATGCAAACAGTCTTTATGTATTCAGCAGCCATCATCAGTTGAGGAGACCCACATCTTGTTGGCTCTGCTCCAGGGACAGAAACTGTCATGCCATCTCTTCTAGGAACATACTGTACCCAGCAAAACACACACACACTCACACATACACACACACACACACACACACACACACACACACATACACACAGACGCACAGACGCACAAACACATACTCATTCTTAATAATTTAGTTTGTATAATGCCATCTGTATGTGTGTTTTTCCTTCTGATCATCTGGTACTAGTAATCTTTAGTGCTGTCTCTTGTGAGACTATGCCGGGGCCTAGCAAACACAGAAGTGGATGCTCACAGTCAGCTATTGGATGGATCACAAGGCCCCCAATGGAGGAGCTAGAGAAAGTACCCAAAGACCTAAAGAGATCTGCAACCCTATAGGTGGAACAATATTATGAACTAACCAGTACCCCGGAGCTCTTGACTCTAGCTGCATATGTATCAAAAGATGGCCTAGTCGACCATCACTGGAAAGAGAGGCCCATTAGACACGCAAACTTTATATGCCCAGTACAGGGGAACCCCAGGGCCAAAAAAATGGGAATGGGTGGGTAGGGAAGTGGGGGGGAGGGTATGAGGGACTTTTGGGATAGCATTAGAAATGTAATTGAGGAAAATACATAATAAAAATATTAAAAATTTAAAAAAATTGTAGGAATACTGAACAAGCTTTGAAGCTTTTCTCTTTATCACCCTCAGGTATTTTCCCTTCATGTATATGAAGTTGCAGTTTGTTAGCATCTTGAGTGACAAGAAATTTGGAGATATATTTGCACGCACAAAGTTTCTTCTTAGTGCATACATTGTGTACATTACTGATATGGATAGGTAGGTATAGTACTTGGATAATAAAATGTAAACTTGCTTATAGAAAGTTCCTTATTAAACTCTCCTTTATCCCATTTACTCATGTGTTCAATTCTCATTTGTGCCAATTTTAATTTAATTTAGGAAACAACAGGAACAATTCATAAAATTATTCAAACACTTATCTTGGGAGCATTCTCAGGTTCAAAGTTAATGCTTTATGTTCTAAATCATCCCATGTTAACTGAAAAAAGACAAAACATGTATGTTAAGTTTATGCACCTTAGACCTTCATAAATAAAATTGTTGTGAGTTACCACTTGTAAACATTCAGTACTCACTATGTACACATTTCTCTTAAACCTCTGATGTTTAACGTTGTTATCTTGTAAAGTATCATTTTCAGAAAGAATAGATATGGGATGTGGAGATCAATCCTTCTAAATAACTCCAGTTTGTCATGTGGAGTGATTTATTCCACAAAGAATAAACAGATTCAATGAAGTACTAAACCCCTTTAGCAATGGAATTATTTAATCAAAACTTTAATTTATCCTAGTGATAAATTTTCTCTTTAGTTTATTATTTAAAACGAATTCTATAAATTTTTAAAAGAATAAAATGAAAATAATTCATATAATAAAGATCCAACTTGTGATCTTAGGTCACTTGAAAAATAATTGTTATGTAGCAGCTGAAATTTTGCATTTTTAATATGGAAGCCTAGGCTTTGTATAAATGTGTATCTTTAAAGCATATACATTCCATGGTTCAAACTTGATCTACTTTAAGACTTCTTGTCATGAAATGATGACTGAAATCCCAGTAGTGTGAACAGTGCACTATTTCTGTGAAGGTGTCCCCAGTCTGGCAAATGGCACACACTTTCTGTGGTGCTGTGTCAGGTATTGACTTGAGAGATGACAGGAGATTCTTACATTTGTAATATGAGTATATACATGGCTCTTCTCATTGCCTTCTTACATGAAAAAAAAAGTAGAAGGAGGAGGAGAAAGGCAGAATGTAAGACAGAGATGCTCTTCTTACGACTCCACTATTCATATTAATTTTAGATTCCATTCTGACCCAATTTTACCTTATTTAACAATGCAGAGACTCTATGCTTAAATAAGGACATCATGGAAAATTGATTGTCAATGAATAGACTGAGGGAAATACAAAGGCCAATTTAAAATACATTCCCATCTAAGGTGTCTAGAAAATTATTTAACATTTAATTTCCTTAGCCCATAGCTTTCTCCAACTATCTTCATTTAAATCCAGCAATGATGGTATGTGTATATCTTGCACTGCATCATGGGTCTTATTCAAAAAAAAGTTAATCCTTTTAGTTATTATTATCATACTGAAATATAAAAACATTTTTTTATTTATACACATATTAAAAATAAAAAAAAAACAAAAACGGTGAAGTGCAAAGAAGATAAGTGATTTAACAATGGTCATCTTATATAATAGACTGAGTTTATCAGGCAGAGTATTAATTCACCCACTGATAATACAGGGACCACCTAGAGTTTCAACAGGAGACAGAAAAAAGTAATTGAAAGTTTATTTTCCCAGAGGCACTATCTAATTCTACCTGTTCTGTTCATCTTGCAAAACCAAAGGTACTCAAATTTTGAGCATAAAATATTCTAAACTCACTATTCCATGCTGCTTTTTATATCAGTTTTCTATGGACACCAATGACCTGCAACCACCAGTGATATGCAGTCATGCCTGCAAGAGCTGCCAGACCTAAGCTGAATGTTCCTTTCAGTTGACATATATTGCTTAGCTGCTGGCATGACAAGTAGTTTTCCTTGTGAAGTACCACTAAACCACTATTGATTTTGGCTGCCTGGCCAAAAAAAAAAAACAAAGCCACTATCTTGTTATCATCTCTCTTGCATTTTTTTTTTTTTTTTACTTCTATTAGACTGGCATCTTTCCCATCTTGGTGTAACATAATAGGAAATTCCAATTGCATGTACTAAGGTGATAAAGAGAGTCACTTTCTGTTTTTTTTGTTCCTGAACTAACTAGTAAGAACCTCCCTCATCCTGGTTCTCTGGCACTTCCTAGATATTTTCCCATCCGTGACCCCTAGCAGCACTGTTTCTCCCAATTACTGATCCTCCTATTCTCCTAGGTTTCTTGACACCCACCATGTCCTTTCTTCTCTCTGTGTGCCATGATCATTTTGTTCTTGCTTCTAAGTGGGATTCAAGCATCCTCATTTGGGCATTCCTTCTTGTTTAACTTCTTTGGGTCTGTAAAGTATAACAAGGGTGTCCTGAATATTTGGCTAATACTGAGTATTTAACATGCATGTTTGTTTGGGACTAGGTTACCTCATTCAACATGAAATTTTCTAAGTCTATCCATTGCAAACTTCATCATGCCCTTATTTTTAATAGCTGAATGGTATTCTGTGTGTAAATGCAGAAATGACAAACTATTGGGATATGGAACCTATTGGAAAGAGGCTATCTCCAGTAACAATCTAGGACCCCAGGTGGAGGGATAGGAACACCAACCCACCTATGAAACTTTTGACCTAAAATTTGTCCTGTTAAAAAGAAACACATGTACAAAAATGGAGCAGAGATTAAAGGAGTAGCAAAACAAAGACTCATTTTGAGACCCATCCCATGGACAGGCACTAATCCCTTACACTATTAATAATGCTATTTTATACTAGCAGCCAAGAGCCTATCATAGCAGCCTTCTGAGAGTCTCTACCAAGTATCTGACTTAGACAAATGCAGATATCCACAGACAAACATAGTACAGAGGTCAGAAAGCCCTGTGGAAGAGGAAAAAGTTTGAAGGCCCTCAAGGATATGACAACGACATAGGAAGATCAACAATGTCAATGAACCTGGACATCTGGGAACTCCCAGAGACCAAACCACCACCTAAAAGCACACACAGGCTGACTCACAGCCCTCAACACATATGTAGCAGAGGACTGCCATGTTTGAACTCAGTGAGAGAAGATGTGCCTTATCCCGCAGAGACTTGCTGCACTAGGGCTGGCAGATACCAGTGTGTGTGTGTGTGTGTGTGTGTGT
This sequence comes from Mus caroli, assembly GCF_978045245.1. Taxonomy (NCBI): domain Eukaryota; kingdom Metazoa; phylum Chordata; class Mammalia; order Rodentia; family Muridae; genus Mus; species Mus caroli. The sequence continues at coordinate 74,617,767 of NW_028227262.1, read as the reverse complement.
GTGTGTGTGTGGCAGGTATACTCTCAGAAGTGAAGGGGAGAGAGTCTAGGGAGAGGAACTCTGCAAATTGTGGCAACATTTGGGGTATAATTGATTAATTAATTAAATTTTTATTTATTTCAAATATTGTAGGTTTTGCCTGCATGCATGTCTATGTTTCACTTGCTTGCCTTGTGCATGCAGATAACAGAAGAAAGCATCTGTCTCCCTGGTGCTGGACATACAGACAGTTGTGATCTACTATAGGAGTGTTGAGAAGCAATTCCAAGTAATTTGGAAGAGCAGCCAGTGCTCTAAATTGCTAAGCTATCTATCCATCTCTATATTTTACATTTTAATCCAATGAATTTAATTTTATTAAGCTATTTTTGTATCCTAGGAAGTTGCTTTAACTGCTTCCTAATCCTAGTAATGTTTATATTGTTGGTGAACCTGTTTTCAGTTTAGCACACAAATGAATGTATCTTCTGTGAATAATGGCAGTTTTACTACCTATGTTGCAATCTGTGTAACATCTGTTACCTTTCCTTGTCTTACTAAGTAACCTTTGATGATATTTTGGTTGTCTTTTTGTGTCCTTATTACTTGTATTTTCACTGAGGGGGCATTCTTCTTACCTTTCATGAGTGAACTCATGTCATTACAGAACAAGTGTGAATCATCACCATTAAATATTCTTATTCTACACTGAAATTTTTCATGCTTACAGGAAGAATTCACCAGTGAGTATATTAATTTTCCTTCCTGAGACATTATTTAACACGATATCTTTATAAAAATTCTTAAATGTCAATATTAGTTTCTGTGTATAGATAAAGATTATAATAGACATAGATTAGAAAGGTAAGCAATGAAATTTAGACAGAGAAATTTAAATGGTTCTTACTATTGTAGCTACAGACACCATTCTTGACTCCTTTCAGCCTAACACAACAGTCAGATTACATCCCTTATTTTACAGCTTTACTCCAGAGCATAAAACAGGCTGACATTTTGCATTTTACAATTAGAAAAACTAACACTCACAGATCTTAACAAAGTACTTTTCTCACTGCATGTATGGTGAGCAATCACTTTAAATGATTTGTTTAATTCAAATCTTCTTTTGTCTAAAGGTGTAAATTGAGAGAGAGAGAGAGAGAGAGAGAGAGAGAGAGAGAGAGAGAGAGAGAGAGAGAGAGAGAGAGAGAGAATACCTCTTAGATGAGAATGATGAAATAAAAGAAGGAAAAAGCTATCAATGGCCAGCACATGGAATCTTTATGGGCACCACATTAGGACTATGTAACATACAAAGTGATCTAAGCAATATGGAAACGGGACACAATTTCTAGAACAAATATTTTTCTAGAGCTTTCTCCTAATATCTTTCTTGTTTTGCTATAGTTGTCTGTTGGCAGAAACTAATAATTATTTCAGATTAACACATGAATTGAATGTTAATTGACTTCCTTGAAGTGTTGATTTCAAAATGATTGACCAGAATAGCAACTAATCTAAAATCCATTAACAGCTCTTTGAAAGAACAGAAAGCAGAGGTCAGAAACAAAACTTCATTTGTTTTTGTCTTAATTTAGTTATCTTTTATTCAACCATAAATCAAGGAAAGCTTTGCCTGCTTGAGAAAATGCTATTTTGTGTTACCAGAACAAAAGAAGTAATAAGAAAGGAAAAGAATTAAATATGTTGTCTAATCATATTGCTGTCTTATTTTAAGCGTATTTGAAAAAATATTATACTATTTAAATTTAACATTAAAACATTTTTAAATTAGTTAAAATACATAAAAAATGTGTGTAAAATATATTTTTTTATATTTTGGCTCATGAAACAAATATATTTTGTTCCAACATACTTATATGGCATTTGGATTGATAAGATTATAATATGTCAAAGAGCAATATAAAATAAAAATAATTTGTACTATCAAAGAACAAAGCAAGAACAAAATATAAAGATGACTAATAAAATTAATAAAGTGGGACATAGTTTTACATAGGAGATAACAAATAATGATGTGACTAGGTAGAAATCATATACATATTCTGAATGTTTATGGGTATCATTACTGCTAAAAAGTGTCTTTTGGAGTTTTAATCATAAATATTGCCTATTATCTCATTAAAATATGTGAAAGAAAGTGGGATTTTTGAATTCTGAAGAATATGTGTTTTTATAGAGAATGTACAAGATAACTTATTTTATATAAAATAGGGTAAAGACTGTTGGTATTTCCAGTACTCTATTGTCTGTTTTCTAATGTTGCTTGATCATACAATATTATACTTAATAGCTTAATTATTTGATATAGAAAAATGGTATGATTAGGAATATAAAGGATTATGTTTGTATTGAGAATATACTGATGACAAAACATTTAGTTAGATAATCTTTTTCTATATAAGACAAAAGGTAGTTTAAAATGGGCATGGTTGTGAAAATATCTTTTATCTGCCTGACGTGATTGTCATCTTAAAAGCTTACTGCTGAATAAGCTCACCCATCCTCATTCTTTCTAAACTCTGGCTGGCTGCTTCAACTGAAATCTTCTGGCTCAAACTTCTGTGAAAGTTGACTGATTCAATCTGTCTTCTCTCAGCTTCTCACTGAATTGCTCTGCTTGGTCTCAAACTCTAGCAAGTTGTTCTAATCTTCTGGATTTTTTTTTTTTATTGTGCTTGCTTTATGTGCCTCTGCTGACCTACACTGAACTACCTGACCTCATGAGGTCAACACCACTGCTCTGTAGTCACCTCACTGACTCCCAACTGACTGACTGGAATCAACTGCACTCAACTGAACTGATTGAAATGAACTACTGTCTCTCCCAGCACTGCTCTTAAACAGTTTTGCTCCTTAGAGTTGGGCATATCCTTTAATTCATTCTGTCACATAGGAGCTCTGATTCATCACTTTAATCCTCAACTACACATCATTTAATTGGGATTAAATGCGTGTACTAAAGGATTCTAGCCAGATTAAAGTTGTATAGTAAGGGTGTGTCTGCATTCCAGCTAAATCACATACTAGGTCTTTGGATGTGATCAGAGAAATCATGTTGCTGGCTGGATTAATATTTTTCTACCCATAGTATTGTGCCCATGTAATATAACATATCAGAAGTCTGGTGCAGATAAATAGGAAGTCAAATTTAAATTCAGCTACAAAACTGGGATTGTCAACTTGGGATACAAAACAGAACTTTCCCTAAAACCAGACAAGCTATAATCAAACAAAATAATTAACTCAATGCATTTTGATTTAACAGTACATGACAATCACTCATATATTCATTATTTGCAGTGACTTGCATATTTAATATTATCTATAATGAAATAATTGTTTAAAATTATACTACCAAGAAATAATATGAGAAAAATTGTTTTGGAAATAATTAGGTGGATGAAAGTAAAGTGGGTGATGAATTAGGAATAAATACAAGGTTTTCAGACTACTAAGTCACCACAGCAATTCCATGATAATATAAAAATATTATATATTATTAATTATATTAGTATATATTAATTAATATATAAGTGGTGCAAAATAAAAAAAATCTATGATTATACATGAATAATTAAAAATAATAGAGCATTAAATATAGTGAATAGTCCACTGGATAACTGAGCATCCAATTTTTCAGAAGCAAAATTTGCTTAGTCAATATTCTACTGGATTATAAAATTGAAGTATAAAGCTACTCAAACATAATTTTCTATAATGAATAAATATGTTCATTGTTATAAGTGAATTAGGCAGCATAGGAATTTGTGCAATTGATCTGTTGGGATAAACTGCATAAATACTGGGCCTCCTTGTGATATAAATTGGGAAACACCCTATGTATCCAGGTATCCAAAGCTAAGGCTATCAACCAATGTTTTGGACTTATTTTTGTTGGTGTTTATTTGTTTGTTCAATTACTTTTGTTTTTATGGGGGTTGTTTGTTTTGTTTTGTGTTGTTTGTTTTAAATGATAGAAGAAAAATTTGGAAATCCAAAATATTTTGTTCCCTACCAAATACCTCATGGTCTTATATGCACCTAATTGCGATATGAGAGAAAAAGGAAACATATACACATATAACTCACCAAAAATATAGAATATGATGAAAATAGAGGTAGCAGATACAGCTTCACTAACTTATGTAAAGTACCTCTCAATTGCTTTCTACCAGTTTATTTATTTTTTCATCTACAGAGTACTCTTGCTGTTAGCTTCACTCATGAATGAAACTTGTTTTTGTGCAGTAGGTGGTAGTTACTGTGGAGACTCATGGTAAGTCAAGTCTCTGAGAATAAGTGACTGTTGCTGTTGGCACTGTGACCCAATACTAATTCATAAGTTGATGAAAGAAAATTACGCATTGATGTAACTGCCCAGGCCTTGCGGAAACATTCTAGAAGAGAAAGAAGAACAAAAGGTAAATGCTGAGGAATGAGTGGAGTAGGGTACAGCTATTTGTTATGATATGAAGTATGAAGCGCTGAAAAAAAATTTTTTTAGTGAAGTCCCTATTTGAGTATATAAACTGTAAAATTGATGGAGGAGATTGTTCACATTTGACTTATCTTGCAGGTATAGGGAGTTCCTGCAGTATTTATGGCTTATTACCCATATGATGGTGCTGCAGGTGACTCTGCGTCAAGTATCCTTCTGCAAGTGACCACCGGCACATGGTGCTGTCCATCAGTCAGGAAGCGGTGTTTCACCAAGCTGGGCTTAGGACAGCTGCTTATTTAGTGTGCCATTGGTTCTTTATTGGGTGAATAATTATTTTCTCATTTATTTTCTGAAAAGGTGGAACACACAATTGTGCAAAGTTATTTTGAATTAATATAACTGTAGATAGTTACATGAGGAAATATTTGCAGAGCAACAGACAGATTTATAGGAGCATGTATTTTAACTTTGTGATCTGAGGGCGGGGAAAGATGATAGTTTAAGCAAAAAAAAGGTTTAGCAATTTGGTTTTAATACAATTCTAAAGTGAAAAGAAATAGGGCATTTTGAAGATTTTATATTCTAGAGATGGCTAATAAATATAGAAAAAGACTGAAAAAATTGTGAAAATTAGGAGCTGACAGTTTCCATCCAGTCAGAGGCATATGTTGATGGGCCACAGAAGCTAAGGTAGTTGTTTCTAATGTATGGACCAAGTTTAAGCCAGAACAGAAAATAAATAACCCTGTCCAGAAAAAAAAATATATGTGTATATATATATATATATATATATATATATATATATATACACACACACACATATATATATATATAAACACACACACACACACACATATATATATATACACATATATGAGAAACTATTCAGGTTGGTTAATAGATAAAGAAAGAAACTTTCTACCTGTTAAAAGGTTTCAGAATATACTCCTTACAAACAGGCTATTTTCAATTCTTGAGAGAAAAAAAGGTCTTAAAGGAAGAACAGAGCCAGCTAACCAGGGAAAAATATCACAAACACTAACTCAGAAAGAGTGGTACCACTTTAAAATGCAATAACAACAGATAATTTTAAAATGTCAAAATGATCCACTTAAGTTTGTTATGAAGTGGTTTTTTTTTTCATCATGATGCTCAGTGAACTATGAATTAGTGTATTTAGAGCATATCACTCAGATGTTAATAATAAGAACAGAAATAGTAGAAGGGATTTAGACTTGACAGTGACCCCTTAGCAAAAGAAGTCTCCCTCATATATCATCACTTAGACCAAAGAACTCTAGAATCCTCATATAAGAGAGGAGAGAGATTAAGTTACTTCTGTTTTTCATATCCAATGTGTTTATTTAAAAGAGAAACCTACAAAATTTGTGTTTTCCTCCTGGCATCTCTATTTATTCACCTTCTTTGGACATTTTAAATAAGTGGTTCAAGATATCTGAATACAAACATCATTAATAATTTGAGTACTTTCATTTGCTGGTTTTTGTGTGACCAACAGTGCTATGACCCGAAAATTAAATTTAGCAATAGGTGGCACGGCAAGGATGCTTAATTTTTTTAAGTGGCATGCCATGGTGCCTCTGGTATTAATCTAAAGCCTGCAAGGTAGAAAACATACACAACATGCATCACTATAACTTAAGTTTGCTTAATAAAATTCCCTGAAAATTAAATTCATGCCTGAACTGGGCCCTAGGGTGATGATCGATCTAACTATAATTTTTATGGCTTGGATATAAACCTTTGCAATTGCTAGTTTGTAATAAAAACACTGACAGAACTTTTAAAGTCTATTTTTTCTGTCCTTGTTCCCCAGCAGTTGTGCTGATAAAAGTTCTAGCTGATAGTTGAAAGTTTTAGGAGCAGAAAGAACACCCTAAGTTTTGTATTAATGGTCAGTGTAACACAGTGACTCCTCCCACTAAGGAGCTACAAACGCTGACATTTCCATCTTTGTCCTGCATGTAGCTAAAGAGTCTACATCTGGAGTTATGTTTGTAATGAAATGTAGCCATGTCCTATCATAAGTCGAATGAAGAGAATCTCAAATACTCTGTCTTTATCTCCCTGTGGTCAAATCCATTTTTCTCAGTTTCTGTCCTTACCAGTTTATTCTGATACCCAGAGATACTTTTGAAAAGCAGGAAAAATGCATTCATTATATTACATGAATAAATGCTGCTGTCATGTACTACTAGGGATTTACCTTTTATTTTCAGTGATGTTGCAAAAACCCTAAGGGGAGTCAGTATCACATCCTATACTCCATTTTCCCCATAATAGTGCTTAGCCGCTTACAGAATATACATATACTCCTAACAAAGCTATTTAAGTGCCTTAATTTTCTGAGATTGTAACTGCCATAGTGTTTCACATACTCACAACATTTACATGTGAAAAGTACAAATCTGGGAACTGAAATGATGGCTTATTTGGATGAAAGATTTGCACATAGGCCAGAGTACCTGAAATGGGATACATAGAACACATGAAAAACAAAACAAAACAAAAAATAAAACTCATCATGCCCATGAGCCTGTAACACCAGCACTGGTGTGGGGAGTGGAGACAGGAAGATGACTGGGGCTCCTTGCTCAACATTTTAGACAAAATATGGTGAACTCAGATTCAGCGACAGACCCTGTTTCAAGGGAATATGTCAGTGAATAATAGAAGAGGCCCTGGACACATTGATGTACACATATGTATACACCATACACAGAGTTAACCCAATCACACAAAACTTAATAAAAATATTCTTAAAGGTTTTCATATTGTTTGGCAAATACAAGATTGTTGTTTATACTTCTTAGACTTAGAACATTAGAGAGAAAAATGCATCGCCAGTATTTGGCATGTATGGCATCAGATCTCATCAAAAAGCAACTGATGTCATAAGATAATGCATTTTAACATTAAAAAAAAATCCAGACAGGAGATAATGTCCATTGCAAAATTTCTATGTTCATGTAGATAAGAAAGAGTCATTTTATTAAAGATGGAAGAAGTTTCTTTGGATAACCATGGCTTCAATAGAGTTATTTAATGCCAAATACAGTGGCTTTCTGTATATATTGCTACCCCAAAGCCCTTCAGATCTGTGTTATATGGAATTGTTATGATTCATGAGTGGCTGAGATTAGAAAGTGAATGGAATTTTGATTTTATGGTAACTTCTTTTATAGAATGCAAAATTACATTGAAATATTCCTCTGCTCTTCTTATTTTAAACTTAAAAGTCATGAATTTTTTTCTTAGTTTACTGCAATATTAACAGATTATCTCTAAAGTTATAAAATTCTGTTCTTCCAATCAGCATACTCTTCACTATTATAATAAATATTAACAAAGATTCCAAAAAGTATTTGTTAATTCTTTGAAATTAATTGGTACATACGCATATCTATTAAAGTTGCTTCTCATTTAAGACCTTATTCTTTCTTTCATGTCTTTTCTTTTTGTCATGGAAAGCAAATTTGCTTAATTTGAAGACATGCTAAAAACAGAAAAGCAGCACAGGAATATATTAATATGGGTTAATCCACCTACAGCTGATCAAATGCTGATCTTCCATGATTCTGACACATCCTAGTAACAGCTTATGTAGAACATAGTTAACTGTGTATTGCCATGGAAATGCCTCACAAAATTATAAAATGTAAATTAATCTGTTGCTCTGAGTTAACTACAGAAAGCACATCAAAAAAACAAGGGTACCATGCAGAGAGAGTGGTAAAGGCCAGCTACATGTGCTCACAAGGTTTTCTCGAATTTTTCTATTTCTGAGCGTATGATTTCTGAAGCTTACACCTTTCTGATCCTCTTGTCTGCAGCTGCAGGCAGTGCTATTTTTATTTGGACTACTGCATAATGATGTAGTATTTACTTTGAATTAAAAATTGCCCAATTTCCTGAAAATTAACTTTTGAGTGTGTCTCCCATATTTTTTTTCTATCTCAAAATAGACTGAATTACTAAAATATGGGAACTATTTTGCCAATGTAAGCATCACAAATTATGGGCAGGCGGTATGTTTTACCTATTATGAGAACTCACTACTCTTAGCCACCATTCAAGTTCATTTCCCAGCAGCCATATGTGTCTGGTAGCTCACACTAACCCCTGCAATGCAGCTCCTGGAGAACAGATGTTCTCCTCTATATTTTTCAGGCAAGACATTCATGAATATAACACACACACACACACACACACACACACACACACACACACACACACACACACACAAACACTTAAAATACTAAGAGTAACTATTTTTTAAAAAGAGACTAATATTTCTACTTTTATAATAGCTCTTAAACTTGTTACTCTAGGTACTAATATATGATTGAGCTAAATTTCTGAAGCTGTCACTTTTTGTAAATCATCTCCATATTCTAGTGACTTTTCTACTCTCTGCATAGGCTTTGTATGCTAATTTTTTTCATGAAAAACAACACACTACCATTAGCTCAAAGAAAGAACATAGGTCAGGAATCAGGCAGAGAAATGATATTGTAGAACTATATTAGATATAGAAAGTAAAACTTCCTTTGATCCCTGATGATTATTGTGTAGATGGTCCAACAACAATCCCAGAATGCTTACTTATCCTTACCTCATATTAATGGAAATTCAGTCACAAAGCTCAACCTGAAACAATTCCTAGCTTGTTTCTAGTCACGAAAAAATTCAATCATTATGTAAATGTTACCTGCAAAGGAAATGAATCACTATAACCCAGGTTCTCTATTTATGTACAGAGAATGCCTAAAGCAAATTAGGGTTTTGTGGCGAAGGAGTATATTAGGTGTGGGTGGTTGGCAACCATCAGTGTCTGTGTAACCATATAACAATATAGTCATCATAACCAATCCATATAACCAGACCCCTTAAGTTACTTAATACTATTATAACAGGAACTTATACAGGTGGAAAATCTGGTTTGAGATATATTTTCCACTGTAATTCTTTTCTGTCTTTTAATTTATATGTAAGCTTTAATATTATGTCTGGCAAGTGAATGTACACGCCTATGGATGATAGAAGCAAACACTAAATACAATTGAGCTGAGTTATAGGTAACTGTCAGCTACATGAAGTAGACAGATGGAATCACATTCCAGTCCTGTGCAGAGTCATTCCATACATATAATTCCAAAAGCAATTACTGCACCTTCCAGAAGGATCAGTTGTTGTGGTTAATTGAATAAAGCCCTTTTTGAAAACCTTTTTTTTTTTTTTCATGTAGCACTTCATCTCACCTTTCTTGTAATTTTACATGGCCATCTTTTCTTCTATGAGAATGGAAAGTAAACTGGAATTCTACAGATCTCAAATTTTATAAAATCCCATAATTTGGAAACAGTGTAGACTAGAGAGCCATATTTGAGAGGAAGGTGGTGTCATTGCTTTTTATTGTACCCTGAATTATTCTCAGAAAGAGTTTAATGACATATATTGTTGCTTCATTTTAATAAATATACTCCTGTACTTTAAAGAAAAATGATAAACAAGAAGATAAAGAATAAACTGCATCAAGGCACTTGTACTAGAGTGACTCTTTGTATTAAGATAGACAGTTTAAGGGTTAGGATCAGTTTCATCCACAGATGCATTCATGTTTTAGCCATCCCTCTGGTTTTAATCTTCAATCTTTCCAGATTCTGCTCCTAACTCATTCCCACATGCCCTCTAGTATTATGTAGTATATAAATTGTATTTTCAAGCATTTTGATCCTCTTCTATTCTCTTCAGAGTTTTCATATACTAGTTAAGGTACTTCAATGACCTAATTCTATGGGATATGCAGTACTGACATCTTTGAATGTGGTTTACTCAGACATACTCAGTTCTAATAGGAAACTTGCTTGCCGGCCTTTGAGTCCCCATTTTTCTCTTGCTAGACTGCACACCAGAGTCATATTCATTTGTTTTCCTAAATAGACACTGGAGATTCCTTGTAACTATTAACTTCAATGTAAAAGAAGAAAATGGGTGGTGAAGGATAATCAAAGGACTGGATCTTCTTGAACCGATGAGTTAGATGAGACTCTAGTCTACATAAAGACACATAAATTACCTTTATTTAAATATAACTTTATTTTTTAACAGAATATGAAGATCAAATGAACTTTGGCTACAAAGTTGTTCATAATCTTTCCTTTTTATTCATAAAATTCAACTCTATTTTTGCCTTCATCAGTTTTTGATAAAACAATGTAATCCCAGGAAATATTCTTAAATTTCTCTACTGGGGCTTCATCTACAGTCTTTTATATTTTTAGTTGAATTTGGTTCTCATAATTGTAATTCTTTTTACGACCCTACCACCTTAATGTTTCTATGTGATTGTTTTCATCACAGTTTTCCTTTGTACATTTTTCCAGAAGCAACTGGTTTTGTTTGTTGATGTAAAGGTTGAAAACACAGTAGACAAGAAAAGGGCTTTATTTCTGCTTTTTTTCCCTGTCTTTTCAACTACTTCTTGCACAGCTGGAAGACTGACTCATTCTTGAGTAGTTTCTTATTCCTCACTCTGCCTAACAATGAAAGCTGTTTGAATTCTGTTGGGAAGGTAGTTTTTTTTTTGTTGTTGTTGTTTTTTTGTTGTTGTTGTTGTTGTTTTGGCCTTTGAGCATCAATCACATACCCACTTTCTAACATGTGGCATTAAAAATTAAAAACAAAAAACAAAAAACAACCAAACCAAACCAAACCAAACAAACAACAACAACAAAACCATAGAGATTGCCATCCTCTTCATTTCTGAGTTGTCCTTCAGACTTTCCCATTTGTCTACCATAGCCCATTAGGTATTTTATTATTAGACTATATATTAGACTATATTAGTCAGGGTTCTTTAAAAGAAAGCAACTAGTAAAATCAATACATTTGTGTGTGTGTATATCTATCTATATCATCTATATCTATCTATCTATCTATCTATCTATCTATCTATCTATCTATCTATCTATCTCTATATATAATTGGTTTATGTGATGTGCTTCAAGTGTTCCAACAATTGCTGTCTCATGACTCAAAGTACAGAAGTTTTGATGTTTTTACAAACTAGTGCTGGAGGCCAGGAGGATCCTTGAATAGATCCTGTTCTGTCTACACTGGAATCCTGAAGAAGTTGGATTTAATAATGTCTGATGCAACAGAATAGAGAAAATTGCCAGCAAGAATGAGGGCAAGTATACAGAAGCCAAAGTTTTCTTCCTTCATGTTTGTTATGTGGGTTTCCAGCAGAAGTTATGGATATGATTTAGTGTGGATCTTCCTGATTCTATATTCAGATTAAAAACAACTCAAACAGAAATGCTAAACCACTTGTGTTTTTCTTGATTACCTATGCAATCATGTTCACAAGAAAGATTAGTCATCACAAAGAGTATCAAGATGATTTCTCAAGTAGTTTTCTATATGTACATATATAGTCATAAACCATAAGGAATCTCTGTCCAATAGGCCCCCTTTTCTTAAGAAAAGTAATAATTCCTTCAATTTATTAATCACTGCCTGTATTCCATGACTACTATCTTACTTGCTAATGGTAGCGCAGAATTGACTTTCTCTGGAGGTGAGATGCATACCTATACATCTACCTGGTGATTGATTGAATGATTATTCCTGGGACTTGAGGACTTTCTATGGTGTCGAACATTCTGTGATACAATAAAAGCACTCATTCTGTGAACTGAGCTTAATTTGTTATGTGTTTTTCTTCAATGCACCCTCTGACTTCGTGGAACAGTATAATGAAATCTTAATACAGAGTTTCCTAAATACTATCTCAAAATTAGTTCTTGCCAAGTTACAATTGAATTTTTCCTTGGTAAAGTACACAAAGTTCTTACAGGCCATAAAACATTTGGAAAAATATCTGCAACAAAAAAAATTGAGGAGGTGAAAACAACTCACATATTTCTGTTATCTATTGCATTTTAATATTTCAAAAATCACTCAAGAACTTCATGCATGCAATACATTTTTATCATATTCATCCATACTCTTCAAACCCTCCTAAATACATGTGCTAAGTTTCATATAATCTACTGTGTGCTACGAGTGATGCTTGTATATTTCTGTGGTACCTCCCTGATTCATATAATCTGATTAAGAGCAATCCCCAAAGGAGTCCCAAACAGCTTGTGTTTTAGTTGAGTAAAGAGTCAATTACACTCACAAGAAAGATTAATCATCACAAAGACTATCATGATGATTCACTGGAGCATGGTCAACTTATCAAAAGTGGTACAGTGATACTCATAAAAGAAACTGACTCTTTCCCCAGGAAGATATCAACTAGTTCCTCAGGTAGGGTTTTGGATTATAACACCTCAAACACACACACACACACACACACACACACAATATCCATGTTAGAGTATTGACTGGCCTGGTATGATTTAGATCTGCAAGTAATTGAGCTGCTCAGGCTCAACAGTGGTAGTCTTGTCATGTCCTCCGTTGTCTGTTTTGATATATCTGTTGAGCCTTTGATTTCAAAGACAACTTATATTGAAGCAGCTTTACTTGTCGGGTTTACCAAACAAGCTATTATCTTTTAAAGGCCAGAACCTAATCGCTCTTTGTTTTTTAACTGCTGTTGCTAAATCTGTTTGTGTTTGATGTGTTTCTCAAGGCAAGTTATGAATATACTTTGTTTAGGCACAAGTGTGCATCCAGAGAAAGCTTGCTCATGGGCTTGGTCTCTGAATACAAAGTGCAGAGCATTAAAAAAGAATGCTTTTAGGCTCACAAGGCAATTTCTTCTTTCTCATTTCTTTCTCCAACATTGGGTCTCCTTTGCTTTGGCATAAATAAATGCTGCTGCTTTTATTCATCCATCACAAACCTTTTTACACATTCTTCCACACATTGGCCTTGCTTATCAAAATCTGAGGACACATTTTGATATGTGTCTGTTGTAACTGAAATTCTTTTATATTTGTGACTAAAACTTCAAGCGCGTGTCCATAAATATGTTGCAATTTTAAGCATATTTTACAGGAATGATTGATAGTTTATTTAACCTGAAAAATATCAGATACCTGCTCTCTGTTATTGGACAGCTATTGCTTACAATCAAGGTCCTTCTGATGTTGCTGACCTTTCATTATTCTTTCAAATTCTCCATGCCTATATCAGTGTTTTGTGTTTGTTTTGTGTATATGATAAAGCACAGATTTTTTTAGACCACAGTAGGGGAAAGATTGTAGCATTCATGCTTTTTGCTAGTATCACTCGATCATCCCGGATGTTACCTTTCTCACACTTTACATAATCTAAGCCTGTCCGTAAGTCCATTACTTAATCCTGTCCCTAAATTCCTTTTGCCTATTTGAAGTGTCTATTTTTAGTTTTCTTTCCTTTCTTCTGTCAGATTAAAGTGACTCAATACATTTTGCCTTGCATTATAACACTGGATTAACACATCAGGATGGAGGCTAAAGGGATGACTCAGCCATTAAAAACATTTGTTCCCTTGTCAAAGATCAAGTGACCATAGGTGTGTGGGTTCATTTCTGGGTCTTCAATTCTACTCCATTGGTCTACTTGTCTGTCACTATACCAGTACCATGCAGTTTTTATCACAATTGCTCTGTAGTAAAGCTTTAGGTCAGGCATGGTGATTCCACCAGAGGTTCTTTTATCCTTGAGAAGAGTTTTTGCTATCCTAGGTTTTTTCTTATTCCAGATGAATTTGCAGATTGCCCTTTCTAATTCAATGAAGAATTGAGTTGGAATTTTAATGGGGATTGCATTGAATCTGTAGATTGCTTTTGGCAAGTTAGCCAATTTTACTATATTGATCCTGCCAATCCATGAGCATGGGAGATCTTTCCATCTTCTGAGATCTTCTTTAATTTCTTTCTTCAGAGACTTGAAGTTCTTATCATACAGATCTTTCACTTCCTTAGTTAGAGTCACGCCAAGGTATTAAAAAAAAAACATTTGCACCTAAACTTTCAAGTAATAATTATCTCTGATTTTTAATAATAATAATAATAATAAATTGCCAAAACAAGTAATACAGAATAATAAAATTATTTAATAAGATATGTAAGCATATATCTGAATGCAAAACATAGCAAAATTATGCTTACCTTGTTTCTTATGACATTTGTTTCACTTTCTAATCTCTTGAGCCTGGGAAACTAACACTGCAAGTGAAATCAAGAAAAGTGTTTCTTACATAGTCTAAATATTTTCTCTGTGACTTTCTAGTAATTTGTATATTTCTTGGTTGCAACAATATTTTTAGTTTTCACCTCACTCCCACTAAAATGTGTTCTTTGACCATAGGTACTCTTATGTCACAAATTTTGTATGTCAAGAACTCAGGAAAACATGACAGGAGTATCATGACTATCATAAACTAAACTTTTCTCAATTCCCTTGTGTCTTAATTTCAGTCAGCAATATCCTTGTACCTTCTCCCTTTCCACCTCATCCTTCTACATGAAATCTCCAGATTTAAAGTGGTAGAATCCTTATACCACTTTCCCACCATATTCACAGATTCAGACGATTACCTATTTACAGTAAGTGAGACGCCTCAGAAAATATAAGACTCTTCAACCGTCAATGTATGGTAAAATTTATCTTTATTATGATCCTCAGATTTGAAATTTTCTACCATGTGCTTCAGAATGTTATTTAACAGGGTTCTGTCCTTACGTGAGATTCACATCAGTAATCTATGGCTTAGATGCTATGGCATTTTTTTCCAATCCAGATTCACAATCTCTAGATGTAGATATACATTTGTCAGGACAGTTACACAGAAATCACTATTCCAAGTATTTTGTGACACAAAAATATGTGTTTTAGAATGACTTTACATAAATATCATTTTGTTATATTATTTAATATTGAAGACTGAATTATATCTACCATAAACTGTCTGATTCAAATGCCTAGGCATATCAAAGTGCATATAGAAGTGTCCTTTAAGGAAGTGAATAAGATAATATGACTGTTGATTTGGTCCTGATCTGACTTGGCTGTTATATTACAAGAATGTTAGAAAAACACCAAGGTACTGGAGAAGTACTTGTGCAGATTGTGTGAAGAGGGAACCATACATCCTCAAGCAAGGATGGAGGCTGTAAAGTAGTTCTTTCAGCACTTTGATGGTGAATTTATATTCCCTATCAGTGTGAGACAAAGACATGGCACTTGGTCATAGATCTAACCAAGAAAACCACCTCATGTTTCTTTCAGAGAACTGGGAACACTATACTTGCAACAATGATTAGTTTCTTAATTAGATCACTCACCAGCCACCCTTACCTCCATTACCAAATGAGTTTCAGGATTTTGCTTGTCTCTACTTCCCATTTCCTCCTTTTATTTACTGTCAACACATTGCTGTGCCAACTATTTCACATTATTCAATAATAAAATGATCTCTAAAATAGCGACCAGCTTCTAAGTCATCAACCACAGTTGCCTTTGTTAAAATTGTTGAATCTTTGCTGACATTAAAGACTTTTGTATAGTAGGGAGTGCTTTAGCTTCATAACTTTGTCTGTGTTCTCATACATCATAAAAAAAGAAGCGGTATACACGGTAATGTCAGTATTCCTGGAATTCTCTTCCATTGATACTTTCATGCTCCTTTCTCATCCCTTAAGTTTAGAGACATATTTGTGGATCACTGCATTTAAGTATGCTTATTGTCATGAAGCTAGTTTGGCAAAAAAATCTCCAAGCCATTTTACTAACATTCTATAGATTGCCTAGTTATTAGTCCTGAAGGTGTTTCCTCGATGTGTTTCTATATTTGGGTTTCTGAGTTATAACTGTTCTTGCTCCATTCTTCACAATTTTTTGAACGTGTGAATTCCTGGACACCACATGACATGCATTCACTATTTTCTGAAGGACCCTACTATGGCTTCTCAAAGAAAGAAAGGGGAAACTTAGACCTGAACCATACTTATGTAAATATCATTTTCAGCATAGAAAATAAAAGGGAAATGGACATTTGACAAGTCATTGACTAAGATTAACAGGTGGACTGAAGAGTTTGCACTTTAATTCCTGCTTCTTTATTACCTATGCCACGCTAGATTCCAACATCATATTCATCCACATATTAAAATGTGTCAAGGATTATTAATAGGAAGAGCAAGATGCATTTGTTATTATCTACTTCTGAACCAGCATTTTTCTTAATGTGCTATGATTAGAATCTGGGCTCACTGCTCCCAGAGGGAAAACTCCAGTTAACCACTGGGGAAATCGGACTTCCTCACAGGTTAAGTGCTACTCAAATGAAATGCAGTCCTCATCTCAGAAGATTGCAATGAACGGTGTAAGCCTGCAAATGTGAAGTGTTGATTCTGCTCCCACGAATACAGTTTAAGTCTAATTTATTTGTATGCTTTCTAAGTTGGCACCCAAACAGACACCCTTCCTTGCTTTATATTCCAGGGAACACTATAACTTAAGACAAGGGCTCATTACCACAGCTCATTGGAAAAGACAAGGTGCTTTAGAGACAGGGTTTCTCTGTGTAGCCCTGGCTGTCCTGGAACTCACTCTGTAGACCAGGCTGGCCTCGTACTCAAGAATCTGCCTGCCTCTGCCTCCCAAGTGCTGGGATTAAAGGTGTGCGCCACTACTGCCTGGCTCCCGGTGTTTTTTCTATCTTCAGTCCCCCATACCCTCCCCCGTACTCCCCTTCTCACCCATTCCCACTTTTTGGCCCTGGCATTCCCCTGTACTGGGGCATATAAAGTTTGCAAGTCCAATGGGCCTCTCTTTCCAGTGATGGCCAACTAGACCATCTTTTGATACATATGCAGCTAGAGTCAAGAGCTCCGGGGTACTGCTTAGTTCAAAATGTTGTTGCACCTACAGGGTTGCAGATCTCTTTAGCTCCTTGAATACATTCTCTAGCTCCTCCATTGGGGGCCCTGTGATCCATCCAATAGCTGACTGTGAGCATCCACTTGTGTTTGCTAGGCCCCAGCCTAGTCTCACAAGAGCCTATCAGGGTCCTTTCAGCAAATGCTTGCTAGTGTATGCAATGGTGTCATGCCCATGAACATACACGAAGCCTACAGAACTCCAAATAGACTGGACCAGAAAAGAAATTCCTCCCGACACATAATAATCAGAACAACAAATGCACTAAATAAAGAGAGAATAGTAAAAGCTGTAAGGGAGAATGGTCAAGTAACATATAAAGGCAGGCCTATCAGAATTACACCAGCCTTTTCACCAGAGACTATGAAAGCCAGAAGAGCCTGGACAGATGTTATACAGACACTAAGAGAACACAAATGCCAGCCCAGGCTACTATACCCGGCCAAACTCAAATTTTCTATCTTCTTAAAGTCACTAATCTCGTC
The DNA here is from genome assembly GCF_978045245.1 of Mus caroli. NCBI lineage: Eukaryota > Metazoa > Chordata > Mammalia > Rodentia > Muridae > Mus > Mus caroli. The sequence goes on along the minus strand of NW_028227262.1, from coordinate 74,599,932 downwards.
CTGGAAAGATTACCAGATGCACCTTTTGCTGTAAATACTGTAACCGTAAGATTAACCCGATTAAACTGAACAAAGAAGAAAGAAAAGCACTCTATTTCTCTGGTTCAATCCCCCACTTATGAACTACATGTAATGTGGGGATTGTCAAAAATTTGGTGAAAGGTAAAAAATATGGTACAGTTACAACTTTTCAATAGTTTATGTTATTTTTATATACTTTATTAGCTTATGTTAATTATATATAATTACATAATATGTACTTCATTATGATATTTTCATAAATGAATGTGATAGATTTCATTCACATTTATCCCACATTATCCTTTATTTCTCCCTACTCTTAGTGATTCACTTCTTCCCAGGCTCCCTTTCTTTATTTAAATGTGCATATTATCTTGCTAGTGACTATGTTTCATTCTCTCCACTAGTTAAAAGCCTGAATGTAGTCAGGAAACAGTTGGTTCCTATGAGTCCCTCCCCCTTCCAGGATGGAATACTGACCAGCACAGTTTTTGGTTGGTCCTCTATGGATAATAATTGCTGCTGTAAGTTCAAGAGTAAAATGGCAGTGTCATTCACAGAATACAGAGTTGCAGAAGGCCCCACCTCCTCTTCTGGATCTTTCCTTCTTCCACTCTTCTCCTGCAGTAGTCATTGACCAAGAAAATATAGAATGCATTGTGTCCACACACATACATTGTGTTTCTGCACATATAAAGCCAAGCCTGAAAACACTCCATTATATTATTTTTTAAAAGTATTAATGAATGTAAGAACAAGGGTACAATTAACATCACAAATAACTCAACTTTAAGTAAAGGGACTATGATTTAGTTACAAATTTTATAGACATAAAGAGATTAATTATGTTTTTCAAATTATTGAAAAAGTAAAATTGTGATATTTGTAGGGTCATGGTTTACAAGTTGCACACAAACCACACAAATATTGGCCTCAGTCAGACAGAGATGGTCTACTTTATGCACACTCTAAGACTAATCAGAATTTTGGGCTGAAGCTATAGATAGCCCTGAATATTTTTCTGTATCATCTTGTGAAGGCTATAACCCCCAAAACCACAGTGAGCTCAAATGCAAGTGCAGGAAGTGCTGCCTGGTGGTTGGCTCTGACTCAAGCTACTTTAGACAGGAAAGTTTATATTGACCTTTAATTTCTTAAGATTAACAAACCTCATACAGAATAAAACAGGATATGTGATCAGCATGACCTTTCTCTGAGGTAATTTTTATGTCAATGGCTGACAAGCATGTTACAGCTGGCAGGCATGGAACAAAAGGGCTACAGCTATGCTGATGGTGGGGGCAGGCCTATCTATTTGCTTCCATATTACCTATTGAGACTTAGTTTAGGCCACCATATATGTATAATCACATGTCAGGGTCAACTGACTGCTCCCATTCTGGACTCTTAGAATATAAATTTTAGTCATGAAGGAAACTCAGGGAGTATTTCGCAACTATGTTAAATATTATACATCTCATTCAGCTACAAATTGAGCACTTCGTTTGAGAATTAAGAGTAACAATGTTTATAATCTCTAGTTTCGTTTGTACAATATTTGATATTCCTTAAAATGCATTGAACCTCAATTGGTAGAAAAATGACCACATTTTAGATATATTGTTCATTTCAATATCAAATGGAGAGTAGAAGAAGCAGAATAGTTATTTTAAAATTGTCTTCAGATATCCAAGTGAGATATTTTCTTGTATATTGTTTTTATTCTTATCTCATCTAAATGTAAGCCTCTAGTGTGAAATAGAGTAATTTAAACCATGAAATGTTTTGTCAGAATTTAAATCAGTTATGCTGGAAAAATAATAACGACAGATTACATGCAACATCTTTCTCCTATTTGAAAATATTGAAAATGGAAATTCAATTAACAGTCATAAAGTAAACTAACAATAATATGAGCATAAGAATATGTATTTTCTGTTAAAGTAACTTTCATTTCCTCATATGCAATTGTTGTCCAAGAGGCTTACTACTTTAGGCCTAATCCTGGAAGCTTCTAGCCTGTGCACAATCTTTCTAGGGGTAGAATGAGACTTACTGCTGAATTAAATCAACCTTTGTTGTTCTTTCTGAGATCTGGCTAGCTATTCTCATTCACAACTCCTCTCCAAGCTGACAAATTCAATCTGGCATCTCTTGGCTTCTCCCGAGTTACTTTCCTTGACCTAACTAACTTTGGCAATGTGATATAATCGTCAGGTTGCTTCTCATTCCCTGGCTTGTTCTATCTTCACCCGAATCTAGCTTGTTCTCTCTCCAACCTGTTCATCTAAAACTTCAAAGAAAACTTCCTCCCCTCCTTCTCTGCATAGCTCCTTAAGCATACTCTTTTCCTCCCTCTCTTCATGAAATTTGGCATAACCTATTCTGTAAAATCTTTTTTTCTGATTCATTACTTTGTCTGCCACTCAATTACCTCTACATGCATCCCCTGTGTCAAAGTCAGGCCATCAAGTTTGTCCTTACTCACTGAACTATCCCCCTTGCCATAGGTGTTTTAGTTATTTTATTTTAATGATTGCCTCTTATTTAGTAGACAAATGCCATGTCAATGAGTTATTCTATAACTCTGAGAAATTTGCATATAAAATTACAGATTTATTCAAGTAATCCCTGATATCTCAAACAAATAATTCTAGTATATTCCTAAAAATTATAAGAAAAAAACACCCTTAGATATTATCCCTAGTATACATAAGTTAATAACTCAAGTTGCTAGAAAAATTGTACAAAAACAGGTTAAAGAGAGAAGATAAATAAAATATAATTGTAAGTCACTTAAAACATTTTACTTCATCCATGACCAAAAACAAATGTGGGAGAGATTGACCATAGTCCTTGTAATTAAGAATCAAAAATATAATTTTCATATGAAGTTTTAAATTTGTATTAGTTCATTGAGAATGTGTTAGATTATACACATTTGTATATAATGTGTATATTTGATTATATTGGTTCCACTAACAGATCCACCTGCATCTATACTTTGTGTCTTCTCCCCCAAACCCAGACCACCATCCTTGAAGTGGAAGCTTATGGTTGTGTTATGTGATGCAGACTCATGTGGTGTTTTGTTGAAACAAGGTCCATGAGAGGACACATGATGTTTGGACAGAATATAAATGGAACTCAATGGACAGTGACAGTCTCTTGCATAGCTAGCTTTGTTATACTATATTGGTCTATTGTCTTTGTTGATCTTCACTTCATTAAGAGAGGCAGAGCAGATCAATGGTTGGATGCTTTCAGCCAAACATTGGATTGAGCACAGGGTCCCCAATGGAGGAGCTAGAGAAAGTAACCAAGGAGTTAAAGGGTCTGTAACCCTATGGAAGGAACAATAATATGAACTAATCAGTACAACCAGAGCTCATGTCTCTAGTTGCATATGTAGCAGAAGATGGCCTAGTCGGCCATCCTTGGAAGAAGAGGCCCTTCGTCTTGCAAAGATTATATGCCCCAGTACAAGGGAATGCCAGGGCCAGGAAAAAGGAATGGATGGGGTGGGAAGCAGGGCAGGGGTAGGATATAAGGGAATTTCAGTATAGCAATTGAAATGTTAATAAAGAAAATATCTAATAAAAATATAAAAAATAGGTTTTAAAAAATCTAATACAAATTTAAGCCTACAACACCCTTTTATTGAAAACATATTCTTTTCTCATACAATATATCTTGATTAAAATTTCCACTTCCTCTGCTCTCAGCTTGTTCTGATCTCACATTCTATCAAGATGCACTCCTTTGTTGTCACTCATTAAAAAGTATCTCTTTTCTACAAAATGGTAATAAAACAAACAGAGCAAAGTAAGATATAATAGTATAAAACAAACAAACAACAACAACAAAAAAAAACTATCACACTGAGTAGGGCCACAAGCCTCTTCCGGACAGAACAGCACCGGGGTAGCTAGAGCGCAGGGTCCGCTGACACCCACCAGCTACCCACGACCCCCGCCACAGGATTTTGAGACTTCTGGTGAGTGGAACACAGCTTCTGCTCCAGTCCAATTGCGCATGGGACCTGAGACTGCATTAGTTAGGGAAGCAGAAAACCGGCCTGAGTAGGGCCACAGGCCTCTTCCTGCCTGACCAGCACCTGGGTAGCTAGAGCACAGGGTCGGCTGACACCCGCCAGCTACCCACAACACCCGCCACAGGATTTTGAGACTTTGGGTGAGTGGAACACAGAGTCTGCTCCAATCTTTAAACAGTGACAACGATAACAAATAACCCCAGAGATTACCAGATGGCGAAAGGTAAACATAATAATCTTACTAACAGAAACCAAGACCACTCACCATCATCAGAACCCAGCACTCCCACTTCGCCCAGTCCAGGGCACCCCAACACACAGGAAAAGCTAGACACGGATCTAAAAGCATATCTCATGATGATGGTAGAGGACATCAGGAAGGACTTTAATAACTCACTTAAAGAATTACAGGAGAACATGGCTAAAGAGTTACAAGTCCTTAAAGAAAAACAGGATAACACAATCAAACAGGTAGAAGTCCTTAAAGAAAAACAGGAAAACACATCCAAACAGATGATGGAAATGAACAAAACCATACTAGACCTAAAAAGGGAAGTAGACACAATAAAGAAAACCCAAAATGAGGCAACACTGGAGATAGAAACCCTAGGAAAGAAATCTGGAACCATAGATACGAGCATCAGCAACAGAATACAAGAGATGGAAGAGAGAATCTCAGGTGCAGAAGATTCCATAGAGAACATCGGCACAACAATCAAGGAAAATGTAAAATGCAAAAAGATCCTAACTCAAAACATCCAAGAAATACAGGACACAATGAGAAGACCAAACCTACGGATAATAGGAGTGGATGAGAATGAAGATTATCAACTCAAAGGACCAGCAAACATCTTCAACAAAATTATAGAAGAAAACTTCCCAAATCTAAAGAAAGAGATGCCCATGAACATACAAGAAGCCTACAGAACTCCAAATAGACTGGACCAGCAAAGAAATACCTCCCGACACAAAATAATCAGAACAACAAATGCACTAAATAAAGATAGAATACTAAAAGCAGTAAGAGAAAAAGGCCAAGTAACATATAAAGGCAAGCCTATCAGAATTACACCAGATTTTTCACCAGAGACTATGAAAGCCAGAAGAGCCTGGACGGATGTTATACAGACACTAAAAGAACACAAATTCCAGCCCAGGCTACTATACCCAGCCAAACTCTCAATTACCATAGATGGAGAAACCAAAGTATTCCACAACAAAACCAAATTCACACATTATCTCTCCACGAATCCAGCCCTTCAAAGGATAATAACAGGAAAAAAACCAATACAAGGACAGGAACCATGCCCTAGAAACAACAAGAGGGTAATCCCTCAACAAACCTAAAAGAAGGCAGCCACAAGAACAGAATGCCAACTTTAACAACAAAAATAACAGGAAACAGCAATTACTTTTCCTTAATATCTCTTAATATCAATGGACTCAACTCCCCGATAAAAAGACATAGACTAACAAACTGGCTACACAAACAAGACCCAACATTTTGCTGCTTACAGGAAACTCATCTCAGAGAAAAAGATAGACACTACCTCAGAATGAAAGGCTGGAAAACAATTTTCCAAGCAAATTGTATGAAGAAACAAGCTCGAGTAACCATTCTAATATCTGATAAGATTGACTTCCAACCCAAAGTCATCAAAAAAGACAGGGAGGGGCACTTCATACTCATCAAAGGTAAAATCCTCCAAGACGAACTATCAATCCTGAATATCTATGCTCCAAATACAAAGGCAGCCACATTCATTAAAGAAACTTTAGTAAATCTCAAATCACACATTGCACCTCATACAATAATAGTGGGAGACTTCAACACACCACTTTCACCAATGGACAGATCATTGGAAACAGAAACTAAACAGGGACACAGTGAAACTAACAGAAGTTATGAATCAAATGGATCTGGCAGATATCTACAGAACATTCTATCCTAAAACAAAAGGATATACCTTCTTCTCAGCACCTCATGGTACCTTCTCCAAAATTGACCACATAATTGGTCACAAAACAGGCCTCAACAGATACAAAAATATTGAAATTGTCCCATGCATCCTATCAGATCACCATGGACTAAGGCTGATCTTCAATAACAAAATAAATAATAGAAAGCTAACCTTCACGTGGAAACTGAACAACACTCTTCTCAATGATACCTTGGTCAAGGAAGTAATAAAGAAAGAAATTAAGGACTTTTTAGAGTTCAATGAAAATGAAGCCACAACATACCCAAACTTATGGGACGCAATGAAAGCATTCCTAAGAGGAAAACTCATAGCTCTGAGTGCCTCCAAAAAGAAACTAGAGAGAGCACACATTAGCAGCTTGACAACACACCTAAAAGCACTAGAACAAAAGGAAGCAAATTCACCCAAGAGGAGTAGACAGCAGGAAATAATCAAACTCAGTGGCGAAATCAACCAAGTGGAAACAAGAAGAACTATTCAAAGAATCAACCAATCAAGGAGCTGGTTCTTTGAGAAAATCAACAAGATAGATAAACCCTTAGCCAGACTCACTAGAGGGCACAGGGAAAGCATCCTAATTAACAAAATCAGAAATGAAAAAGGAGACATAACAACAGATCCTGAAGACATCCAAAACACCATCAGATCCTTCTACGAAAGGCTATACTCAACAAAACTGGAGAACCTGGATGAAATGGAGAAGTTCCTAGACAGATACCAGGTACCAAAGTTGAATCAAGATCAGGTTAATGATCTAAACAGCCCTATATCCCCCAAAGAAATAGAAGCAGTCATTAATAGTCTCCCAACCAAAAAAAGCCCAGGACCAGATGGGTTTAGTGCAGAGTTCTATCAGACCTTCAAAGAAGATCTAATCCCAGTTCTTCACAAACTATTCCACAAAATAGAAACAGAAGGTACTCTACCCAACTCATTCTATGAAGCCACAATTACTCTGATACCTAAACCAAAAAGACCCAACAAAGATAGAAAACTTCAGACCAATACCCTTGTGAATATTGATGCAAAAATACTCAATAAAGTTCTTGCTAACCAAATCCAAGAACACATCAAAACAATCATCCATCCTGACAAAGTAGCTTTCATACCAGGGATGCAGGGATGGTTCAATATACGGAAATCAATCAACTTAATCCAGTATATAAACAAACTCAAAGACAAAAACCACATGGTCATCTCGTTAGATGCGGAAAAAGCATTTGACAAGATCCAACACCCAATCATGATAAAAGACTTGGAAAGATCAGGAATTCAAGGCCCATACCTAAACATGATAAAAGCAATCTACAGCAAGCCAGTAGCCAACATCAAAGTAAATGGTGAGAAGCTTGAAGCAATCCCTCTAAAATCAGGGACTAGACAAGGCTGTCCACTTTCTCCATACCTATTCAACATTGTACTTGAAGTCCTAGCCAGAGCAATTCGACAACAAAAGGAGATCAAAGGGATACAAATTGGAAAAGATGAAGTCAAAATATCACTTTTTGCAGATGATATGATAGTATATATAAGTGACCCTAAAAATTCCACCAGAGAACTCCTAAACCTGATAAAGAGCTTCGGTGAAGTAGCTGGATATAAAATTAACTCAAACAAATCAATGGCCTTTCTCTACACAAAGAATAAACAGGCTGAGAAAGAAATTAGGGAAACAACACCCTTCTCAATAGTCACAAATAATATAAAATATCTTGGCGTGACTCTAACTAAGGTAGTGAAAGATCTGTATAATAAAAACTTCAAGTCTCTGAAGAAAAAAATTATAGAAGATCTCAGAAGATGGAAAGATCTCTCATGCTCATGGATTGGCAGGATCAACATTGTAAAAATGGCTATCTTGCCAAAAGCAATCTACAGATTCAATGCAATCCCCATCAAAATTCCAACTCAATTCTTCAACGAATTAGAAAGTGCAATCTACAAATTCATCTGGAATAACAAAAAACCTAGGAGAGCAAAAACTCTTCTCAAGGATAAAAGAACCTCTGATGGAATCACCATGCAGGACCTAAAGCTTTACTACAGAGCAATTGTGATAAAAACTGCGTGGTACTGGTATAGTGACAGACAAATAGACCAATGGAATAGAATTGAAGACCCAGAAATGAACCCACACACCTACGGTCACTTGATCTTCGACAAGGGAGCTAAAAACATCCAGTGGAAGAAAGACAGCATTTTCAACAAATGGTGCTGGCACAACTGGTTGTTAACATGTAGAAGAATGCGAATCGATCCATTCCTATCTCCTTGTACTAAGGTCAAGTCTAAGTGGATCAAGGAACTTCACATAAAACCAGAGACACTGAAACTTATAGAGGAGAAAGTGGGGAAAAGCCTTGAAGATATGGGCACAGGGGAAAAATTCTTGAATAGAACAGCAATGGCTTGTGCTGTAAGATCGAGAATTGACAAGTGGGACCTCATGAAACTGCAAAGCTTCTTCAAGGCAAAAGACACCATCAATAAGTCAAAAAAAAAAAAAAACCACCAACAGATTGGGAAAGGATCATTACCTATCCTAAATCAGATAAGGGACTAATATCCAATATATATAAAGAACTCAAGAAGGTGGACTCCAGAAAGTCAAATAACCCCATTGAAAAATGTGGCTCAGAACTGAACAAAGAATTCTCACCTGAAGAATACCGAATGGTAGAGAAGCACCTGAAAAAATGTTCAACATCCTTAATCATCAGGGAAATGGAAATCAAAACAACCGTGAGATTCCACCTCACACCAGTCAGAATGGCTAAGATCAAAAATTCAGGTGACAGCAGATGCTGGCGAGGATGTGGAGAAAGAGGAACACTCCTCCATTTTTGGTGGGATTGCAAGCTTGTAAAACCACTCTGGAAATCAGTCTGGTGGTTCCTCAGAAAATTGGACATAGTACTACCAGAGGATCCAGCAATACCTCTCCTGGGCATATATTCAGAAGATATCCCAACCGGTAAGAAGGACACATGCTCCACTATGTTCATAGCAGCCCTATTTATAATAGCCAGAAGCTGGAAAGAACACAGATGTCTCTCAACAGAGGAATGGATATAGAAATTATGGTACATTTACACAATGGAGTACTACTCAGCTATTAAAAAGAATGAATTTATGAAATTCCTAGCCAAATGGATGGTCCTGGAGGGCATCATCTTGAGTATGGTAACACAATCACAAAGGAACTCACACAATATGTATTCACTGATAAGTGGATATTAGCCCAAAACTTAGGATACCCAAGATATAAGATACAATTTGCTAAACGCATGAAATTCAAGAAGAATGAAGACCAAAATGTGGACACTGTGCACCTTCTTAGAATTGGGAACAAAACACCCATGGAAAGAGTTACAGAGACAAAGTTTGGAGCTGTGATGAAAGGATGGACCATCTAGAGACTGCAGTATCCAGGGATCCATCCCATAATCAGCTTCTAAACGCTGACACCATTGCATACACTAGCAAGATTTTGCTGAAAGGACCCAAATATAGCTGTCTCTTGTGAGATGATGCTGGGGCCTAGCAAACACAGGAGTGGATGCTCACAGTCAGCTATTGGATGTATCACAGGGCTCCCAATGGAGAAGCTAGAGAAAGTACCCAAGGAGCTAAAGGGATCTGCAACCCTATAGTTGGAACAACATGATGAACTAACCAGTACCCCGGAGCTCTTATCTCTAGCTGCATATGTATTGAAAGATGGCCTAGTTGGCCATCACTGGAAAGAGAGGCCCATTGGATTTGCAAACTTTATATGCCCCAATATAGGGGAATGCCAGGGCCAAGAGAATGGGAGTGGGTGGGTAGGGAAGTGGGGGGCGCTATGGGGGACTTTTGGGATAGCATTGGAAATGTAATTGAGGAAAATATGTAATAAGAAAATATTAAAAATTTAAAAAAAAAAAAAAACAAAACTATCACATTAAATCTGGATATGCAAACTAAGGAGCAAATGAGCTCAAGAGAAAGCACAAGAAACAATGACCCACCCTCAAACACTAACAAGCAGAAATCCCATTAAAATATTGAAGTGAAAACTGCAATATATATGCAGAGGACGTAATGCAAACCAATGCAGGCCTTTTGCACGATGCTTCAGTCTGTGTTAGTTTATATGAGCTTCGCTCAGTGGATTTAGAGGACCTTGATCTTCTGGTGTCTATACCTTCTGGCTCTTACAATTTTCTATAGGGTTCCTTGATCTCTTAGTGAAGAAACTTGATGAAGACATTTCATTTAGATCTCTGGGTATTTGTCTCTGTTTTTGTTCCCAACCGCAACAGGAGTAAAGTTCCCTGGTGATGGCTGATAAAAGAGTTTTAATAGTATAGCAGAATATTAGTTAGAAGAGAGCTAATAACTATTTTATTTTTAGACTGGTAGTATCAGTCATATTTGTTTTAATCCTTAGTCACTAAGCTATGAAGTATCTGATTCTTGGTAACCAAGCAGTGTCACAAATGGGATTCATCTCATGGAGGGGGACTTATATCAAAGTAGAAAGTTTATTTTACGCCCTCAAATTTTTGCATCCCTTTCCTGAGAATATTTTGCAGGAGGAACAGCATTGTAAAGTAAATGTTTTGTGTTTGGAATGCTGTTTACATTTATCTTTCCGTAGCCTTCAAATTATCTCCCCATGCTAAGAGAATAGATCATAGTTGTGAGGGTTCTATGAAGGCAATAGCCCTCCTTCGCCATGTTCAGTGAGTTGTGTGGGTGTTGCCTTAGCAATGAGACATTGCTGTCAATTTATGGGGTGCAATCTACTACTGTTACCAAGACATAGTTTGTTATTTTCTAATTTTTTAACCCATGTATTTTATATTTGAGAATAAGGGAATCATGAAAGCAAGAGAGAAATTTAGTGTAGGAATAAGGAGAGAATACACACACACACACATACATACAAACACACATACACACACACACACACACACACACAGAGAGAGAGAGAGAGAGAGAGAGAGAGAGAGAAGCAGTCAGACAAATAAGAACTGAGCCAAGAAAAGAAGAAAAGATAGGCATATTTTGATTATTTAAAGGAGAGATGCAGTATGGAAGCAGTTTGTGGCATAATTGAAATGGAAGAATAAAGGAAGGAAAAGACATGAAGTGTGATACAGAGAGCTAGACTCTTTCTGAATAAGCCTTTGTAAAGAAGGAAAATTACAACCTATAATGCAATGGAGAACGCAGGTATGGAAGAAGGATGCTGGAGAAAGAAAGGAATTATAAATTTCGGGGGCTGCCTATGCAACAGCCCCTGCAGAACACCCAGATTTTTCCAGTAACATGTCTTTGCCTCAACGTCCAGCCTGGTGTTACTGTCAAGTTTTATATATTAAATTTTTTGACACAATGAGCCATAAATTTGAGTAATGCAAAGCAATTTCCCTCTTTCATTAACTTCACAAAGGTTGCTTGAAATATAATTTCATGAAATTCAAGATGTTCTGTGTTTATGGAAATTAATTATATCTTGTTTGTGAGAATTTCAAATTTTTCCCCATTGGTAGAGTTAGAGGAATAGCAATAGTCTGCTTTGCATACAAAGGATTCCTTGTAGCCTTATAGACTTGTTTGAATGGTAATATCACCTTTTCATTTGGGCCATTATGCTTGAATACAATTTTTCACCAAAGCATGAGATGAAGACTTCTTCATCCCATTCTAGATTAGCCCTAGCTTTACTGAAGAGTTCATGTGAAAATTTACAATTGGGGATGGGACATAGCTGATTTTATTTTGTTGTTAATCTCTGTGTATACACAATTCGCTGGATAACATGTAGGTTCTATTTCTTATTAACCTACCTCTCTAAAGGTGTTTGATTATAGCTGGGACCAATGAAGCAGTAGACTTATGACTGTGGGAATGTAGAATGTGTGTTTGGTCGCTATTCTTGGAATCCATCTGTACTTGATATAGAAATCTTGGAAATTCACTAGAGAATAATATTTAATACAGTTAAGATTGTAATAGCATCCTGATGGTTTAATTGAGCTAATATTTCCTTTTAGGTTTAGAGAGTCCCGCTTGATTTGAATGTCAGTGGGGAATTTTTCAAGGATTCAGTTTCCTGAACTGGATTGGATTTCTGCTGTTATATATGTCACTTACTTATAAACTGAGTGGAGAAGAAGAAAAACGGATGGCTTCTGAGCATCCGTGTTGACATACTGGTTGTCTCTAATGAAGGAGCTATCATATGGTAGTTGGACATCAACTCTGGTCTTAAACTTCTGCTTATCTTGGTACCATTGCATATTAAGCAAGAACTTGAAGCTACTGATGGTAAAGTCCAAACCCTCAAGCTTTGCATGATACTACTACTATAAAGGCTCTAAACCATTTGCAGTTAATTAAACATAAAATCAATCTCTAAATACTAAATATTTGCCTCCTCTGCTTAGAGCCCTGTTATGTTAGGCTGTGCCACTTTGCTTTGGCTTCCTCTTATATAACTTCCACCATTTACATGTGGACAGTCTTAACTGATCAGTGATTACTCCTCAGTAGTTACAATGAACACCCTGCGAATTCCATTTGGGTGCTATGAAAGAGCCATGCCATGTCTTGACTTCTGAGCTTCTCTTCATCATCCTTTACAGTTCATTTCATTTTAAACACAAACTTCTACTCAAGTTTACCTTTTATTTATTTTCTTTTTTTAAATGTTAATTTTTATTAGATATTTTCTTCATTTACATTTCATATGCTATCCCCTTTCCTAGTTTCCTCTCCAAAAGTCCCCTATATTCCTTACCCCCACCCTGCTCCACAACCCAATCTCTCCTGATTCATGGCCCTGGAATTCCCCTGTACTGAGGCATATGATCTTCACAATACCAAGGGCCTCTCTTCCCATTGATGACTGACTAGGCCATCCTCTGTTATATATGCAACTAGAGACACAAGCTCTTGGGGGTACTGGTTAGTTCATATTGTTGTTCCTCCTATAGGGCTGCAGACACCATTAGCTCCTTGGGTACTTTATCCAGCTCCTGCTTAGGGGGCCCTGTGTTCCATTCAATAGATGACTGTGAACATCCACTTCTGTATTTGCCAGGCACTGGCATAACCTCACAAGAGAAAGCTATATCAGGGTCTTTTCAGCAAAATCTTGCTGGAATATGCAATAGTGTCTGGGTTTGGTGGTTGGATATAGGATGGATACCTAGGTGGGGCAGTCTCTGGGTGGTTCTTCCTTCAATCTCAGCTCTGAGTTTTGTCTCTGTAATTCCTTCCATGGGATTTCTTCCCCATTATAAGAAGGAACTAAGTATCCACACTTTGGTCTTCCTTGTTCTTGAGTTTCATGTGTTTTGCAAATTTTATCTTGGGTATTCTAAGTTTCTGGGATAATATCCACTTATCAGTGAGTACATATCATGTTTGTTCTTTTGTGACTGGGTTACCTTACTCAGGAATACCTAATGGCTGAGAAGCACCTGAAAAAAAAAAAAAGTTCAACATCCTTAATCATCAGGGAAATGCAAATCAAAACAAATGTGAGATTCTATCTCACACCAGTCAGAATAGCTAAGATCAAAAATTCAGGTGCCAGCAAATGCTGGCGAGGATGTGGAGAAAGAGGAACACTCCTCCAGTGCTGTGAGATTGCAAGCTTGTACAACCACTCTGGAAATCAGGGAGGCGGGTGTTCAGAAAATTAGACATAGTACTACTGGAAGATCCAGAAATACCTCTCCTGGGCATATACCCAGAAGATATTCCAACTTGTAATAAGGACACATGCTCCATTATGTTCATAGCAGCCCTATTTATAATAGCCAGAAGCTGGAAAGAAGCCAGATGTCCTTCAACAGAGGAATGGATACAGAAATGTGGTACATTTACACAATGAAGTACTACTCAGCTATTAAAAACAATGAATTTATGAAATTCCTAGCCAAATGGATGGATCTGGAGAGCATTATCCTGAGTGAGGTAACCCAATCAGTTTACCTTTTAAAATTATGCTTTTATCCTTTCTTCGACTCAATCTTCCCTTCTCAGTCTTTTGTTCTTCACTTATATCCATATAAGTCTTGTCAGGAAATCCCTGCCATCAAACTAGCATAGTTCTGTAGTTTGGATTGAGGCTGAATTAGTGTTTCAACAGCATTCCATTGTTGCATTGTTCTATTTAGATGGGCTAGAGCAAGTGTTTTCTGTTTTGAGCATGCTCTCTAGAGTAGGTTTGCACTATGGACTAGTTCCCTTTATGATCTTTTAATCAGAATTAGATTTTCACAATTAGATCTTGAGAATGTATTGCTCCGTTTATGAGGTGAGATTTCTTAGGAAATAAGACCCAGGCTGTTCATTGGGATCTCCTTTCAAGGTTGGTGAGGATGAGAAGAGACTTCCCTGTGAGGAAGACATGCACAATCAAATCAGATGTCTTCATTTTGGACTTCCCAGATTTCAAAGATGTGAGAAGAAACATTTCTATTGATTATGAACTATCTAATTTATAGCATTTTAATGAAAATTAATACAGCGTCTATGCAATGTTAAAAGAAAAACTATGACAGTCTCTTGTAAATTCCAAGGTAAAATTCAACATGCTTTGTTAAAATCATAAATATAATTTAAAATTATATGTACGCAGGTGTGTGTTTGTGTGTGTGTGTGTGTGTGCATGTGTGCGTGTGTTTGCATAAACATGTGCATTGGCTTGGGTAGGTTATGTACACTTGACTACAGTGCTCATGAAGGCCATAAAAGCAAATCTGATACCTTAGAGCTTTCATAACATGAGCTATGAGCCACTAAACATGTTTTTCTAAGGAAAGGGGATAACATTTGAAATGTAAATAAAGAAAATATCTAATAAGAAATTTCAGGCCGGGCGTGGTGACACACACCTTTAATCCCAGCACTCGGGAGGCAGAGGCAGGCAGATTTCTGAGTTCGAGGCCAGCCTGGTCTACAAAGTGAGTTCCAGGACAGCCAGGGCTATACAGAAAAACCCTGTCTCGAAAAACCAAAAAAAAAAAAAAAAAAAAAAAAAAAAAAAAAAAAAAAAAAGACATTTCAGAAAAATAAAATACCTTTCTTGAGAAAATAAAAGAATTGAATGTGGGTCCTCTAGAAGAACAGTGCCTACTGTTGACTTCTGAACCATCACTCTATCCTGTTGAAGGGAATTTCAGAAGATTAAATATAGCTTTTCCATGGTAAGGTAATTACAACTGCACTTGACCAGGAGAAAAGAACATACTGACTTTGAAAATGCCTAAGAGAAATATCAAGGGCTTTGGAGACATATCTGTCTTAATAAAGATGCACTTGTATGGAATTTTGCACACAAAACATCAGAGGAAATGCTTAAACATTAAAAAAACAAAACAAAACAAATAAAACCTTAGTTTCTTACATTGAAGTCATGTTATGCCTCAAAATCAGAATTTTAATTATCTCCTTTAAAAAATTATTATAAACTGGGCAGAGGTGGCACACCCCTTTAGTCCCAGCACTTGGGAGGCAGATTTCTGAGTTTAAAGCCAACCTAGACTACAGAGTGAGTTCCAGGACTGCCAGGACTACCCAGAAAAACCCTGTCTCAAAAAACAAAAAAACAAAAAACAAAAAACCAAACCAAACCAAAACAAAAAATGGTTATATTTTGAATTCTATTCAAACTCTGTTCAGTTCAGAACTAGAATGAACGTTCACATTGGAATTATTTACAGAAATGGAAATGACTGCAAAATCCCTTTCTCCAGATTCAAGACAGCTATTTTGTGTGTCATTATCTCACAATTGTGGTTACCTGCAATGGGTTGTGTACCCAGTGCTGAGCCCACCATGCCCCAACAGATTGCTTCAAAGCCATGGTCACACAGATGATTTTGATTATCTCGGGAGGACGAAAACAATATTGATAGAAATGAGAGAGAAATTTGTGAAAAGGTATAGAATGGACAGGTCCAGTTGAGTGGGTGAAAATTGTTATTACGCCTTAGATTTTAAAGCAATTTTAAATTTATTTTAAAATCTAAAAAGAAGTAGTCAATGAAGATTAACTAAAATAAATGTAGCAGTGTTAATAAAAGAACAAGAGAGAGACACACACAGAAAGCCAATTACTCATGCGCTAATTTCTGCTAACTCTTACAAGCTTTATTGACAATGTGGATAATATGCTCCCTTGGAGCTGTCCAGGAGAGAACAAGAAAGAGGAAACTTGTTTAGGGCAGTGCTTTCTATTTGCTGATCATGAAGCTTCAGGTAATATATGCTTTCAGCTTTTCCTTTCTGGAGTAACATGGTGGTCTAGAGTTGGTCCTCAACCAGCAACAGAAAGGTTTTTCTTGTTCCTGAAACTGACAAACAGTGATAAATATGACAGAAACTGAAAGAAAATCAAAGAAACAAGTCCAGAGAGTCTCTCAAGCTTTAGAAATAGGGATGTATGGAAAACTTATAAATGCAAGATGGACAATATGTCTAACTCCCTTCTAGTACACACACTTGTTTTTATCTGTAACAAATATTTGACACCCTAAAGTGAGGGAAAAACAGTGAAAAAATAAGAATTTCATAAAATGTAGTATTTAATATATTAAATACCTGAACTTGTTGGTGGTCTAGGGTGGTCTACTATTAACAACTACTATTAAGAAAATTGGCTTTAGCATTATAAAGACGTTTAAGAAAACTACTAAAATCTAAATAGACAGGTCTGGCCTATAGTTTTAAGAATTGATGAATATACTGATGCTTTGACCATGTGAGTCCTCCAAATTTGTTCTTGTATAAAATTGCATGGGATTTTATCAAAACATGATATCTTATTTGTCTCATGACAGTCTTAATTTTATTAAGGTGAGGATCGCTATTCCATCTCTCGTTTTGGTTAAACTTGGATAGAAATCTGACTATATTCTTCATTTTGAAAGTGTTTGTGACTTGTGCTCTCAGGCTTGAACAGTTATTTACACTAAGCAACTATATTGTCTTCTACAATGTACATACACAAAAGTAACACAGAAATTCAGAAGTGGTCTCTTGATACTTTAAGAAAGTTTCTGGGTTTTGTTGTTGTTTTTGGTTGGTTGTTAGTAGCAGTAGTTGTTGTTGTTGTTGATATTGTTGTTTTGTTGTTGTTGTTAGTCCATACTCCTAGCTTTGTGAAAATATAGCCCCATGATAGTTCACAGGCTGACATAGGTAGGGGATGAGTGGATCACGTCTTAAATATCTATCCAGTGTTTGGCAATGTAGCTTAATGGTAAAGGACTTAACTACCATGCATGAGGTTCTGTGTTCTATCACCAGTAATAGCAAATATGTATATATTATAATATGTCAATTTTCACTTTCAGGTTTAAAGTGTAGACAATTTATATATAATAGGATTATATTTCCCCATTTTACTTATTAGAAATTAAAGGGTGACTTAATTTATTCTTTCTTTTGTTTTCAAATCTTTTATTGAATTATTTTACACTCTACGATCTCCTCCTTTTACTTCTCTCCATGACTATCCCTCTGTCTCTCCATCCCTCCCTCCTTCCTTCTCACCTTTCTTCTTCCCCTCTCTCCTACTCCCCTTATGTCTTTATATCTCTCCTTCATCCTTCTTTCTTCCTCTTCCAGGCTGGCTCCTAACCCATCATCTTTCTCCTTAAGATTCCCAGTGCTGTTTTACTTCACATCTTTAAGCAAGGCAGATTACTTTCGTTTTCTGATCCTATTTAAGCTATGTAATTTTAAATGATTCTTTCATACATCTGTTATTTGGACTTCCTCATGGTCCCCCATAAATGAGTTGTATTTCCTTACTTATTTGTATGACCTGTCCTTGTAAAGTGGATAAGCTGATTATGAACATATGATTTTCTTCAACCTGACTTGTTGATAATTATGTTTTTTTATTTAAATTTCAATTTTTTTTTTATTTCTTAACAGATAATTAGACCTGATCAAATTGGTACAATACAAAGGGTTGGAGGAATAATTGAAGTGGTAACAAAAATGGCTTTTCTGTACTCAAGATAGATTTTGCATCTATGCTGGTTGCTTTCTGATTTCTTTAAAGTTACTTTGCCAAGTCTGTAATTTCTCTTGTGACTTTACTGAGCCATACGCTCTCTTTATTTATTAGTAATTTCTGATTTTATAGGAAGTTTCCTTTTTGCTGCTTCTCATGGTTTATTATATATATTCATTTTTATTGGTTATTTTATTTACATTTCACATGTTATCACCTTCCCAGTTTCCCCTTCACAAGCCCCTTATCCCCTCCCCATGCCCATACCTCTATGAAGGTGCTCCCCTACCTGCCCACTGACTCCTGTCCATTCATTGAGCCTCCACAGAATCAAAGGCCTCCCCTCTCAGTGATTGCAGATAAGACAGTCATCTGCTATATATCCAGCAGGAGCCATGGATTCCCCCCCTGCCATGTGTACTCTTTGGTTGATGGTTTAGTCCCTGGGAACTTTCAGGGGTGCAGATGGTTGATATTTTTGTTCTTCCTAATTCGGTGAAAACCCCTTTGTTCAAAAAAAAAAAAAACAAAAACAAACAAACAAAAAAAAAAAACGTGGTACATTTACACAATGGAGTACTACTCAGCAATTAAAAAGAATGAGTTTATGAAATTCCTAGGCAAATGGATGGACCTGGAGGGCATCATCCTGAGTGAGGTAACCCAATCACAAAGGAACTCACACAATATGTACTCACTGATAAGTGGATATTAGCCAAGAAACTTAGAATACCCAAGATATAAGATACAATTTGCAAAACACATGAAACTCAAGAAGAATGAAGACCAAAGTGTGGACACTTTGCCCCTTCTTAGAAATGGGAACAAAAAACCCATGGAAGGAGTTACAGAGACAAAATTTGGAGCTGTGATGAAAGGATGGACCATCTAGTGATTGCCATATGCAGGGATCCATCCCATAATCAGCTTCCAAACGCTGACACCATTGCATACACTAGCAAGATTTTGCTGAAAGGACCCTGATATAGCTGTCTCTTGTGAGACTACGCCGAGGCCTAGCAAACACATACAGGGATGCTCACAGTCAGCTATTGGATGGATCACAGGGCCCCCAATGGAGGAGCTAGAGATAAAGGAGCTGAAGGGATCTGCAACCCTATAGGTGGAACATCATTATGAACTAACCAGTACCCCAGAGCTCTTGACTATAGCTGCATATGTATCAAAAGATGGTCTAGTCGGTCATCACTGGAAAGAGAGGCCCATTGGACTTGCAAACTTTATATGTCCCAGTACAGGGTAATGCCAGGGCCAAAAAGTGGGATTGGGTGTGTAGGGGAGTCGGGGGAGGGTATGGGGGACTTTTGGGATAGCATTGGGAATGTAAATGAGGAAAATACCTAATAAAAATATAAAAAAAGAAAAAGAAAAGAAAACCCCTTTGTTGCCTGTTTTGTGGCTCAGTGTTTGAAAGATCTCAGGATTCAGGTTAGTTGAGACTGCTGGTCTTCTGATGGGATCATCCTCCTCTTCAGCTTCTTCCAGCCTTCCCCTAATTCAACCTCAAGGGTCTCATGTCTTCAGTTCAATTTTTGGGGTAATTTTCTGTGACTATCTCAGGCAGCTGCTTGTTGGGCCTTTCAGTGTACAGCATACTAAGCACTTGTCTGTAAGTACACCATAGCATCAGTAACAGTGTCAGGCCTTGGAAACTCCCCTTGAGAGATGGATCCCAAGTTGGGCCAGCCATTAGATTGCCTTTCCATCAGTCTCTTCTCCAGTTTTGTCCCTGAAGTTCTTTTAGACAGGAACAACTCTGCGTCAGAGTTTTTTGCTGTGGAATGGCAACCCCATCCCTCCACCTGATGCCCTTGTCTTTCTACTGGAAAAGGATTATACAAATTCTCTCTCCCCACCATTGAGCATTTCATCTAAGGTTCTTTGAGTCCTGAGAGTCTCTTACCTCCTAGGTCTCTGATACATTTTCAAGGGTCCCATTACTTCTTACCTATTTCTGTTCTTTCTGCTGGCCCTCAGCACTTCATTCCTGATTCCCCCTGCCAATACCTGGCCATGTTCCCATTTTCCCCTCTCTGACCCCTTTCCCACCAAAGGTACCTCCCTACTCTCCCCCTACCATGATTGCTTTCTTCTCCCTCCCAAGTAGTATTGAGGCATCTTCACTTGGGCTCTTCTGCTTGTTAACCTTCTTGAGTTGTGTGGTTTATATCCTGTGCATTCTGTACTTTTTTTGGCTAATATCCACATATTAATAAATACATACCATGCATCTCCTTTTAAGTCTGAATTCGCTCAGGATAATATTTTCTAGTTCCATCCATTTTCCTGCAAAACTCACGATGTCCACTTTATTACTAGCTGAAAGGTATTCCATTGTGTAAATCAGTTACATTTTCTGTATCCATTCTTCTGTTGTGGGATATCTGTGTTATTTATAGCTTCTGGCTATGACAAATAAGGCTGATGTGAGTATAGTGGAGCCCGTACCCACATGGTATGGTGTGGCATCTTTTGCATATATGCCCAAGAATGGCTGGATCTTCAGTTGACTAGGAGAGGGGTAATGACTGGACTGTAAAAAAACTAAATGTAATAAAAATAAAGATTAAAAATCTTGAGCATTCACAGATCATATATCTATTATTAGATATCTCACACTTGCCATGTCATGTTACAAAAGTTACATACCTGTCCCTTTGGAATGTGTTTAATAGTCTCAATCAATAATTGACTTATTTATTCATAGTATTTTAACTTTTCCTTCTAAAGTACTTGAAAACTTGATGCAATAAATTAAGCTATATCATCATAATGAATTTTAGTGGTTTATTATAATACTTTATTACAAATTAAGAAACCATAAATCAAAACAAAACAATGTATGTCAAACTGTCAACATCAATTTCAATGTAGTATACATTGCAAGCAGGGACAAAATAAAGTCCTTTGTTCTGATAAAATGCACATATAGTCAACCACCAAATTGAAATGTTGTTGTTTGTTGTTATTGTTTTTGTTTTTAATATTTTACTTGACAAAGTAGCATTGGGTTAAAGTTGCTTGGGTTTGAAATCCTGAGGGAAATTCAAATTGACTTCATTCCATGTTTCTGCCATTTTTTAATGTCCTTGGTTTTTAAGAGTTTATTTCCCTAAATGAAATTTCCTTATAGGACAGTTTATGATTAAATTTAATTAGCTGAAATATATGAAAATTACCTGAAAGAGAAAACAGTAGAATGAATGATTGCCTTGTATAAAAGCAGGGACACTGTCCTTGATTCTGTAAATAGCAAGGCTGAGAAGTACTATATTTCTCCCTCAACCCCCAGTAACAAAATGTACATTCCCAAATTAAGCAAGAGTGTTGTAAAACTATTTACTACCAAATCTCTAAGGCTAAATAGGCCAAATATGTGAGGAGTGATTTTTTTTCTAAAATTCCAATTATAAAAATTCTTTTGATATCACCAGTACGTTTGCAACTCTATACTTTTCACTGTAGGTGTCACAAAAGTCTCAACATTCATTTAAGTTTTCAGTGATTAAAACTGATGACTTCCTATGGCTTGATTAGACATTCTATAACTCTTAAACTAGGAAATCTTTTCATACCGCTTAGAAAAAAATGGTGGTAGATTGATAGTTTCTCAGGCTTTGGTCTCCGCATCACTACCCTTAGAAATTGTTGGAACACACGGTGTCACATACTCATAGCAAACTGAAGGAAACTTTTCTTGCGTGTTTGTTTTTAAGAATAGTGATTCATGGCTCTTAAGGTTCTGTTTGTACTATTATAAAAGTTATTTCATCAAACCTTTAGTCCATATTACAGTCATCTTTGGACTTAGCTGATTTACATTACGGTCCAAATTCAGAATATAACACAAAGAAGCTTCTATCTGATTCTGGTACTGCATTTATCTAACTAAATGGAAGGAAAAAGGGGGGTGATAATTTTCATTATCATGAATATCCGTAGCTCTGGCAGCTGAGCTCCTTCTGTAGCTCTTATCCTGAGTGTATGAAGGCAAATAGAAAGCATTGCATGAGGAGGAAATTTTGACACCCTACTGGTATCTCAGCTTCGTATTGTCAGCCAATGAACTGAACAAATGTCAGCCAAATTCACTGAACTAAATCCAGGCAAATGATATAAATGTATATAATATAAATATAAAATATAAATGTATTCACTTAAATACAACACAGAAAGATGATTCGAAATATACTTCTTAAGGGGAAAGTCACCAAAGTGGTTTACTAATAGGCTATCATCAGTCCAGGTGTATGCTAGCTCTTACATGAAAACCTATCAGGAAACTACAATGTGAAATGTGGTGCCTGATAAAGAATGTACAGTCCAGTAATACTCCTGCAATAACTTTATTTTCCTGTCAAAATTTACACTTTCTTATCCCTTGCAGACAGAAATAAGTAATCTTACAAGTTCTCCAGATTTGTTAAAATTTATTTTAGCCTGAAAGTATGAGACAAGTATATTGACATAGAATTTATCAAACTATTAGCCTAGTAAGCCATCCAGTGACCATTGTCCTATCACCATGCAAAAGCTACACTTAGTAAAAGTAAATGGCAGAGAATATAGTTCAGTAATAGAACATTTGCAATGCATTCAAAGTACACTGAGTTCAGCCACACTACTGGCAAATAAACAAGTAATTTCTTCTCTCCAGTAAAGCTTATAAAATGATAAGTAAATCATTCTTTAATCTATCTGTATACAAATATAAAAGCCATTGTGTAAACTAGAAGCTTTCCTGACTTTCATGTTTATATCATATATTTCACATTCTCCACATCTGTAAGATGTGCTGAATATTTGCATCAGGTCCTAAAGATGTCTCTTTGTTCATGTTCTCTTGAGCTATTGTTGGGACCTTCTCAGAACTAAGCATTGAGTCTGCAAGTTGGAGCAATGGACAAATGTACTTTAAGGAAACCACAAAACCTCTGTGCTCCTTGTGATCATATGATTCATGCATGAGCACACACATGTTCATACATAAATGAATAAATGAATAAATGTTAGATAGATCGATAGGTCAATAGATCGACAGATAGATAGATAGAGCAGCATATTCAGTTACACATAAAGCAGTCCTTCAGAGATTTGAACTTCTTATCATACAGATCTTTTAGGTGGAACAACAATATGAATTACCCAGTACCCCCTGGAGCTCGTGTCTCTAGCTGCATATGTATCAGAAGATGGCCTAGTTGACCATCAGTGGAAAGGGAGGCCCATTGGTCGTGCAAACTTTATCTGCCTCAGTACAGGGGAACACCAGGGTCAAGAAGTGGGAGTGGGTGGGGGAGCAGGTGGGAGACTTTTGGGATAGCATTGGAAATGTAAATGAAATAAATACCCACTAAAAAAAATAAAGCAGTCCTTCTTGTTCTAGGACACTATATTTAACTGATAAATGTGTGTGTGTGTGTGTGTGTGTGTGTGTGTGTGTGTGTGTGTGTGTGTGCATACATGTGTGTGAAAAATGTGATACCTTGATGGAGTTCAGAGAGTAGTATCCCAGTCTTGTCTATGAAGTCTTGGCTTAGAAAGAGCCATGTGGATTCCTGTTTCTACCACCTTATCTAAATCCAAATTTACTAACATGTGAGTGTAAATAAATATCACAAATAAACCAAGAGGTAGGCTGTTTCACTTTTAATTTCAACATGCATAGACCCAATTCTCCTAAGTGTGAAGGTTTAACTTTATGAACACCTGTTGATTTATTTTTCCAGAAATCATTCAGTTTTTTGATGTAAAGTTGACATAAATAAATATTTTAAGCTTATGGTAGACATTAAATGTTTAATTTTTTTTGTAAACATTTGGGAACTTATTTGGACTCATATAGCTATTCATTTCCATCCTGGTTTACAATGAATTTTTTCATAAGAAAAGTAATTTGAGAGACAGGCACACATTAAACTGATACATGCTAATTAGTCTGAAAAGTAAACTGGGAAGAGAGCTACGATTCCTAAGGAGGTAAAGATGCTTGATTCAGAGTCTGATATTTGAATTCAGTCTTCAGAGCCCACACAGTATATGCACATGTATACATACACACTCCAAATGCAAACAAAATAAATCAGTAAAAATGTAACAAATCTTGGTTATGAGGTAAACTTGGCCTTGCAATTTTTGTCACAACTAAATTACACCTGCAATCCTGAATTTTTATCTAAAATAAAAACCTTCATTTATAATCAATGAAAGAATTAAGTCGTTTTTACTAAAGAGGTCCTTATCTTGTTGTAGATAAATGATTTTGTTTATATTACACAGAATGGAGTTGTTAAATATTATCACATATAACCACTTGGGTGTGACAGCAATATGATTATTTCATCACTAAGATGAATAGCTATGTGCTATTTTTTATATTGTTATCTGAGTTTTGACAAGAATGGCCTCAGAATTTAAACTTTACATCAATTTAGGTTATTTCATAATCTTCTGAAAGATTAATATACTTGAAGTAAAAATAATTTCTCTTTAGAAATTACTAGAAATATTAAATCAATGTGGGTTTTTATATGGGAACTAAAATATATCATTGTTGATTTTTATTTCTGACCAGTGTTAAATTGAGGATTTTCTATTTATTTAAATCTGGTAGTTCATAAAGTGATGTTTTTAACACATGTTAACATATTTTCAATTAAATAGAAATTCATTAGTATTACAGTGTGATTTATATTATCAAATACTGGAATTGCTTTATTCTATTTATCTGCAGAAGTATACACATGATTCCATTAAACCTTAAGAAAAGTAAAACATTTTATTTTTTAATAGAAACAGTCATTCCTTTGTTTTCTTTTCATTAACTTAAAAAATTAATTTTCATAAAACAACTAAATGTAAATCAGAGAAAGTATCTTGGTGTGAGATTGCTGGCTGGTTAATATGTACCAGGTATTTATGCAAAGATCTCTTAGAGACCACTGGGACATGCACAGCTACCTCATGGTCACTTTGCTCAGCCACATTCCTCAAATTGCTACCAGCTATTGGCCTCAGGCACAGAAGAAAACATCTGTGGGTGTTTCAGTTATCAATTTAAAAAGCAGCTGCTAGTGGACGTCTAATTCCTGAACTGAACTATGAATACACAGAGGGTAGAAAAATATTCACTTATCATCCACAGTAACAAATTAAAAACCAAGTTATTTGATAAATATTTATTTAATTAGGGGATGGAGAGATAGATCAGGAATTAAAAGCACTAGCTGATCGTCCAGGAGATCTCGGTTTGATTTCCAGAGCTCACATGCTACCTTACTGTATCCTATACCTCCAGGTCCAGTGGCTCTAAGGCCCTTTTAAAGTATGTTGGAACTGTATCTACATGGTGCAGAGATATACAATGCAGGCTAAACAATCATACATCTAAAGTAACAAGTGTAAAAAATGTTTATTTAACTGCTATTTAATTTATAGAGTCTGTGATGGTCCATTAAGTTTAGGTAGAAATGATCTCATATTGGGCGAAGAAATACAAAGGACATGTGTAAGTGGAAACCTTTCATTTATGTTGGATGTTTTCACATTCCAACATGTTTTATATCAACTATAAACAATGTAAATATCCACTAAGAAAAAAACCTAGATTTATATTGCCAGTTTTATATGTAGACCAAAAGCTCTGGCTCTAATGCTTTTACACCATTTTTGCTTCTTAAATGATGAAGAAACAAAGTTCCCACAGAGTTGGTGTGGTCACTGTTAAAATATTCCTTCCCAGCTGTGCATTAAACAGTCTGGATCCTGGCAAGTTCCTCACAACACACAGCTTTGCAGGAGACTTTCTGCTAAATGGGGTTGATCAGTTCTCTCTGCCTCACCCAGAAAGTGAATAATGTCATGATTTATATGCAAAGCATTATAGAGCCCCTTAGGCAGACTACAAAATGTCAGGCATTTACTAAGGGAAAAACATATTTTTGAATCTTGATGAGAACCTGATCTTGGGTCCCAGGTATCTCTACCTGTGGTCATTTGAATTTTAAGTTCATGGAAAGTCTCTTTGGAATTTTTTCCTCAAGTTTAAAATATACAAATTATGTACCACCATGTAGAACTTATAGTTTGGGAAACTTTCTGAACTGTACATATTTTGAATAAAACCAATGCAACTTCCCAAACCAACAAAACAACAACAACAACAACAACAACAACAAAAGCCTGAGAACTTACTACAGCTGAACCCAAGCTGACCCAAGTACCAGGAAGGACCCCTCAGCTTGTCTTTGGCCAGAGCTACTCCCTAGATGCTTCCTAGCAATTTTTAATCAAATATTAGTCTGATTGTTTCAGATGTACTTTCAGATCCGCTGTGATTGTATTCAGTTTTGCTTCAGAGTACTCACCTGTTGGCTCACAATAGAAGTTCAATTAATCCTGGTCCTGATGAGAGTTCAGGGCTGCTTCACCAAACCCTTTTGTGGGTCAGCAATGAGTAAGCCCAAACTCAAAGGTGTAACAAAGAGACCCTAACGTGAATGCATCAGAGTCTGCTCCTTGGTGATCTTTTAGGGTTCACGAACATTTCCTGGCACAACACACAAGGTCTTTACAGTGCTGCAGGCAATCATCAGGATACAGAGCAATAACTTCCAGAAAAGTGGGATTATGAGAAGGAGTACTATTTCTCCTGATGTCACCAGGAGATAAATAACTGTTCTCTGTTATATGAACAAAACAAATGAGTAAACGACCCACTGAATAAATGAACTAATGTTAAGTTTCCAGAGACAAGGTACTTGAGGAAAATCTGTTCCTGAGGAAATAATAGATTTTTGCTCATGACTTCAGTGAAATTCTACAGGAGGAAGCAACGGGCTGGTACTGCAAATCTACCACTAGTATTTTCTAATCAGAAATGTTGTCAAACCATTATTTTAGGAGATTAGTTCAGCTCTTAGACCTCATCACAGAAGTTTCCATGTGAAAGAAAATTTCTCATGCATATATTAAATTCATTGTTTCAACATTAATACCAATTACCTTTTTTTTAAGTATGAAAAAATTCTGCAAAGCAGAGTGTGTTTGAATTGAATCATAGTATAAAATATTTGCTATCACATTTGATATATTTATGTGTTAAACTTTGGCTTACATGCAATCAAAATCATATTAGAATCATTCAGTGACAGGTATGAAACAAATTATCACAAGTCTATTCTCCACAGAAGCAGTGAACCACTGCTAATCATATATGCTACTTCAAGGGCATTGAGATTCAATGGCTCTCCCTCCTTGGTCTAGAATGGCTGCTAAGTGCAATCCAACAAGAAGATATGTGAAAGAATCTGATCTGAATTTGAAGGAATAAAATTATTCTTACTATGAATCAATAATAAATGAAATTAAAAATAATATTAACAACTAATTTAAAATCTGTTTTATTTTTTAAAAAATAAATGAATAGTAATAAGAAACACCATTAATAACACAGAATAAAATGCTGAAATTTTTCAATAAAAATCATTTCAATTCAAGAATATTGGTTTTCTCCTGATAAAAGCATGATATTTCTCTACAGATTTTCATTGACTCAGAAATTTTGAACAGAAGATGAAAGGTTTAGAGAATATTTGTGTACTAATACTGTCTTGGTGGCAATATATTTGTTACAGGATTCTCTCTTGTAGTACGATGTTATCAATTTAGGTCTTGTTTTTCTCTTCCTTTCTTTCATTTTAATCTAGTATTAATTCAGTTTATATAAACTTACATGTCTAGAACACTGTATCTCATCTTAAAGATATTGTCAAAACAACAGATGACCACTATATAAACATAAATTCATGAAAACTATACATGCTTTCAGGAACCACATCTTGTGTGACTGGGGAGATAACTCAGCAAAGAGCTTGCTGAGAAGGCATCACGAGCATCCCTCAGAACTTAGGTGAAAAGCCAGGTGTGGCATGTTGTAATACAAGGGAGAAGAAGGCTGAGAAAAGACTCTCTGACGAGCCATTGTAGTTCTGTGAAACTATCTCAGGAAGAAAGTGTGGAGATTTTCTGAGAAATGACAACAGAGGTACCCTTCTGTTTCTGCTGAGCAGCCTTGCACACAGGAGCATGTGAGCGCGCACGCACACACACACACACACACACACACACACACACACACACACACAGCCCTACAGTGGGCTGGGCTTTGAGGTACAGACAAAGAAATCTCCAGAGCTCCCTGGACGACCTAACTGAGCAGAGCAATTGACCTTCATGTCAGAAAGACCTTGTCTGAAAAACTGAGATGCTAGAAAGCAACAAAGTATGAGACAGGCACATGTTCACACATGAAAATTTAAAAATTAATATTCCTTAATATATAATAAAACTATTGTTTTAAGTACTGCATATAATTCAAAATTGTGTAGAATTTTCTATTGGGTCAACTTTTTCTAGAACCTTTTGTTTAGTTAATAGCCATAAGTGTTCTTCAAATTATCTCAACACTACATCATTTTATTTTGTTATAGTAAATGTCACAAATGGATAACATGAGAGAGATACTCCAGCTTTATGAATACATGGCTCTGCTTAACCTAGAGAGTTTCTATCTATCTAACCCTAGGCCTAGGCCTAGAAGCTTCTAGTGTCCATACAATCTAATCTTCTGCAAGCCCAGACCTAGAAGATTCCAGTCTCTAATCTCCATCAGCTAATTTAGACCTAGAATGTTTCACCCTCTGATATTTTCTGCTGAATAGCTTCACTCTTTCTACACTCTGGCTGACTGATTTAACATAGCTGTTCTGCCTCAACTTTTCTCCAAGCTGACTGATTGAATCTGGCTTTTCTTAGATTGTGACTGAATTGTTCTGCTTGGAAAGACAGTCTCTGAACTTCAGTGCAACTGCACTCAACTTCATTGCTCAGAACTAATTTGAACACCACTAAATTAACTTGAACAAAATTGAATTCTCCCTCATTTCCCTTAAAGTAGCCCTTCTTGAGAGCTGGGCTTATCCTTTCTCTGACTCATTCTGTCAGATAGTTCTCTGATTCATCTCTTAGTCTGTACCTCAACTAGATTTCATTGCTTTGGATTAAATGTCTGTAATAAAGGTATGTCGATATTTCAACCAGAGGGATTAAAGGCATGTTTTCCAGCAAGGTGTTTGGCCCATCTGCATGCCAGCCAGACCATATTTTTAGATGGGAACTCTTGCTGATGTAGCCATGTTGCTGGGTTGAAATTCCTCTACAATTTTATTTTTCTATTAATTAAAAATCAAAATGATTGAATATAATAAATATGTTAACCCTACTTGTCATAAAAGAAAAATGTTCTAATTTTTTAATATAAAGTTTAGAGAAAAGTAATCTAAAACTCATGCCTCTTCAATGAGGCATGACTTAGAAAAAAAATATACTTTATACATGAGCAAGTAAAGGCACTGAGGAGTAATTTTTTAAAAGCAGTCATGCATTTGCCATAACAAGGATGATATTTGAACTGACACTTCCAGACATCATATTAAACTATCTAATTAAAGATGAATTACCAGAAACAACTATAAGAGTATAAGATATTTAATGTGAGCAAGAAAGCTTAATTTTCAATAATATATTAAGTGGTACAGGTTTATTTTATTAACAAATTCATAGAATTCGTGACATGCTATAAAATAAAACATTAAGTAATTAATGGATAGATCATTATAAATTAATAACTCTATTCACTATTTATTAACCATTTATTGTGTTTCAGCAACGACTTAAGACATTAAATGTAACAGATATTTTGATACATTAAACCACCCTAAAATGTAATTTTTTTCTTCATATTGAGAAATAAAATATTTGAGGCTGTCAGTTGTTAACTTGCAATTTTTCCCCTCAGAGACATGATCTATTTAATTTCACAAACATGTTACTTCTTAATCAAAATCATCCAAGATATATTTTCCCTTGCTGAGTAACAAAATAAAAAGGTTAAAATAAAAAGTGTTTGTTACTACCACCAAATTTTAAGACCAATTTTGTACTTTTATTTTCAAAGAGCCAAATAAATTTTATCTTTGAGCCATAATTTCAAGTCTATCACTCTGTCACTATGAAAAAATACCCAATATAAATAACTTATCATAAAAAAGTTTCATTTTTGCTTTAAGTTTCAGAGAGATTGTTTGCTCTGGGCCTGAGGTGGCACAGTGCATCACGATGATAATGTTTAGCAGAGATCTGTTGGCTTCCTATTGCCTGTGAGGTGTGTTCTAGTTTCTCCTGTATGTCACAAGCCAGGTAACTTAACCTTCAGTCTGAATCAGACTTAAATTTCCATCACTTACCTTTAGGGCCAAAGAGTTGAAACAAAGCCTTTGACACAAAGGTTTAGGGGACATTCATGATCCCAAGTATGATACATCTCCACCAAATTACTTCCTTTATTTCTGGCCTCAGTGAGAGAGGATTCATCTAGCTCTGCAGAGACTTGATGGGTCAGGGTTAAGGGCTTCCCAGAGGGGAGCCTCCACTCTCTCAGAAGAGAAGGAGAGGGGAGGATAAGGAAAAGGACTGTGTGTAGAGGAGGAGAGGAGACCAAGAGGGAGGACAGCCATCAGGATGTAAAGTGAGTAAATTAATTAATTAATTTAAAAAATCACTAAGCCCTCAGCTGACCTAAAACCCTGTAAAACATTCCTCAGTAAAGAATAATTACTGTTTTATGTCACCTCTTTTTATCCTATACCCCCTCCAAAAATAAAAGACATTCTTAGCAAAGTTTCTTTACTCTTGTTTTAAATCTATTCTATTCACTCCACTCAAGGCTTCCACTACCTGGACTTCCTTTGTAAACTTTGCATACTTTTTAAACTCTTTGAATTCTCAAGGCAGAAACACATCCAGATTCTGCCAGAGGAGCTCCAACAAAGTTTATCTCCAGCCTCTCAATAGGATCTTCTGTAGATTAAACTAATTTTAGGTGAAAAGTCTGAACAAAAGACATCAATCCCTCAATAGGAAAACTCACCATTCCCTGATCATCCCACAGAAACCCCTCAATCCCTGAGCACAAAATCCCACCAGTCCCTGAGCAGAAAACCCACTAATCCCTGTGCCCCACCCCAGCCCCAAAACACAGGACTTGAAATCATACCAATTCTCATCCTGGAAATCTCTGCCCCAAAGGAACTGTCTACAAGACCTGCTCTTTGTCCAGTTTCCTGTTGTCTGCTTCTGGGAGCAGAGGCAGCCCTCCCTGGATTCATTCCTCCTCTCCCTGTACCTTCCCATAAATCTCTTTCGTGAGATTTGCTGCCTGATGCAACTCTTCTCATTGGAAAACACAAGAAGAAAAGAGAAGCTAAGAAGTAGAGGGAACGAGGCCCCTGGGCTTCTCAGCTGAGCCGCGGATATCCTCACCTACAGCACCTCTGCTGAGGAGGCTTCCTTGCAGAGTTGAGTGGCTGTGTTTCTGTGTCTTAGGATACCCTTCTCTTGGGACACTGTCCCACCTCAATGTTGTGTGGTTCCTGGGCCTTAGGATACACTTGACTTAGGATACACTTCCACTAGGATACGTTCTCCCCTCAGAGTTGTGGTGTCCTGGGTTTCCAAGTCTCACAACACCTTCCCATCAGATCAGGAAGGCTAACAAAGCCTGCTGTGCTTAATAATTCTAAGAATTGGGCCTCTAGATCGAATTGGCATTGCCACATACATATTTTCAAATTTTAAAATAGATTTAGTCTTAGACATGCAGTTTTTCATGTTTTATTTCTTTGCATGTACATATTATATAAATATAACTTATTCAGTATGTATGTTACTTGTATGTATGTTTTCAGAGCTCATCATTTTGCACAGGATGGAAATCTACAACCACTATTTTACTAAACCTTCATGATCTCTAAAAGCAATTTATTCATGCTTGTGTTTGTTATTTTAACAAGTGACAAAGGCTATAACAGACTATAAAACTGTAGCCTGTGTGTCACAAGTGTTACATGATAGCTTTGAAAGAGGATTGTGAGAAATAAATCTGTAAATTCAATAAGAGGACCACATCATCCAAAGTAAATTGGCAAGTTGAAAGCTTTGGATCTATAGAACCACACACAGCTGTGCTTACACAAGCTAGTACGTGCAGCTAGCACGTCTCCTATTTATTTCTTTTTTCCATTGTTGTTCTTAGTACAAGGACGTCTTGTAACTATTCTGAGTGGTCAAAGCCCCACATTCATCTTATTTTAATTTATTTTTTTGAGAATTTCCTATCTGGGCATTACATTTACATCATTCTTGCTCCCTAGTCTACCTCAAACTCTTCCAGTGCTTTACTAAGTCCTACTCAAATTCATGACCTCTTTTTCTTTGAGCCTGGAATGCACAACTTATGCCATTTCTCTAATATAACAACATGAAATATTAACATATACTACAACAGCTAGTGAATGAGAGGCTGGAGCTATCAAAGGATATAAATCTAATGGGCAATGCCTGAAGTAGAACTGAGTGGCACTGGTCATAGCTGTACCATGAAACCAAGGTAGACTTGGAGTCACCAGATCTTCAATGCATACTACTGTGACCCACTTTTCTTTCTTAGAAGCCATAAAGTCTACAGTACTTGAATTTATAATGACATGAGACTGGCATCCCTCTGTATCTTTAAAGTCTTTTAATATTCCTTGGATAATATCTCGTTAAATGGTACTTTGAATAAAATATTCTTTACATAGTTATCTGTAATTCAGAAATTGCTTCTGATACATCTGAAGGGTGTCTATAAATTTTTCTCTTACTTTGGACCACTATTTTTTTTGCATATCTTTCTGTCTTAAGAAGAATTCTTTTCCATTCTTACCATGTTAGGTCAAATTGTCAACCTCAAAGATCTCTTTATGATTTCTGAGGCTGATTGCATAATTTACCCTGCATTCTTGTGTAGGTCAGTCTTTATATGTATAGTTGATTAATATAAACAAGAATGCTATTATATATGCATAAATACTTATATTTAAATAGGTCATATTATGCACATTTATGAATGATATATTGTAAATACATAATAAATGCGGGCATGCCCCTATGTACATGCCTATATAAAAAATGCAAAAATCAATCGTTTTAAAGTTTGTTTTCATTTTTTCTTTATAAAGCTCTGGTAAGTTTAAATCTTGACTTTCATCATATCTGAACAAGTTATAGTGATTTCTTGGGTCATTAATGCAAATATCTAGTGAGAGCTGATTATAATAACTTTTATATGCCACTCATTCTTCAGTTTTGTATAGTAATTTTGCCATGAAATCATGTATCATGACAAGAAGTAAATGCATTATTAAGAAACAGTATATTCTACATGAAGGTGGAACATTCCTTAAATTCAAGAAGTAAACAACTCAATAGCTTAATGAAGTCCTTAAAACTCACCAGATTCACTAGGCTTCTCCATCCCCATACATACAGAAGCAAATCTGAGCTTTGACTACTCAGAATAGTCACAAGACCTCCTTGTATTAAGAACAAAACAACAACAAAAGAAATCAGTAGGACTTCTGAGATACATTGTCAAAGAGCTGGGTTCTCTACAAGAGGCTAAGGTAAACTGAGGTAAGAGAAATAGATGATCTCATCCTGCTGATCTGCCTGCAGGCTGTGCAGTGTACTGCAGTTTCCACTATCATGAAAATATACTAACCTGGTTACTGACTCTGAAAGACATGCATTTTTTTTTCAGTGAAAAAATCTCTTACCCAGGATGCTTACAATTCCCAGCATCAAAATTGGAGCTAAAAATAGTAAGAAAAAAAAATCAATGCCTACAAGACTTAACTTATAGGTGGCAAAAAGTTTCTGTGATATGAAGTAGAATCTTAATCTTTCTAAGTGTTTGCATTTTTGATTGTGTATATGTGTGGTGTCCTTGATTTTTATTGCTCTGAAGAGACATCATGACCAAGGTAAGTCTTAAAAAAGTAAACATTTAATTGGCGCTGGCTTACAGTTTCAGAGGTTTAGGTGGGAAGCATGGCAGCATCCAGGCAGACATGGTACTGAAGAATGAGCTGAGGGCTCTACATAGTGACCCAAAAGCAGCCAGAAGAAAACTGGCTTTTTCAGGCAGCAAGGAAAGCTTATCCCGACAGGGTCATACTTCCTACAACTACATCACACCTAATCCAGCAAGGCCACACCTGCTAATAGTGCTACTTCTCATGAACCAAGCAAATTTAAACTAATACATATGTTACAGAAGTATGTGTGAGTATGCACACACATGGGACATGTGTGTCCATGCATTCAGGATGGGGTTTAATGTTGAGTATTTATTTTTATTTTTTTAAATCCTCACACTACATATGGATCCAGGGCTTCTCATTTGAACACAGAGCTTAGCACTTAGACTTTCCTAGCTAACTAGCTTGCTTAAGGGGATACTGTGCTTGCCTCCAAGCACAGGAATTATAGGAAGGCTGCCAGCATTCAAACATGAGTCCTTACTCTTACATGGCAAACACTTTACCCAGTAAGCCATCTCCAAGCCCTTAGTTACTCATATTTTTAATACCCTTATGGAAAATACATTCATTATTTAAACATAGTATACTATATTAAACTACTTTAAGAATTACATGGATCCATTGTTTCCCAGGTTACTCAGTCTCATGGAGCAAAATTGTGTGGTTGGTCACTGTCTTACTGAGAAATGTCTGTCACGTTAGGCTCTATGAGTAGACTCTTAAGTTGACAGCCTACAAAATGTTCACATGACTGTTGTTAGAATGTAAACTAGTAGACATAGATTCACTCATTTTTGAGACATCACTATTTTCACTTTGAGTCTTTTATGAAGTTTATGTGGCTGTAACATGGATCTGAAAATTAAACTGACTTAGTTATAGGATGCATTTGCCACTGACTCTTAACACACACTACTTACAAATTTTTGAATTTTTTTTCTTGGTTGAGATTTCAACTCCAGTAGAATTAAAAGGCCTCAATATGCAATAATTTTTGGCTTTGAATTTCTGACCCTCTTGTCTCCACTACACTGAACTGGTATGTGTAACTAGCCACATCTTGCCAGAAAGTGCTTTTTCTCTTTCTTCATATCCTTCAGTATCCTGCTGTAGATGTTTGGACCACAGTTATCAGGATATCTTATTATAGGCATAGTCAAAGACATTAGGGTACTCTTATTTGCCAGATATGTTTAAGTCTTTAACTATGAAACTTTTGAAAACTTAACTATTAACTATTACATGTAGAACTTACTTGCTCTTCAAGTGTCTCTTTTGTATATTTTCATTTATGTTTTAAGTTTGCATATATGCATGCATTGTATGTTGAATATATTCCTCACATATCCCCTACTTTACCTTTAGGTACTCTCTCCAATTACTCAACATTTTATTTTCCACTAAGACTTTGATTTCTAATTTCAAAGCAGATATGCACACATCATTTTATATATCTGTGTACAATCAATGAACTGCGAATGATAGAACACACATAACACTTGTCACTAAAGGTAGCCTTTTTCTTAAAGGGAACTTGATCAGTAAATTCTCACAAATCATCAACCTAGTCTAATTAACTTGGTATGGTCAGTAGTCAAAACAATGATGCTCAGCTTGTCAAGTGTATGCATGTCTGCAGAGTGAGGCTGGCACAAGCCTTCAGTTCGATTTACTTAGAATGTGAGATAAATGGCCTGCTTATGCTTGGTGCCAATGCTACTTTCCAATTCCAGACAAGAGTTACAAGCACTTTGAAATGAAATGCATGATTACTTGACAAATAAACTAATTAATTAATACATTTTCTTAAGCTTTAGTGAAATATTAAAATTTGATTCTGGAGAAAAGCACACATATTTTTGGAAAGGAAAGAAAGAAAACCTCAATGGCCATGGTGTGTGGACACACATCCTGAGAATTAGGTCAATTTTGAGAATAATGTGTGCTTTATGATAATGATTAGAACATAAAATATTTTTGAATAAAACACCATAGTATTTTAAACTTTAGAAATGTTCATATTAACCTTGTAATTAAAATATAGCAGTTATTTAAGCAAAAAATTAGGATAGAATGAAGATAGTATTTGTATAGATAAGAAGATGTGACAATGTTTTTTGACAAAATCAGACAAAGTATTGCTGTCACAATAGGAGTTGATATTGAAAGACAATATGATAAAAAGGAATAAATGATCTCTTGAGGAGTACATGTGTGGGCTTATAAAATTTACATACTCAATTCCTTTTGTAATTATTATGCTTTTTTGTATGAGTTTTAGTATGTGTCTTCAGTTTTCTGTTTTATTTTCCTTCTGTAACTCTGGTAATGCACATATTCATTTTTTTAATTGTTTTATTTATTTATATTCCATATGTTGCCACCCTTCCCAGTCCTCCATTCAGGAGTTCTTCACCACCTGTCCTCCTCCCCTTTGCCTCTGAGAGGGTAATTTCCCATCTCACCCAACCATCCTCCTCCTCACCCACCACCTCCTCAACCCCCTCATCCTTTCCCCAGAATATCAAGTCTTTACAGGATTATAAGCATCCTCTCCCACTGAGGCCAGACAAGGCAGTCCTCTACTTCATATGTACTAGGGTCCACAGACCAGTCCATGTATGCTTTTTCAATGGTGGCTTAGTCTCTGGGAGTTGTGAGGCGTCTGAGCTAGTTAAGACTGTTTAACTCCCTATGGGGTTGCCATCCCCTTTAGCTCCTTCAGACCTTGCCCCATCTCTTCCATACAGGTCTCCTATCTCAGTCCAATGGCTGGCTGTAAGTATGTGCATCTGTCTCAGTCAGCTGCTGATAGAGCATCTGAGAGAACAGCTATGCTAGGCTTCTTTCTGCAAGCAAAATATAGCATCAATAATAGTGTCAGAGTTTGGTGATAGTCAATGCAAAAGATCCCAAATTGGACTGGTCACTGGGTGGGCTTTCCTTCAATCTCTGCTCTATTCTCTCCCTGCATTTATTTTAAACAGGAACAGGTCTGGGTCAAAAAATTTGAAGATGGGTTGGCAACCCCATCTCTCCACTGGGAGCTACTGGAAGTGATCTCTTCAAGTCCCATATCCTTTCTGTGGGCATTTTCGCTAAGGTCATACTCACATCTTAGGTCTCTGTGACTTTCTAGAGATTACCCCAGCTCCCCATCCCCCACAGCAGTATGTTTCCATTCATTCTCTGCCCATGCCCTCATACCTAAACCTGCCCTATTTTTCCCCTACTCCTCCCCTCTCCCTTCCATGTTCCTTCCTTCCTCTGCCTCCTGTAATTCTGTTTTTTTCCTTTTTGTTAATTAGATATTTTATTTATTTATATTTCAAATGTTATCCCCTTTCCTAGTTCCCCCTCCAAAGCCCCCCTCTTCCTTCCCCCCTCCCCCTTCCTGGTCCTGGCAGTCCCATATACTGGGGTTTTGTTTCCTCTTCTAAGTAAGATCGAAACATCCCCATTTGGTCCTTCCATCTTGCTAAACTTCTTATGGCCTGTGGATTGCATCATGGGTATTCTGTAGTTTTTGGCTAATATCCATTTATCAGTGAGTACATACCATGCATGTCCTTTTGGGTCTGGGTTACCTCACTCAGAACAGACTAGTGACCTTTGCAAGAGCCAAAAAAAATGTTCTTTACAATTTAACCATCATTCTCTCAATTATATGTGATCTCATAGATATCTGAGCTTAATAGAAAATTAAGATTTTAAATTTCAGTGGTTTCTTAGATAATTCATGTGAACACCTACAATGAGAGTCTGTTAACTAAAAACTGGCTGTTCACTTTCCAGGTATTATGATTTCATGATTTCAGCCATTTAAAAAAAATACTAGTATATTTGAGAGTAGTCAATTTCCTTAGATATTTTGCCATGAATTAAATGGAAAAAGTATATAAAGCTCAAGTACAGGAAAGGATGTCAATATTTTTAGGAAAAATGAAAGGTCCCACATGGAGGGACCCATGGCTCCAGCTGTATAAGCAGCAGAGGATGGGCTTATCTGGCATCAGTGGAAGGGAAGGCCCTTGGTCCTGTGAAAGCTTGAGGTCCCAGCATAAGGCAATGCAAGGGCGGTGAGGCAGGAGTGGGTGGGCTGGTGGGGTCGCACCCCATGGGTAGGTGGAGAGGTATAGGGAGTTTGAGGAGAGGAAACTGGGAAGGGGATAACATTTGAAATGTAAATAAATAAAATAACAAATATTTTAAAAAGAAGAAAAAGAAAAGGTCTCTTTCTCTGTGTAGTGGCATTAGTTGTAATTTCTACACAGTAAAATTTTATAATACAAAATTTAAAAGTACATACCAATGAAACAAGACTACCATTCAAGAATATATAATGTAATTGGATGAAGCAATCAACAATCCATGAAAATACCTGATAAATTATTGACATCTAAAGTGTATGCAACTAATGCCACTCAACAGAAAACTGTGTTAAAAAGGAAAATGATTTATTAAGCATGTCTCAAACAGGATATTTGAATGGTCAACAAGTATATAGGAAGTATGAAACTTTATCAACCATCAGAGAACTACTTAAATTCCATATTGGGAAGCATCGACAAAGTAAATGAAATAATTATCCCCAGCAGATTAAATGTTCTCTTGTGTTCCTTTCAGTTTTATGAGAAAACAATAAGTTTACAAGGCTACAGAAAGTACCTAACTTCCTGTCTGTAGATAACATATTTTTTATAGAGCTTCAGAGGTCAGTATGCTAGGAAGAATCAGTCAGTGTTGGATAGATGAAAACTTTATATTATACTTATTAAAAATATCAGCCTCATAGAAATGAAGTGGATGCTGACAAGCAAGACCTAGAATAAGGGACTGTAATATAAGTTAACCAGAAGTCAAAACCTTACATTTATGAAAAATAGATCAGTTATGAAGGTAAAAATTTCAGAATGTATTTAACATTATTGTGTTGTTTGTTTTATATGTCCAGGCATGTAAATCTTCTATGATTTCATTACATGAGAAAAAAAGTATTCACATGAGGCAATGGACATTTCAATTTTTATGATTGTGGCTAATATATATATGTGTGTGTGTGTGTGTATTGACATCTTATATTGCATATTATATTAATATATATAACTCTAATATGTAACACAAACTATTATGTTTCTTCACTAATCAGAGTTTATACCTGTAATATATATATTTATTGAAAAATTCCCTTTTCATCAATTAATGTAGAAAAATTATGAAAAAATGAGTAGATTCTGGGGATTAAATATAGATATATACTCCCACTTAGGTAAGATAGGGAGGGAATTGGACTCTGAGTCTGCTTTCACTTAATCTGAGGTATATCACAGTCACTAACAAAGATAAGGAAACCTTTCATTTCTAATAACCATAGGATGTTAGCTGAATTTTTTTTCTATTAGCTTAATTTTCCTGATTATATACAGCACTAATTATGATAATGGTAACTGTATACAATTTATCTCAAGCATAAGAAATTGCTTCACCTGTTTTGTGATTTGGTTGCTGTATCTAAGGAAGTTGCATAGTTTGAATTCATCTAAATAGTAAATTAAATTTTCATTTTTGAGCTAAACATTTTTTTTAACCTCTGCTATAAGAGATCAAAGCTCATAAGAATGTAAACCATTAAAAGTAATTCAGGGGCATTCATCCACCTTTTTAAGCCACATTTGGCACAGCTACTTATGTGATTTAAGGTCTGACCTGTTATGCCCATGTATTGTTCTGCCAACTTTTTATTGCAATTCATTGCTTGTCAGCCTCTTAGTTTTGTACCTTTGACTTTCCAGATAAAATTTTAATGCCTTGACTTCAAAATACCATGCAAGTAGATGGTGCTTATATTTTGCTTAGAAAATCAACACTTGAGAGAATCACTAGCCTACAAATGGACCCTCATAGAATCTTAAAAGCTGTGGTCTTATCCAGTTACTCAGATATGAAAGTTATCATATAGTCTGTGGACACTTCAGGCTGCTTCTCTCAGAGTGATAGTGTGCAGATAGATTACCAACAGTGAA
Source organism: Mus caroli (assembly GCF_978045245.1). Taxonomy (NCBI): domain Eukaryota; kingdom Metazoa; phylum Chordata; class Mammalia; order Rodentia; family Muridae; genus Mus; species Mus caroli. The sequence goes on along the minus strand of NW_028227262.1, from coordinate 74,559,820 downwards.
AAGAAACTCAACACTCAGATGTTTGCCTTTGAAGGATTTCTATCATCTGTGCATGATAAAATCCATCACATCACTTCATCAAATGTGCATTGGATAGCTCAGTCTTCAGAATATCAAAAACGACCAATATTCTGTAAGCATGTATGAATTGAGTGAACAGTTGTGAATATTATATTCTATTAATTTATGTCTATGAAGTATTACATCTATTATTTTCACCAATTAGTCTTCATATCTCTTCAGAGTTATTTGTTGGCAAAATTAATACTATAGATTAGTATTTTCTTAGATGGATCTGATAGAACCTACTATTGATAATATTCCAATAAAGAAGTCTGTTATTATCTCTATATATAATAACACAAACTATCATCTGTGGAGATTATTAATATTAATAATTTGTTATTAAATTTATTGATAAAGAAAGAAATATATAAAGAAATTTGATAGCAAGCCTCAAGAAAAAATAGAGGGAGAATAATAAGGTTGATGACATATGAGTCCTTGGTGCCAACTTTGATGATGTAAGTTAGATCACAAAGAACTAGTTGGTAGAAGGAGAGAACTAACTCTGGTAAATTACCCTCTGGCATACATAAGCATGATATAGCATATGCATATACACAGAGACACACTATCACTCACTTATATAACCCACACCCAAACACATCATTCACATATACAAAAATTAATAAATATAATGAGGTGATTAAAAACAGATGGAGAAGGAAGAGGAGGAGAGGTAGACAATAAAAGGGGACAATAATACTGAGTCATTCAGGGGTCTTATGGAACCCTACTACGCTAGAAACTTCTTAAAATACATAAATATTTAAACATCTAAATGAAGTCATCAAATAATGAGGAAGACATCATTTCGAGACCATATGAACCCTCCAATTCCCAAAATGGATTCTAGATAATTGACAAAAGGAGATCTTTGGAAATCTCTAAAAACTGGGGTAGTCTGTCATAAACTGATGGTAAGACCCTGTTACTGAAGACAAGACTTACATATCTCTTTGAACACAGATTTGAACTACTGCCTACCTATAGACTTCATCCCTACTGACTCGTGTTTATGAAACTGAAAGGTGTTCTACATGGTACCAGATGGGAAAAGGAAACGTCAGCCCAGATGAATTGGAAAACACCAAGGAAAAGGGGCCCTTTATAGCAACAGGACAATTTACACACAAGCTTACCAAATTTGTGGGAGTCTGCAGAGGTCCAAACTAATTGGGTCCCAGAGCTGAGATAACGAAATGGATAAAAGTTCCACCCGTAACACAGACACTACCTTTGATTGATAACCACTTGCAAATAAAAAGTTAGGTTTCTTCAATGAAGTCTCACTGGGTATATAAACCACACTTAAAGAAAGGGCACATGACCCTTCAGAGAGAGAGGACACAAGAGCAACTCAAAGTATTTCTGAGAGGAACTTAATTGTTGGTTTGGAGATTATGTTCTGTCTCATAATGCTTTATTGTGTTTTGTCTCATTATTTTTTTACATTAATTTTTTGGTACACTATAGTTTTTGATATTCTGATTTTGTGGTGTGTGTGTACATCATTTTTTCTTTCTTTCTATAAAATTTTGGATTATTATTTTGTTTGTATATTCATTTTCTAAAAAGTGAGTGAAAGCAGGCAAGGAGTTGGATATGTGAAGTGAGCACAGTTTGAAAGGAGATGAGGGATAGGAAACTGTTTATAACATATTGAATGGGAAAATATTTTCAATACAAATTAAAATAATTTGATTTTACATTTTAACATTATTTCAACCTAGGATTTGTTACTACAAATAGTTCCTTCTCCAATCTGAGACTTATATAATTTTCTGATTTGCAATAACTTTAAATTTATTTTGCTGTATTACAATTTCATGAAATGAGATTAGTAGATTACACAAATTTTTGTCTGGTTTCTTCCTTTAATCATATAATTTTGATCCATCATATTGCATGAGTATCAGCGATCTATTGCTTTTTATCACTGAAAATGAGTCCTTCTATAGATATAGAAATGTTTTTGAATTTGACACATTTATTTCAGTTTTGACTACTAAAAATGGTGGAAAAAATAGATGTTTTCTTTAATTTTTTGTATATATTGGATATTATTCCTCTATGGGATATATGATTATTTAAGATCTTTTCCCTTTCTGCTAGTTGCCATTTTGTCCTATTGACAGTGTCTTTTGCCTTACAGAAGCTTTGCAATTTTATGAGGTCCCATTTGCCAATTCTTGATCTTAGAGCATAAGCCATTGGTGTTCTGTTCAGGAATTTTTCCCCTGTGCCCATGTGTTCCAGGATTTTCCCTACTTTCTCATCTGTTAGTTTCTCTGTAACTGGTTTTATCTGGAGGTTCTTGATTCACTTGGACTTGAGCTTTGTAGAAGGAGACATGAAAGGATAGATTTACATTCTTCTATATAAAGAACTCAAGAAATTACACTCCAGACAATCAAGTAATTCTATTAAAAGTGGGGTACAGAGCTAAACAAAGAAGTCTAAACTGCAGAAACTTGAATGGTCAAGAAGCACCTAAGGAAATGTTCAACATCCTTAGTCATCAGGGAAATGCAAATCAAAACTACCCTGAGATTCCACCTCACACCAGTCAGAATGGCTAAGATCAAAAACTCAGGTGAGAATAGATGCTGGCAAGGATGTGGAGAAAGAGGAACACTCCTCCATTGTTGGTGGGATCACAAGCTTGCACAACCACTCTGGAAATCAGTCTGGTGGTGCCTCAGAAAATTGTACATAGTATTACCTGAGGGCCCAGCTATACCACTCATGGGCATATACCCAGAAGATGCTCCAACATGTAATAAGGACACATATTTCACTATATTCGTAACAGCCTTATTTATAATAGCAAGAACCTGGATAGAACCCAGATGTCCTTCAACAGAGGAATGGATTCAGAAAATGTGGTACATTTACACAATGGAATACTACTCAGCTATTAAAATTAATGAATTCATAAAACTCTTAGGCAAATGGAGGGAACTAGAAAAATATCCTGAGTGAGGTAACCCAATTGCAAAGGAACAGACATGGTATGTACTCACTAATAAATGGATATTAGTCCAAAATGTCCAAGTAACCAAGATACAATTCCCAGACCACATGAAGCTCAAGAAGGAAGCTCAAAGTGTGGGTGCTTTGGTTCTTCTTAGAAGGTGGGACAAAATACTTTCAAGAGCAAATATGGAGCAGAGACTGAAGGAAAGGCCATTTAGAGACTGCCCCATCTGGGGATCCATTCCATATACAGTCACTAAACCCAGACACTATTATGGATGACAAGAAGTGCATGCTGACTGGAGCCTGATATACCTGTCTCCAGAGAGGCTTTGCCAGAGTCTGACATATACAGAGGCAGATGCTCCCAGCCAACCATTGGACTGATCATGTGGTCCTCAAAGGGGAATTAGAGAATGGACTGAAGGAACTTAAGGAGTTTGTAACCCCATAGGAAGAACAACAAAAGTTTCCAAAACAAGAGCACAAAATTACAACCAATATATGAGAATATAGATCTTGTCTGTTAATCTTGCTCCAGTTTTAGAAGTTTATTTACATTACCTTGTCATTGTGTGAGTGTGTGTGTGTTTGCTTTTAGCATTATTTCCCATGGGAGAAACATGTACATCTTTAATTAGCTTCTACATGCTGTGTAATCTCATCATCACAGATAGCCCTGCTAAACTTTTGCACATTGTATCTGCTTTTGCAAGTTCACTAAACATTCCAACCAGGACTTAAATTCCAAAGTTTCACCTTTTCAACCAGATGCATACATAAACATTCAGAGTGTGTCACCTTGGAGAATTATACAATTTTTTTTTTTGGTATTTCATTTTGTATTGAAGATTTGGCTTTTAATTTTACCATAATTTCTAAGAAAACAGCAATCTTCTTTGCTTTGAAGTCCGTTTTCTTTTTACTTCTGGGAGCAGTTCCCAGCTTATATTCTGAAACATTGTATTTTCACATTCACCTGTATAAGAACGTTGAATTATTTTCCATCTTTGTGCTTATAAACAAAGACTGATTGGACATCTGCTTACAGGTTTTGTAGGAACATAAATTTATTATTTTCATAAAGAGATGCCAAGTAGTGTAGTTACTTAGTTACAGAAAAATTCAATGTTTAGATTTATTAGTAGACACTACTCAGGTCTTTAAGCATAGCTGTGTTATTCCCTGTGCTAGTCATGATGTCATGACGTGCTGCTGATCAAGTTTTACTTATACACATCCTCACTATATATATATATATATATATATATATATATATATATATATATATATATATATATATGGATTAGCATATATATATATATATATGGATTAGTACAAATGTTTTCTGCTATTTTGTTGACTTTGAAGATATATGCCTGGGGTTATTTTTCATCTGTAGGCTTTTTCTAGTCATATACACTTAGTCTCTGTAGAGGAGCATATTGTATTCTTCAATTGTTGAATTGTTTCTTGTTTTTTGGGTTAAGTGTTAATGGTCACCTATATGTCTACATACTAATTATTAGTCAGCTTGTCTTTATGTCACCAGAATTGTATTTAGAGATAAGTGGTTTTACTGTTGTTTCTGTTTAATTTTTAAGTTTTTTCTTTTTCCTCCTTTTTTCTTTACTTCATATTGATTTTTAAGGATACAGAAGTATGAGACTCCTTATATGTATATGCATGTGTCTGTACAGGCAGAGGGAGTAGATTGATCTGGAGGTATAATTGCCTACAGGCTGTTGTGAGCTGCTTAGTGTGGGTTCTAAGAACTGAACACAAGTCCTCTATGAGAATTCCATGCACTCTGAAGTATACTGGGCCATCTGCAGCTCCAGTCTTATCTCATTGTGATGAATGAATATACTTATGCTTTATGATTGTCATGGCTTGAAGCAATAAAGACTTCTCTGATGATGACTTAATAAAGCAATTATCTGTGAGTATACCAGAATATCATCAAGAGTCATTCAATCACTATATTATTTTGTTTTTTTTTTTCAATTTTAGACAAATACTATTTGGTTTTACCCTAGGTGTCAGAGATATCTAGTCTCTGGTTCTTGATCTCCCACACAGTATGGTTTCCTTCTCATGGGGTGAGTCTTGAGTTTAGTCAGGTACTGGTGGTTACTTCGAATAGGTTGTTCTCCACAAACTGGTAGCAAAACCCCATTGCTGAAAACAATACGTACACAACTCATTGAACATGAAGAAGTATAGTTAGTGTCTACATAGTGCCTTTAACTCTATGTTTTAGTGTCTTTGCTGAAGGATGGTACTCTAATGCTACCAAAAGGAAAACCTAAACACCAAGCTAGCCACAACATCTATCAGCAGTTTTGTTCACTTGATGATGTTCTTTGATTTATAGATGCTTTTCAGTTTTATGAGGTCCCATTTATCAATTGAGCCTGAGCGATTGATGTTATTGGAAAGTTGTCTCTTGTGCCAATGTATGCAACACTATACCCTACTCTCTCTTCTATCAGATTCAGGATGGTGATACCTGTGCAAATTCTTTTATTGTACAGGATTGCTATAGCTATCCTGAGGGTTTTTGTTTGTTTGTTTGTTTGTTTGTTTTGTTTTTCCATATGAAGTTCAGTACTGTTCTTTCAATGTCTAAAGAATTGTTTTAGAATTTTGATGGGGATTATTTTTGGTAAGATGACTGTTTTTACTATGTTAATTTTACTGATACAGAAGTTGAAGAGACCTTTTCATCTAAAGGTTTGACATTCTTATTCCATTGTCTGGTGTTTGCTATCTGTCCTTCTGGTAATTGTCTTGACTTCTGGTCTAGCAAGGTGTCTTTAACAAAATTGGGAACTGGACTTCTGGCAGCTTGCATGGGCTTCTGTCCAGTAGGAGATTTCTGCTGTGACTAGTGTGGCATGGTTTTGACCTATGGATATCTGCCAGTGTAGGGGCAGGGGAATCAGCAAGGAAAAAACAGGTGGTAGTGATATCAGGAGCTTGGGACATTCTGGCAGGAGGGTCTCTTACCTGTTCTGTCTAGGGGGCCTGTACATGTGCAAAGGAAACACATCCTAGGTGGGGGTTTGGAAATGACAAGGGGAGGCATAGAGATATGGGTCTGCAGGGTAGTCTTTGAAATCCCAGTGAAGGGCATGAAATAGTTTTGAGTGTAGGTGAGGTTCTTAGCTTTCTGTCTGGCCTGGCCTACACCTGAGGAGAGGGTGTTCACTCAAGTAGGGATGGTTACATGGAAAAGGGTTGAGGGACATAGGTCATGGTCGTGAAGTGTCAGTAGTTTATGCTTTGGGCTCTGAACTTAGACAACAGGAGTGTGAAAAAGGCAGGTGGGGTTCTTATCTGTTTTGATTGACCTGGCCAGCAACTGAGCAGTGGATGTCTGCTACTGTATGGGCTGGCAAAAGGATACAACGTAGCATTTGGGGTAGGTGTGTATCTCAGCAGCTTAGATTTTTAGGCTCTGAACCAAGAGAGTGGGACAGTTAAGACATCAGATAGGGCTCTGACCTGTTTTGGTTGGGCTGGTCTCCACATGAACAGGGGATTGTATATGATAATTTGTATTGTAACATAATTTATTGCAATTAAGTAGGAAGTATAATATTCAAGACTATTTTAAGCAAAATTCACAATGTTCAGCTTTAAATATGTACTTTAAATTATACTTTCTTCTTGTGATGCCAGTGGTACTTTAAGATCATTGTCATGTGATCTTCATGTGTTTGGTTTACCTAGTGGTGCAGAGAACACACTTTTATTGCTACTAGCATCTAAGCAAGAGTTTTCTATGGCTTACTCCTGGGTAAATATGAAGTGATGGTGGTGCTAGGTAGGTCTGAATCTACTTGATGTAGAGATGTTTAAATCATGGTTCACCTTCTCTGGGAATTATAGCATCTGGTTTGTGTACATCTACATTTCTGCCTACCAGAACTTTCTTCTATTCAAAGGACTTCTAACATTTCTTTAATTGTTTTGTTGGGAGGCATTTCTTACTTTCTATCTGGGAAATTTTATTATTCTTATTTTACTTCCTATTTTCATTGCATGTACAGTTTTGTGTCAATGAGTTTTGTTTGTATGTTATTTTACTTTTTCATCACTATTTGATTGTGCATTTGATTGTCATATCTAAAACTATCATAATGGATGGTTTGACAAAAGGATCTACCCAGGTCTGGGGTCACCTGGGTTAAAGAAAAGGTTCCATGCCAGCCTGGAATATAGAAAAATAGCCTATTTCAAAGACAATTTAGAAAATCTATTATAGATCCTTCTGCCTCACAAATCATCTCATCCTTTAACCCTCATCTACTCTCTCCTTTTCTTAAGAATATCTACTTTAATTCATTGGGATTTTGAAGGTAAGTATGGGTAGGATTTTAGTTCTGTTCTGTTCTAATTTATAGTTCTGTTAATTTTTGTCGTTTCTTTTATGTGTATTTTGAAGTTTTCATCTGTCCCTAATGCTAGACATTCCCTTCATATATTTCTTTACCTTTCTTTTGGTTTTCTTTGTTTCATGATAATATATTCAGATAGTCGCACCATTATTCTTCCCAATCTTTAGATGACTTGTCTTCTAATTTCATGTTTTTTTGCTATTCTGTTTATATTTGAATAACATCATTGATCTATCTTTGGAGTAACATCTTTTTCATTCTCTGTGTCATTTCTGATGGACACATCAAAGACATTCTTAGACATAACTTTAAAAAAAAAACTAATACTCCTAAAAAGTTAACACTCCTCTTTCTCTCTCTTTTCCTCTTTATGAAGTGGGATTTGAAATTTCCAAGGGAGGCCTAATATTGTTGAAGCTACTGCAATATAATTTAGACTTCCAGTTTTTTTATTGATGCCTATATTTTGGTGTCAAGAATTTTTTCCTCAGAATTTTCTTAGTGTGTTCAGGTTTTGACTTTTGAATATATATATATATATATATATATATATATATATATATACATATATATATGTGTGTGTGTGTGTGTGTGTGTGTGTGTGTGTGTGTGTGTATTTTTTTTCTCATCATCTTAAAAGGAATTTGTCTCTTGTCTCTTAACACTTTACTCCCAGTTTTGTTTCATATTTGTTTTTTGTCTTGCAATTTTTGTTGTTTTGAACAGAAGGATAAATGTGAGGACTACTCTTGAAAATGGACTTACCTATGTTCTTATGGAGGTAATATGTTAAAGGTCATCATGGCTATAGCCTTCAACAAAAGCAAGGTGTTCCTCTATGTGCTGTGGTGGGTTTAGAACTTCTACATAAGTAACCCTTTCCAGAGACAGAATGTGTTGTGTTCTTCTCATTCCTTTACCCATCTCTACTGAGCTGCTGTGTCCTTAAGTGGCTTGATATGTTGGCCTTTGATGTGAAAGCTAACACTCTGCTACATAAAATATAGGGCAGAAATATATCTGAGCAAACTTTAAGCAGTTGCTGCCCTTCCTTTCCTATAGCTACATAAGGGAGGAGTGATCAACATTCTCACTCTGATGGTAAAGCTCACTACGAATTTAACAGAAGTTAGAATCTACAGAAATACATCTTTGACCTTGTTTCTATGCAGATCTATAACTGAAGATGGAATATGTGCCTAAACCTGGTGTTATGATACCATGTAGTGGACACCAAAGCTGATATAAAGAACAAGAGGGAACATCAGCCAAACAGTATAATTCTCTGATTTCTGACTTCAGCTCACATATCAACAAGCACACATACTTTTACTGTCAGCATGGACTAGCCTCTCAAAATGCCCTCCAAAATAAAATTGCTCTTTGTTAGGATGACTATTTTCAAGTATCTGATCACACAAATGAAAAATAATAACAACTTCCTCAGCCAGTTGTGAGGAACTCTTGGGGCTCATGGAGGATAAACCTAAAAGTGAACTTTAAGTAAAAATTTCGGGGTTCTTTGGAAAGTTAGTTGTGTTGGATGGTGTTTTCCTGGGGCAAACATGTGAAGGAACATTTTCCTGAAGTACACATAGATGAAAGGCTAAGGCAGACTCATGAAGAAAGATTTTGCTGCAGCAAACACAGGAGAAAAGATGTTCTGCGAAGCAAGCACATGAAAGGACATGTGATGAGGGATTCTTTGCTAACAACTTGCATGTATTGGTCCACCTTACATTTCAAAGTTAAGCTCCCTTTGTTGGAAATGCATAGAGAAAAACTTGCCAAAACACTTCTGGTGGTGTGCTGCAGTTTCTTCCTGCTATCTCAGACTTAGGCTGATTGGTAGAGTCATGTCAGCTGAGACAAACACACATGCTAAGGCAAGACAGGTGCTGAGGCAAGACCATGGAGGACACACGATGTTTGGAGAGGATATAAAAAGGACTAGATGGACAGTGACCAAGGCTGAGCTTGGCTTGCTTATAGAACTAGCTGTGCAAACTTGTTGGCCTTTGCTGAGAAGCACAGCCTAGAACTTTTCCTGTCATTCCTGCTGATTCCCCCTACTTACTCTTACCTTGGCTGAGGTCTGGCTGTCTCTGCTATGAAGTGCTAACACTGCTACTGATTCCAGTTTACTATCCTGACTGTACCAAACTGGACTACTGATATTTCTGTGAAATGTTTTCTAGTGGATAAAGATGCTGCTCCTAATCCATGAACTGAACTACTGATTTCCTGACAATGCAGATGGAAGTTGCTCCAAAGAACGTGTTCTAAGCAGGCACACTTCCCCCATATTCATTCTTTATAACTGCCTCTGGTGGGTGGCGGGGTAAAAAGGATGTTAAAGTATTTAAGGACCATCATTAAAAGTAGACTTTGACCTGGGTGGTGGTGGCACACACCTTTAATTTCAGCACTTGGGAGACAGAGGCAGGTAGATTTCTGAGTTCGAGACCAGCCTGGTCTACAAAGTGAGTTGCTGGACAGCCAAGGCTACACAGAGAAACCTGTCTCGAAAACAACAACAACAACAACAACAAAGTAGACTTTGAAAGAAATTAGTTACATGAACTTCCATTGAATCTAGTTTCAGAGGGTTTCACAACAACACATTCATCAATACCTGCCTTTATCCATGAGATAAGAATTTTCTTTGACTTCTAATTAGCTTGTTTTATTTCTGATGCCTATTGTCCCAGCTATGATCCTTTGTTTTCTCTACTCATGGTTTTGATTTTTTTCAGTCACAGCAATTTCTTGAATATAATACATTCAAGAAAACCATCATTTTATAGTTTATTTAATTATTAATAATTGTAGGAATAAAGACCACTTAGTCTTTTCTCCATGCTCACTCTGGAAAGCTTTTCTTTTTCATTATTTATAGGTATTTGTTTAATAACACCATAAAAACAACCACTCCCTCCACAACTTCCATTAATGAGACTAGACATTAATTAATATACTCTCCCCTCTCCTATTTCCACTTTCTATTCAGTCAAAAGTACTACTAAATTGTACCATTAACATTTCATTAAATTCCAAATTTTGGTTTCAACATAAAGGCACTCTCACATGTACATAAACACAGAAGCATACAGATTTTAAATATGTTTCCAATTTTTTGAAGCTCCCCATATCTGACTCACATTTTTCCCCTTAGGAATATACTTGAATTTGTGGCATTTATCCAAGTAGGGCAAAATCAAAATGCTTGAAGACTTTGATTCTTTCCAGAGTAAATAAAAGATTGACACACAGCTGTAAGGGAGCACAGGTATTTTCACAGGAAGTAATTGAAGCAGATTCCAGGTAAAATAATAGGAGGATATGAATTCTTTCAACTTGAAAATTCTCATGTATTACAATCCTCTGGTTCACAAAAAAATTTGTAAATGAATAAGAATTTGTTTTTAGTCTATACTGTGCAGTGCTAAAACATTGATGATTACTCTAAAATCATGTGGCAAATTAAGTCTTTAAGAAAGTTAGATCAAAATTGTACGCTATAGACATTGAGAAGCATAACATATAACAGGGTGTTATTTTATCATTTACTTCCTAAAACCACCTGAGCTGAGAAAGACTGTCTATATGATAATTTTAATGCTTGCAATGGTGCTTGCATGCTTTAGTAATTCATAAATTGCTCTTCAACAGTTATTTCTTCTGTCATTTGTAAAATAGCTGACACAATTTTGCAACATTGTTCCCTTAGAAAACTTGCACATACCATTATGCTCAATTTTATATTCAGACAGACATGAAAAATATTATTCTACCACAAATGCTTAAATGACAATTAGGTACTCGTTATTAAATCTTGAATGTCATCATAGAACTCCCCCACACAATGCTCTGTCTCTGCACACTGAGATCACAGTGTCTGCTTTATACAATCAATCAGGGCACAAAGTCATTTAGTGTAATTAAAGTATATTTCATGCTTCTAATTTTAAAGCAATATTTTGGAGACTAAGGCAGCATGAAATTGGGTGTTGTAAGTACTGCAAACTCATTTTTTTATTATTTCTCAGATAAGAAGCTCATTTTAAGTTTCCAACATATCTTCTATGATTTGCATAAGATACGTGCACCATCTATCAATTGTGGGTATCACTTAACATGCATACTTGACATTGTTCATTTACATATAGACTGTTTGGCAAAAGTTACTCAGGTCAGTGGGCTTGCTTTTCTACTGAATCATGACATTTATACAAAGGGCTGTCTCAAATACCCACTTTCTCTAGTGTTTAGACAAATCAAATGAAACTCAAATTGCTAAAATGAGCCAGACAGAATCAATGACTCCTAAGGAAGCTGTGGGCAGTGATAAGTTAATCAAAAGATATGTCTCCAATAGTGAATGTTTGGTCTCTAGAGCATGTGTTTAAAGTATAACAAATTTTGACTGAAAATACCTTAATATGTGAGATGTTTCTAACACTAAAAATAAACTTACCCTAAGTGCTTGTGGTTACAGATCCAGAATGGAAACAATGGTCTTTCAGTATTGTATTATGCTTACCAAAAGAAACAAGTTTTTTTGTTTTGTTTTGTTTTGTTTTTTTGTTTTTGATAAATGGAGCTCTGTGGGCATCAGAAAATGCTACCTGGCTGACAGAACAATTGATTTTCTCTCCTGCCCATTGTGTAGATAACAATATTGATGAAATACAGAAAAGACAAAAAAGAAAGCATCAAATGATCCTTCATATTTCTGGAAAGGGATGAGAGCTTTAGATGAGAGTTGTGTTTATTCTGAGCTTCTGGGCTAATATCCACTTCTCAGTGACTGTGTACTAATTCACAGACCAAATGAAGCTCAAGAAGAAGACCAAAGTATGGATACTTCAGTCCTTCTTAGAAGGGGGATCAAAATAGCCATAGGAGGAGATACAGACACAAAGTACGCAGCAGAAACTGAAGGAAAGACCATCCAGAACCTGACCCACCTGGATATGGATTCAGCCCATATTCAGTCACCAAACCCAAATACCATTGTGGATGTCAACAATTGCTTGCTGACAGGTGCCTGATATAGCAGTCTCCTGAGAGGCTCTGCCAATGCCTGATAAATACAGAGGTGGATGCCCTCTGTCAACCATTGGACTGAGCACAAGGTCCCCAATGGAGGAGCTAGAGAAAGGACCAAAGGAGCTGGAGCTTGCAGCCCCATAGGAGAAACAACAATATGAACAAAGGAGTACCTCCAGAACTCCCAGGGACTAAACCACCAACCAAAGAGTACACATGGAGGGACCCTTGGTTCCTGCTGCATATATCGCAGAGGATGGCCTTGTTGGACATCAATGGGAGGAGAGGCACTTGGTACTGAGAAGGTTCAATGTCCCAGAGTAGGGAAATACCAGGACAAGAAGCAGGAGTAGGTGGGTTGGTGAGCAAGGGGAGGGGATATGGGAAAGGTTTTTTTTTTTTTTTTTTCCAAGGGGAAACCAGGAAAAGGGAAAACATTTGAAATGTAAGTAAATAAAATATCTAATTAAAAAAATAAATAAAAATAAGTGGCATTTATGTGTTTGACTGTCTTAGCATTCCCATAGGGATACTTTCATCAATATGTTGCTAAACACCAAAAACCCAAAATCAAATCTTTATCTATAACAGAGGTTGATTGGTAGATTGCATAGATATTCTAGTAAGATAACCATTGATACCCATATTCCTCTCAAATTAATACAATAGACAAGATCCTTTCTTCTAACAAAAATTGTCCCGAATGTTCAATAGATTATTACCATAGATAGGAATATTATTCAATAATTGCTTATTACTTATAATTTTGAATGTTCTCTTTTGTATTTTATTCTTGTGCATGCCTTTGTTATATATCCTGGTACATGTGGCCATGTAAATACAGCTGTCCAGACCAGGGTAAGGCCTTTGATATCACAGTTTGGTCACCATAATTTTTTATTGGTTATTTTATTTACTTATTTTTCAAATGTTATCCCCCTTCCCAGTTTCTCCTCTTCAAATCCCCAGTCCCAACTCCTGTTTCCCCTACTTCTATGAGGGTGCTTCCCCACCAACCCACCCACTCCCGCCTCGCCTCACTGACCTAGCATTTCCCTATGCTGGGGCATCAAGCCTTCACAGGACCTAGGGCCTCCCCTCCCATTGATGTCAGATAAGTACATCCTCTGCTAAATATAAGGCTGGAGCCATGGGTCCCTCCATGCCCAACCATCTCAAAAATTTTAACCCAGAATTACTCCTGTTTAAAAGAAATACAGGGACAAAAACTGGAGCAGAGACTGAAAGAAAGGCCATCCAGAGACTGTCCCACCTGGGGATCCATCCCACATGCAGACACCAAATGCAGACACCATTGCTGATGCCAAGAAGTGCTTGCTGACCTGATACAGGAACCTGATACAGCTGTCTCCTGAGAGGATCTGTTAGAGCCTGATGTGAAAGCTTGCAGCCAACCATCAGACTGAGCATGGAGACCCCAATGAAGAAATTAAGGGAAGAATTAAAGGAGTTTAAGGGGTTTACAACTCCATAGGAAGAAAAACAATATCAACCAGACAGATCAGCCAGAGCTTCCAGGAAGTAAGCTACCCACCAAAGAATCCACCTTTTTTTTTTTTTTTTTTTTTTTTTTAGCAAAAAAAAATTTATTACTCAGCATGGACATTTTTTCTTTTTTTAAATATTTTTTATTACATATTTTCCTCAATTACATTTCCAATGTGTACTGGCTAGTTTTGTGTCAACTTGACACAGCTGGAGTTATCACAAAGAAAGGAGCTTCAGTTGAGGAAATGCCTCCATGAGATCCAACTGTAAGGCATTTTCTCAATTAGTGATCAAGGGGGAAAGGCCCCTTGTGGGTGGGACCATCTCTGGGCTGGTAGTCTTGGGTTCTATAAGACAGCAGGATGAGCAAGCCAGAGGAGGCAAGCCAATAAAGAACATCCCTCCATGGCCTCTGCATCAGCTCCTGCTTTCTGACCTGCTTGAGTTCCAGTCCTGACTTCCTTTGGTGATGAACAGCAGTATGGATGGAAGTGTAAGCCGAATAAACCCTTTCCTCCCCAACTTGCTTCTTGGTCATGATGTTTGTGCAAGAATAGAAACCCTGACTAAGACATAATGCTATCCCAAAAGTCCCCCATACCCTCCCCCCCACTCCCCTACCCACCCATTCCCACTTTTTGGCCCTGGCATTCCCCTGTACTGGGGCATATAAAGTTTGGGTGTCCAATGGGCCTCTCTTTCCAGTGATGGCCTACTAGGCCATCTTCTGATACATATGCAGCTAGAGTCAAGAGCTTTGTGGTACTGGTTAGTTCATAATGTTTTTGCACCTACAGGGTTGCAGATCTCTTTAGCTCCTTGGATACTTTCTCTAGCTCCTCCATTGGGGGCCCTGTGATCCATCCAATAGCTGACTGTGAGCATTCACTTATGTGTTTGCTAGGCCCTTTATTTTTAATGCAAGATTTCTCACTCAAGCAGAAGTGCAACTAGAAACAGAAAGCCTGAGTTATTCTTTGTCTCTGATCTCACATTTTAGGGATTTCTGGTCCCTGCTTATGAGTCTTTCTTTCTTTCTTTCTTTCTTTCTTTCTTTCTTTCTTTCTTTCTTTCTTTCTTTCTTTCTTTCTTTCTTTCTTTCTTTCTTACTTTCTTTCCTTTCTTTCCTTTCTTTCCTCTCTTTCCTCTCTTTCCTCTCTTTCCTCTCTTTCCTCTCTTTCCTCTCTTTCCTCTCTTTCCTTTCTTCCTTTCTTCCTTTCTTTCTTCCTTTCTTCCTTTCTTCCTTTCTTTTTTCTTCCTTACTTTTTTCTTCCTTTCTCTTTCTTTCTTTCTTTCTTTCTTTCTTTCTTTCTTTCTTTCTTTCTGCCTTTTTTTGGCAATGCAATTACTATTTATTTTTAACATTTTTTATTAGATATTTTCTTCATTTACATTTCAAATGCTATCCTGAAAGTCCCCTATAACCTCCCCCCACCCTGCTCCCTACCCTACCCACTCCCTCTTCCTGGCCCTGGCATTCTTCTGTAGTGGATATTAGCCCAGAAACTTAGAATACCCAAGATACAATTTGAAAAATACATGAAACTGAAGAAGAAGGAAGACCAAGGTGTGGATACTTCATCCCTCCTTAGAATGAGGAACAAAATACTCATGTAAGGAGTTACGGAGACAAAGTTTGGAGCTGAGATGGAAAGAAGGAATATGCAGAGACTGCCCCATCCTGGGATCCATTACATAATCAGCCACCAAATGCAGATACTATTGCATATGCCCGCAAGATTTTGCTGACATGACCCTGATATAGCTGTCTCAACTTCTTAAGAAGTTACTGGGATCCATCATGTCCTCGGGTTTTCTCAGCAGCATCTTATCCACTGACCCATTGCTGCAATCGCTCCTATTGCTCATAGACAATTTTTTTTTTCATGTTCATCCCTCCAGCTATTCCTAACAACTCCACTCACTCCATGTCTTTTTCGTTACAAACAAGCAAGTAACGGTAATGATACTTTGCCTTTTTCCTTTCTGATTTGTTTCTCCTGTAACATCTTCAGTGGTCTTACTGTGCTAGCTAAAACTTCAAGCACCTTATTGAGTAGATATGGAGGGAATAAAGAGCCTTGTCTTGTTCCTGATTTTAACAGAATTGCTTTTAGTTTATCATTTTTAATTTAATTTGATATTGCCTTGCTATAAATTGCCTTTATTATGTTCAGGTATGTCCTTTCTACCCCGAATCTCTTGACAACTTTTATCATGAACTTGTGTTGGATTTTGTCAAAGGTCCTTTTTGCATCTACTGAGATAATATATTTTTGTTTTATATGGTGGATTACATTTACTTATTTTCAAATATTGAATCATCCCTGCATCTCTAGAGGAAGCCTCCTTGGTTGTATATGGTATTTTTGATGTATTCTTGGGTTCAGTTTGCCAGTATTTTATGGATTAGCTTTGCATCTGTGCTCTTAAGGGAAAGTGACTGTAAAGCTCTGTTGAGTCTTTATGTGGTTTGGATATCAAGGTAATAGTAACCTCATAAAATGCATTAGACAATGTTCCTTCTGTTACTATTTTGTGGAATAATTTGAGAGTATTGGCATTTCTTTAGAAGTATGGTAGAATATTACACTAAAACCATGTGAACCTGAACATTTATTGGTTAGGAAACTATTGATTACTTGTTATATTTCTCTAAGAGATCTATGTCTGCTTATGCTATTTTGATTTAATTTTATTAGAGGCATATATCAAGATAATTATCCACTTCTTTTAGTTTTACCAATTTGTTGGATGTGATGGTGTATATTTACTCTTGGCCCAGGAAGTGGCACTTTTAGAAAGTGTGGCCCTGTTAGATTATGTGTGGCCTTGTAGGTGTGTCACTGTGAGCTTTAAGATCCTCTTTCTAGCTGCCTGGAAATCGGTACTGTGCTAGAAGCTTCAGATAAAGATACAGTACTCTCAGCTCTGTAGGCATCATGTCTGCCTGGTTGTTGCAATGTTCCTACCTTGTTGATGATGGACTGAACCTCTGAACCTATAAGCCAGTCCCAATTATATGTCGTCCTTATGAGTTGCCCTGGAACCTGTTCACAGCAGTAAAACCATAACTAAGACAGAAGTTGGTACCAGGGACAGGGATATTGCTGTGATAGGCCTGGCCATGCTTTTGTTTGGGAGAAGGTGGATTTGGGGATTTTGGATTTGGAAAGCAGTGGGTTGCTTTAAATGGGGCTCAGTCGATTACCCTAACAGGAATATTGAAGACTTTGTTTCTGAGACTGATTTGAATAGTAAAAGCCTGGACCAAGAGATTTAAATGGAGAATTTCAATATGTGACAGAGAGACAGTTTTTGTGGTATTTTGGTGAAGAACATGGCTACTTTTTGTCTTTATCTAGAGTCTACCTGAGTCTAAGGTAAAGAGATGTATATTAATTTCATTGATAAAGAAATTTCTACCCAGCTAGATTTAGATCCAAGCATGGTGGTACACACCTTTAATCCCAGGAGACAAAGCCAAACAGATTTGTGAATTCAAGGCCAGCCTGTAGCAAAGTAGGTTCTAGGTGAAGAAAAGCTTAAATCCAGGCGGCATGGTGGTATATGCCTTTATCCCAGCATTATAGGAGACAATCATGCAGATCTCTGAGTTCAAGGTCAATATATGGAGCAAGTTCCAGGAAAGTCAAGCTTAGGCAAAACAGAAAGCTGGTAATAAAATAAGGGGTGGGGGATATTCCAGCTCCTACAAGCAGCAGAATCCAGCAGCTTCAGCGATGTGGCCCTGACTTTTGAGTGTAAAGTAGAAGGGACAACTGGAACAATTGATCCTGGTTAGTTGGAGCTAAGAAACTGGTGGCAATTAAGAAGAGACCAGCAGCACTGAGGTGAAATATTCTGGGAAGCGTTTTCTGAGAGGACAAATAAACTGTGTTCCAGAGATAGCCAAGGTTGTAACTCTTGCTACATCTGTACTTGGTAATATGTAAGAGTCACCCAGGTGGTATTGATTTTGAAGGCATGAATAGGTCATGAAAAGCCACTGAGGTTTGACACAGTGAGAAGCCATTGAATTGAAATCATTGATGAAGGAAGAGCCTCACTTTTTGTCGATGGCCCAGGACTGAAGGGGTCATTCAGAGGATTTAAGGCTTGGCACTATGAAGAGAGTCTATGAGAGACTATTGGTGAAGCATAGTCGCAGTGGAAGACCCCAGTGTATTGGAGATGCCAGTACCATGGGATGACCACCAAGAACAGCTGCAGCACTGGAGTGGATCAACCTAAGCTTAGAGTGCTACAACGGGCAGAGCTGAAGAAGTTATACCAGCCTTTTGGAGGAGCCCAGAAGATCATGTGTAGATCCCCAACACTGAAACCAGAAGCTGAAATACTTGGAGACTCCAAGATGCTCAAGATGGAGTTACAGGTTGTTATAGACTGCTCTGGTAGGTTCTGGAAAATGAATTCTGGTCTATCTCTTAAGACACAAACACTTTTTTCTGGCTGATCATTTCTGTAGCATCCAATGTAATATTAATTATCCAAAACTCAATAGCAGAGGAACAATAAATATTTCAAAACATACAGATTTCTTACAAGTCTGACAAAAATATATTCAGATTTATAAACTTCATATCACAGATCCAAGATATTTTAGTGTTTAAATAGCCATGGTGAATGATGAAATAAATCCTTTCCTGCAAATAACGTTGTGTTGAATATTTCTCACAAATTATACTATGAACTTCAACAGATGTAAACATATGCATACTTCTATATACATAAGCTCACACACATTTGCTCTCTTATGTGCATATACACACTGGCATATAAACACACACATACTTGAACATAGATACATAAATACATGAGCACATTTACATGTTCTTTAATTATTTTGTACAGTGCTAAAGAAAAATTATCCTCAACAATATTAATATACTGAAAATGTTTCTTTGTTCTATTTCCAAATTTGTGGTGAACAAACTTAGTGGACCAAAGGAATATATTCAACTATAATGTGATAATGAATGGTAAAACTCTCCATTACTTTGATTGAATTTACCTATCCACAGGTATGTACTGGATAAATTATTACATATTTAAGTTGTCTATTGCCCCAAATCACGTCCTTAAATATAACTTGGTCACATTCATTGTCTGTGGATGAAAAAAATATAAAACATTCTTTGAATTTATTTAGGACATAACTGGGAAAAACTAAAGAGGAAAAATCTAAGGCAGTTTTGCCAGGTTTTTAATGATGCACCAGCTCCATATTTGGTCTGTTTCTTTCAATGTTGATCTTGTCAGTCCCTTGTTCATTGGATGTTGTGGTATAAATTACTTAGAACCTGCCATAGACAAAAATACCAATCAATCAGTCAATCAAACAAACAAATTCATGTTTGGCATTAGTGATAGAAGGATTTTGAGCATAGGTAAGACTCCTATCTCAAAGAATTACAATGGTGCAGGAGAAGTCAAAATTATTTTGATCTGTGCCAAAAGGTGTACAAATAAAATTATCTTGTGCTTCTGAGGGGTTAATATAATGAGGACTACAGGGTAAAGTTTTTTGAAAAGGAATTAAAGTACTTGTATGAATCTAAATCTTAAAAACAAGTTTACTGGATGAGAAGAGACCAGAAAATCCTAGTAGTCATGATAACAAGTAACTAGGAGGAGTACAAAGTGCTGTCCAGGAAGGTGGGTTAATGAGCTCCCAACTGAAGGACTGGATAGACAGTAAATAACTTACTGTCTAAGACATGCAAACTTGCAGAAAACATGCTAAAATATGGCCCATAGTGCTGAAAATTAATGGGAAACAACAGAAAGCTTTAACTGATCAGAAATGCAGCCCCAAAGAAAGAAAATGCTATAAGCACTTAGGAGGTCAAAAGAGGTCCATGGAACTTTTGCTGTTATATTACATATACATATATATTTATAAATATATATCATATCACATATAATCATAAATCAATACATGTGAGATATATGTGTATGTATACAATATATATATATATATATATATATATATATATATCCAATATCCAATATCCTTTTAATCCAATATCCTTTTAATTTCCCAACAGCAGAAACCCGTATATAGGCATGTTTTCTTCTTCAACATGGCAGCAGTTTTAAAACTGGCCCTCTTGAACTTACCATGTACCAAAAGTCAAACATACATAACTCTTACAAATATTCCACATCCCTACATTGGCCACTTCAACGTTAAAATGAGGGACTCCCTATAGTTAACTGGCTCTACTCCCTTAATAGTAAAGCACAGAAGTCATAAGGGAACTATAAAAACTCAAGTAGAAGTAAAAACCCTACATAAATCATAAACAAAGTACAACTATTGTTACATATACATATACATATATATACATATATACATATGTATATGTATATGTATATATATATATATATATATATATATATATATATATGTAATATATCCTTTTCATATCCAGCACCCAGTTTTCCAACTCCTCCAGGGCCATCTACATTGCATCTTTTAACTTCACATTCTCATTTATTTATTTATTTGTTTATTTATTCATTTATTTTTATAATCAATTATTCTTCAGCAAGTCTGAAATTTTTGCCGATTTCCAAATTTGCAAGTTGGAAATAATCTTAAGGGCTTGCTAGGGGTAAAATATGTCATGTTTTGGTAGTAATATACTTTTATAGTCATGCCACTTGAACCAGTGCTTTATTTATATAAAGTCTTTGATTTATATAAAATAGATATTTATTGAGCATGTTATTATTTTTATATTCCTAATACATTTTTTCTTTATAAAAATTATATGTATATCTTTTCATACCCAATACCCACTTCCTCCAAATCCTCCAGGACCATCCTGCAATACATATCCTATCCAGCTCCTCAACTCAACTGGAGGTGGGGCTTCAGGGTTTTCCCATGTTATGTGCTGCAATTTTCTAAGTACTCAATCATATACACATCACGTTGACTCAAAGAGTTTCTAGGAGTTCATGTTTTCAACAGTCTTGTCATGTCCAGAGGATGGCATTTAAGTCTTAAAACTTGAGATATCACCAAACCTCCTCTGTGCATTCCTATTGGCTCTGGACAGAGAATATCAAGTTATGGATATAAATCAACTATGGCAGAAAGTCGACAGCCTGCATAAAATCTGTAACTGAACAAGTAGCTAAGTTATCTAGGGTCAAGAGTCTTCTCTTTATTGCTTTACTGTAGGTATTCTGAGCTTTTGGGCTAAAATTACTTATTAATGTGTACATACCATGTGTGTTATTTTGTGTCAGGGTTACCTCAGTCCAGATGATACCCACAAACCATATGCAGCTTAAGAAGTAAAAACAGAGTATAGATGCGTCAAACCTACATAGATCAGGGAACAAAAAAATCAATTTTAAACCCAGAAATATTCCTGTCCAAAGGAAAGACAGGGACAAAAACGGAACAGATACAGATGGAAAGGCCATCCAGAGACTGCCCAAAATAGGGATCCATCTGATCTACAGACACCAAACCCCAACGCTATTGCTGATGTCAAGATGATGCCAAGAGGAGCCTGATATGGCTGTTCCCTGAGAGGTTCTACCAACACCTGACCAATACAGGTGCAGAAACTTACAGCTAACCATCGGACTGAACTCAGTGTCCCCAATGGAAGTGCTAGGGGAAGGACTGAAGGAGCTCAAGGTGATTGCAATCCCATAGGAAAAACAATATCAACTAACTGGAACACCCAGAACTCCCAGTGACTAAACCAGCATCCAAAGAATATACATGGAGGGAGCTGTGGCTCCAGATACATATGTAGTAGAGGATGGCCTTATTTGGCATAAATGGGAAGGGAGGGAGGCTTGATGCTCCAAAGTAGGTGGATGGTAGGGGTGAGGCAGGAGTAGGTGAATGGGTGGAGAAAAACAGGAAGAGCATGGTAGGTTATGGGATGGAGGGTTGGTGGTGAGGTAACCGGGAAGGGGGATATTATTTGAAATGTAATGAATAAAAAGATTAATAAATACAAATGCCATAGGTGCCTTATATCATCTGGGAGGGTTTTCTAAAGTGTTGCGAAAAAGAAAGTGCAAGCCGGGCGTGGTGGCGCACGCCTTTAATCCCAGCACTCCGGAGGCATAGGCAGGCGGATTTCCGAGTTTGAGGCCAGCCTGGTCTACAAAGTGAGTTCCAGGACAGCCAGGGCTCAGAGAAACCCTGTCTCGAAAAACCAAAAAAAAAAAAAAAAAAAAAAGAAAAAGAAAGTGCAAAGACAACTTGATAATACCGAGAGAAAATTGATTGAGACTAAGCTGAGAGACATCTACAATGATGTACGTTCTACGTTGTAATAGATCTTCTCCTGTTTCACAAGCAGAGAGAAAAGTCTTCTATTTACAGGTGAGGGCAACTATTAACATTACTTGGCTGAGGTTGCTGCTGTCTATGATGAGAAAGGAATTGTGGGCCTGCCAAAGCTTGTATAATAAAAACCGTGATGAACAAAATGGCAATGCAGCCAGCACATCCTGTCAGAATAGGTCTTGCCCTTAACTTCTGTGTGTTCTATTGTAAGACTCTAAATTCCACAGAGAAAGCCTGCTCTCTGCAAAAACAGCTTTTGATGAAGCCATTGCTGAACTTGGTACGTTCATAAAGAACCATACAATGACAACCCACTAATAATGAAGTTACTTAGAGACTGTTTGACCTTGAGGACACGGAATATCCAAGGAAATGAAGCAGAATACAGAGAAAGAGGGGGGAATGAACTAGCTGTCCAACAATTGCATGGCTCATCCTAAAATTCACACAGTAGTCCACTTACCATCCTTGCTGTTCCACAATAGTTGTACTTTGTTTATGATTTATGTAGGGTTTTTACTTCTACTTGAGTTTTTATAGTTCCCTTATGACTTCTGTGCTTTACTATTAAGGGAGTAGAGCCAGTTAACTATAGGGAGTCCCTCATTTTAACGTTGAAGTGGCCAATGTAGGGATGTGGAATATTTGTAAGAGTTATGTATGTTTGACTTTTGGTACATGGTGAGTTCAAGAGGGCCAGTTTTAAAACTGCTGCCATGTTGAAGAAGAAAACATGCCTATATACAGGTTTCTGCTGTTGGGTAATTAAAAGGATATTGGATCCAGTCATAAATGTAGTTATTGTGGATACTTGTAAGTTTGTGGTAAAATAGACACCCTGTGGATACATATTGGGATCGTGTCTCAGCATACATACCCTTGACTACAGTTTCAGAGGACTGCATTAGACAAAATTGTGATCCATTGTACTTTGATAACAGAAATGGTTCACATTTCCACTATTTGCAGTGTTATGTGCTGCTTGGTTTCATTGTTTTTGCTACTTTTTAAAAAAATATGAATTTAAGTATTTTAGAAACCTAAGAACAAATGTAAAAGTAATAAGAATGCAAAGAATGCAATATAAATGAATGGCTTAGTGCTCACTGATCCATGTGACTCAGGCACAGTAGTGAGTCAAATCCCATGCATTTAACTTTTTTCAATTTTTTCATTTGTTTGTTTGTTTGTTTGTTTGTTTGTTTTTCTCCTCTGACACTCACCTAACATTCATGTCCTGTAAAACAGAAAAATAACTTGAAATGATGGCTAGCTTTGCTTGGTGCATTATGAAATATTCATGAACAATAACGTATAATTGTAAGAAATTGGGTATAAAGTACAGGACCCATAAGTGGAATAAAATGTCTACAAATGTACATTTCACCTACTTCCTCTAGAGTTTTCATATAAATTAGTTTTTGGTTAAGGAAGTTGTACGTTCTTGAAAATACTGCTTATTTCCTTTTGGCAGCTAATGGGCTTTTACCAATTTTGAAACAAACTTTATCATAACAAAAAGGCTGATTATCATTCTCAACAATGTCCCAGAATGCACCCTGACTAACCCCCTTTCCTTAAAATTGAAGTGATTTTTTTTTTTTCCCTTGATACAGAGTAAGATTGATTGAGAGGAGGTAATTTTGGTCTGAGGCATTTGGCCCATCATGTCACTGGAGAGCATTAAATGTTAAATTCTGTACTTCCAAATTGTTCTTGTGTGTTAAGAATTTTTTGATGCTCTTAGAGACTGCCTCTGATTTTCATTCTTTATTTCTATTTGTCAGATGAATAGCATCACCTTTCAGGTTTCTTTTCCACTCTCTGCCTTCTTTCTACCCATTCTTTCCTGGTGGCCATCCTTTGTGGCTCCATGGGGTATGTCACATACACTCTCTCCTATGCTTGCACCCCACAGACACCCTTCATCTTCTCCCACAGTCCAGCTCTACTCAGTTGAACTGTGTTTATCTTGGACATCATACTTTGAATGTATGTCACTATCTCCACTTAAAATCCTTTCTCTTCCTCTTCTTGAATGTGTGTGTGTGTGGTATGTGTGTATATGTGTGTGTGTGTGTGGGGGGGTAAGTCACACCTAAAGCTCACACCTTATAGAGTTGGTACTTTAAAGAATTGCCTTTTAAAAAGAGGTGCGTTATCATTTCTTTTAGAATGTAAGCTCCTCAAGAGCAGGAATAATGTTTGCTCTAAAGTCTATTGTGCTAAGTTCACTGTAAATGCTTAATAAATGTTGATGATGTGCCTGGATAGTGAGAGTGAAAAACAAGACCCAAGTACTGTTCTATGGCTCAGTTCATTATGAGCAGATTGCATGGAGAGGTACATGGACTTTTAGACAAATTATCATAAATATTGCATTTAAATGAAAGTATGGAAATGGATACAGAAATTATGGTACATTTACACAATGGAGTACTACTCAGCTATTAAAAAGAATGAATTTATGAAATTCCTAGCCAAATGGATGGACCTGGAGGGCATCATCTTGAGTGAGGTAACAGAATCACAAAGGAACTCACACAATATGTATTCACTGATAAGTGGATATTAGCCCAAAACTTAGGATACCCAAAATATAAGATACAATTTGCTAAACACATGAAACTCAAGAAGAATGAAGACCAAAATGGGGACACTGTGCCCCTTCTTAGAATTGGGAACAAAACACCCATGGAAGGAGTTACAGAGACAAAGTTTGGAGCTGTGATGAAAGGATGGACCATCTAGAGACTGCCGTATCCAGGGATCCATCCCATAATCAGCTTCTAAACGCTGACACCATTGCATACACTAGCAAGATTTTGCTGAAAGGACCCAAATATAGCTGTCTCTTGTGAGACGATGCCGGGGCCTAGCAAACACAGGAGTGGATGCTCACAGTCAGCTATTGGATGTATCACAGGGCTCCCAATGGAGAAGCTAGAGAAAGTACCCAAGGAGCTAAAGGGATCTGCAACCCTATAGTTGGAACAACATGAGGAACTAACCAGTACCCCGGAGCTCTTGTCTCTAGCTGCATATGTATTGAAAGATGGCCTAGTCGGCCATCACTGGAAAGAGAGGCCCATTGGACTTGCAAATTTTATATGCCCCAATATAGGGTAATGCCAGGGCCAAAAGAATGGGAATGGGTGGGTAGGGAAGTGGGGGGCGCTATGAGGGACTTTTGGGATAGCATTGGAAATGTAATTGAGGAAAATATGTAATAAAAAATATTAAAAATTAAAAAAAGAAAGAGTTAACAGTTATAGATGTTTTTGCAAATGCATGGTGGTACAGGCTGATAGCACTGATTTACACCTGCTATTTTGATCACATTTTCTCTTCAGGGATATGGAATTTCAAAAGTGCAAATTATATATGGTTTTAAATAAATGAAGTCCAAGGATTCTTAATTTCCTAAAGGATATAGAAATGTTATTTGTCAAATATGCTAATTTAATTATTTTTCAAATTGTAATGTGTCATGCATTATTATATTTTCTAGGAATGTATTCAATTGCAATGAACCAAAAATATATTATTAAAAAAAAATGAAAGTATTGTGTTAATGGTGGTTGTGGGTATTTCCAGAAGAAATAAAGTTGAGTGTATCTGTGGTGGCATGAGTCACTGTCACTCATAACACATTTGCTTTCACTTTGCCTGATCCAATAGGCAAAGGAGAATAAAGATATGGAGATCAAGATGCCCTTTCTTGCAAGTATATTGCAAATTATATGTGAAAACTGTCACATGTGCCTAATGGGATATTCATATATAATAGATTCTGTTGAACTAGTTTGATTATAAATTTATGATACTAGCTGTATCTATAAATGACATTTTGGGTGAGTAGTATCCAAAGATGGAGAAATACTTGCAAATACTTTGCCCTTTGAAATTTGAATAATCAGTTAGGTTATTTATATTACAAACAAAAGAAAATTTACAATGACTACTTTAAATCTCATTTTACTTCTTAACACCATGTCATGTTATCTAATGAACGTTATTTTCTCTTTATTTGAAATTTTGTTATCAAAAATTTTTGCAGTGATTTAAATTCTAGGATAAAAATTAAAGAGAAAACAAAACATAAAGGGAAAAATCTTATCAGATTCTAAAATAAACCTTATAATAGTGTGCTGTATACAAGTTGATTATTAAGTTTGTTCATCATCATATATCTTGGTCAGATTTATGTAGTCTGTTAGTAAACATATTTTTTTGTCTTGAACGAATTGCCTAATTACACAGGCACCTCTTTTGATCAGTAAAAGTTCAAACCATCTACACTAAAATCTGTCTTCCAAGAGTCCCAACCAGCAGCTGTCTGAGAGAAAAGCTGATATTTACACACAAATATTGAACTCAAATCAAGGATACCTATGGTTGAATTAGGGGGAGGATTGAAGAAGTTAAAGCGGGGATGTGGGGTAAACCCATAGGAAGAACAGCAATCTCAACTAACCCCTGGAAGCTCCTAGACACTGAGTTACCAACCAGGCAGCATACATCAGCTGATGCAAGGCCCCCAGCATATATGTATGTATGTATACATACATGTAGCAGAGGACTACTTGGTCTGGCCTCAGTGTGAGAAGAGAGAGACTTTAGGCCCCATGGAGCAGGGAGATCTTGTGGGGGAAAATCTTGGAGACAGGGAGGAGGAATGGTATGACAAACATTTGGAGGGGGCATTGGGAGGTGGCGGCAACAGGTGGATTGTACATAAATAAACAAATAAATAATAAAAAGATCCCCTCGCTTGTCTTTTCATCAATGCCTTTTCCAGCCCTGGTTTGGGTCACTTAAGTACATCCAATTATCAGAATACAAAACCTTACATAAGGGCTGCAACTGATGAATGAAATCTAGAACATTTCACTCTATTTGTATGTTTTTAGTCAATATACCCTCTTATTATTGATAGTAGATATTTTCAAACTTCACTGCTTCTCTTTTTTAATATTTTTATTAGGTATTTTCCTCATTTACATTTCCAATACTATCCCCAAAGTCCCCCATATCCTCCCCCTCACTGCCCTCCCCCCTCCCACTTTTTGGCCCTGGCATTCCCCTGTACTGGGGTATATAAAGTTTGCAAGTCCAATGGGCCTCTCTTTCCAGTGATGGCCGACTAGGCCATCTTTTGATACATATGCAGCTAGGACCCAGATATAGCTGTCTCTTGTGAGACTATACCGGGTCCTAGTAAACACAGAAGTGGATGCTCACAGTCAGCTATTGGATGGATCACAGGGCCCCCAATGGAGGAGCTAGAGAAAGTTCCCAAGGAGCTAAAGGGATCTGCAACCCTATAGGTGGAACAACATTATGAATTAATCAAACTTCACTGCTTCTTAATTGGCAGGTTTTAATTGTTTTTGCCCTTTTGTCTTCCAAATATACTTCAGTTTTTCTTTGTGTTGTCTTTTAAATCTCCTCTGAGAAAATATATCCCAACTGAAGGTTCTCCTTCCTCCATTCCTCCTAGTATCTTCCTTCATCTTCACTCTCTTCCAGATCCATTCCTCTTCAGTTTCCCTTCAGAAAATAGCAGGCTTCTCAGGGGGGGTTAGCTGAATATGGAATAATAAGTTACAAAGAATCTAGGCACAAACCCTTATATTATTTTATACCTACTAAAACTATAGTCTGCTAAGAGAATCTCTTTAATGATTTAATCACAGTTTGTAAATTTTAGTATAAAATATTTATTTAGCATTCATATTATATGTTAAAACAACTCTTGGCACAAATATAAATTGTATTTCTTTCTTACCCTCCAACAAAGAGAAATTAAAACTAGCAACATGAGTTTCTTGACTTGAAGTTTGATATAATTTCTATTAAATTTTATCTTATAAATCAACTCAAGCCTGTATTCTTCCACTAAATAATTTCCACTTCAAATGTCATGGCTTTGACAGGTAAGTTATTTCAGACAAACATCCATTATTCAAATATTAATTCAAATGTATTGTGGTTATGCAAAAGAAATGGAAAAGAGTCACAAAGATATACCAATCTTCTAAAAATCTTACATTAAGGGCACAGTGGTCTCTCAGTTACATATATCAAATGCTTTTCAATTGAAATTTGTGTTCTGCTGCTTGAATAATTTAAATTTATTTTAAAATGACTCATGATGGGCATATCAAATATTAATATTCTACTTTACTTAGTTTTCCACCTTTTTATTTTATTTTGATCAGAACCTTTTCTAAAGAAGCTCAGGTATTGTACAGATCTTAAATTTCCTTCTATAAGTATCAGGCACTCCAAAAAAAAAATCTGTACCCACTGTAGTGGTTTAATGAGTATATAGTAATGAAAAGATTGTTGTCAAAGTTTAGTAGATACCTCATGCTAATGTCCTTAATTTCATATAGTCACAGGAGAGCTCTGAAGTGTTTACATCACATGCATTAAGAAGATGCTAAACCTAGTTACCAAGCATGAAACCACTACTGTGTATTTTATTATCTGCTGGGACTCATAAACAGTGAGCTCATACATGGAATTAATTAATCTGGCTGACTTTACTCATTTCTAAAGGAAGCTGTTTGTAAGAGAATAAGACTTTTGTAGGTACTAAAATACTCTGAGGTGTAGACTGTCAAATATAAAAATAAGCATATGCATTTTGAGCTCTAGTTAACACACAAAAAATGTAGTAACTAAGAATAAGAATTTACAACTATAAAGAATTTTGATCAGTGTTAAATTCTATAATTTAAGTGAGACCACAAAGTTTGTTTGGTGTTTCCTTGTGACTTTTGAGAAACTTCATTCAGATCACCTACCAGATACCCAATAAATTTTATCTAAATTATATCATTTCTCAGTACCTGATTCATGTTTGATTCTTCAATTTCCTCTCTCTGTAGCTGGAACATCAGTAGAATTTGCAAAATACAAGTTATTTACTTTAACATTGTACTTTCAGCAATTAAAATCAATGAATTTACAAAATTCTTAGGCAAATGGATGGATCTGGAGGATATCATCCTGAGTGAGGTAACCCAATCACAAAAGAAAACACATGATATGCGCTCACTGATAAGCAGATATTAACCCAGAAACTTAGACTACCCAAGATACAATGTGCAAAACACATGAAACTCAAGAAGGTAGACCAAAGTGTGGATACTTCACTTCTTCTTAGAATGGGGAACAAAATACCCATGGAAGGAGTTACAGAGACAAAGTTTGGGGCTGAGGCAGAAGAAAGGACCATCCAGAGACTTCCCTACCCAGGGATCCATCCCATATACAACCACCAAACCCGGACACTATTGCCTATGCCAATTAGATTTTGCTGACAGGACCCTGATATAGCTATCTCTTGTGTGGCTGTGCGAATGCCTGGCAAATACAGAAGTGGATGCTCACCGTCATCTATTGGATGGAACACAGGGCCCCTAATGAAGGAGCTAGAGAAAATACCCAAGGAGCTAAAGGGGTCTGCAACCCTATAGGAGGAATAACAATATGAACTAATCAGTATCCCGCCCCCCCCCCAGCTGTGTCTCTAGTTGCATATGTAGCAGAGGATGGCCTAGTCAGCCATCAATGGGAGGAGAGGCACTTGGTCTTGCAAAGATCATATGCCCCAGTACAGGGGAATACCAGGGACAGGAAGCTGGAGTGGGTAGATTGGGAAGCAGGGCAGGGGGAGGGTATAGGGGACTTTTGGGATAGCATTTTGAATGTAAATGAAGAAAATACCTAATAAAAAAATAAATGAAAAAGTTTGCGTTGTGTGAACTTTTGTTTTTCTATCTACCTGCATGTCTATTCATTTGTTTATTAAAGAAGAGTCTCAATATGGAACCCTGATTTTCTTGCCTCAATTCCCTGAATACATGTGTGTGCAATCAATATTCTTTTCTCCTTTCATTTCATTTATATTTAAATTGTCTCTTAATTTTAGAAAGCCTACATTTTCACATTATTGCCATATCTGGCCAGTGTCTACAAGGGACATAATTTATTTAAAAGTGTTTTTAGTTTGTTTTTTGCTTCCCCACTCCATATTATTACCTGTGACTTTTGTGTATCTTTCTGTACATTTTTGATGGAATTTCTGATCACTCTTCACTGTGATGAATCTCAAACACCCCTTTTCAATTTCTCTGGATTTTAAACAAGAAAAGTAAAAGCACATAGAATAGCATAGGGCAAAACATCAAGTCAATACATACACGTGTGTGTGTGCATGTGTGTGTATGTGTGTGTGTGTGTTCTAATAACTACAGAAGTAAGATGATCTTGAGGTAGACAGACTGCAATACAATGGACTTTTGAGGTCCAAATGAGCTCTTGATACTTTATATGGAGGAAAGATATTTTTGTTCACTTAAAATCTAAAGGTATTATCATATAATTTTTCTACATGCTGATCAAGTCTTTAGTATTATTTTCTAATTTTTGACAATGAGGAATAATTACTGACATTAATGAAAACACAAATTAAAGAGAAGGAGACTAGTCCTTTTAAGATCCTTTCATCTTTTAATCATGTACAATAAAAGATTGTTGCCAGCTGTTAAAAATGAGAATTGGCCTTAGGCAGGCTTCTTCTACACTGTAAACCAATTGCTGAAAAAGCATGGTAATACAAGCTGATTTAAAATGAATCAGGTTTTCAAGGGTCATACAGCAGTGTACTTTTGCAAACATTATATATATATATATGGCATTCACAATAAAAGGAAGACTTGAGATCTGCTTTGTTGGATGCCATAGACTCCCAATGACATTCCATATAATAGAAAGGACATTTGCATAATTAAGCTATTCAGAGATGAGACATACTGAGGAGATTTTGGAGTAAATTAATTGTCAAGAGATGTGAAGATGGGGGCATAGAAGTTTTGATTGAAACTGAAGAGAGGTTTCAAAAAACATATGTATAAGTAGCAAGCCAGAGGAAATATTTTTTATTATAGATTTGAATATGTTTAATTTTTCTATTCTTTGGAAATGAAGTATACACTTCTGTGACTTTGATGAGAAGGAAACAGCATAAAACATGCTTTGTGTTTTATAAGATGCTAAATTAATCTAACAGAAACACAAAATAGGTTTATCACTCAAAAGTATAAAAATGTATTAACCAAATGCTATGTACTGAGTCAGCTCTCTTAGCAAAGTGCAGTCCTACAAAGACACAGGGAACTTTTTTTTTTCCTTTTGCTGTATCCATTATGATCATTAATGGCCCTTTAGACTCAAAGTGCTACATAGCAAAATTCTGCTTAACTGTTTCTTTCACCTCCAAGCTAGATTAGACTATATATCACAGGAAACATAAAGTAGATGAGTGGCCTTAAGAAATTCAGCAATGATGAGATCTTTGATTTTCAAAATAGATTAAAAGTAGGATGACTTCTGATGGTCCTATAGAATAACTCCTCTGGGACATTCACCCTGTGGCTGTGAGTGTGATTCCTATAGTATAGTCAGGCTATCAATTGCCATGCAGAATAGGCACTGCAGAAAATTACCTCTTCTATATGCTTAATACTTTATAACTTGAAATATAGAATATATTAATATGTTATCAGCCATTTAATAGAGATAATAATATTATTCTGAAATAATGATGTGTAAACCCAATGTAATAGGTATGTAGACATTCTAATTTTTATATAATGGAATTTATTTTTATAAGAATGGGATGATGATCTATTTAATGTGTTATTTATCCTAATAAAATATGATTTTTTTCTTGAAAATATGTGTATGTGAGTATATATTTATAATTTACGCTGGAAGATAGTATCTAATGTGGTACTGGGAGATCAATATTTTTTAAGTGTTTCCTATAGCCCAGTCTGGTCTCAAGCCTTCTGTGTATCACTGGCTGATCGTGATCTCATTTTCCTGCCTTTACTTCCTAAGTGTCTACATTGCAGGTACTGGTCACTAACCTGATCACAGGTAGTTCCTTCAAAAGATGTTTATGTCCTGAATGAGATTTGTACCATTATAAATGATTCGTGGTGGATCTATCTTCAGTGTCATGATGACAGCACAGTGGATTCTGGGCCATGTGTTGTACTATACCACCATGTTGACAAAGTGCAACTACTGTTGCTATATCTCTTTATCCAGATAGTCTTCACTTTATATTTTAGCTTCCCTTTGCATACCAGAAGCTTCTGTTTACTAACCTTACCTCAATCATCTGTATAATGAGCAGGTTCCTCAAATTGGGGTGACTAATGTTTCAGCCAGGAGTATATATTAGGTATGTTAGAAGTAAGGAAGTAAACCATAGCATTGAGATTCTACTGGAAACCCTGTCAACATAACTTCAAAATACACTAATTGTTAAGTATTATGTTGGCGTGAGAAAGCTGCACTTATTGAGCACCTTTCTGGATTCTCAAAGTTCTCAGTCTCTATAGCAGTGTACCTAGTGAAAGAGAAGAGTCTTCAGAGATTATACCTTCCCATTGACTCCCAAATCAGACTCATTTTGCAACACAATTATTCTCATAAAATGGGACTAGTTGTCCTCTCCCAAGAGCAGGATTATCTCTCTCTTGATCATATAACAGCCTGAGCTAAGCTTCCTTGCTCTCAGGTATTTTAGGTTTATTCTAATCTGTCCTTTCCTTTCTATAACTGCTATTAACCACAGGTCTGTGGAATGTTGACTTCCACATCTCTATCGTTATTCCCAAGATATTTCCTATCAGTCATAAAGAAATATTGATATAAATATGTTCTTTGTATTTTAAGCTTAAAGTAAAGACAGCTAACATAACTGTAATCTGAGAGGCTTTACCCATCAGCTGCCTGAAAAATATACAGAGATCCACAGCCAAACTTTAGACAGAGTATGGGAAGTCTTCTGGAAGTGTTGAGGAAGGATTGAGTCTTGGAGGCAATAGGGACTCCACGAAAATGCCAACAGTCAACTAACCTTGGAACTTTGGGACTCTGGGAGACTGAATCCTGTACCAAAGAGAATACAAGGCGTAGGCCCTTTGCACATGTGTAGGATATGTGCAGCTTGACATTTGTGGGAGTCTTCCAACAACTGGAGTGGGTACTTACCCTGACTCTGTTCCCTGCTTATCTATCCTGTCCTCCACTGAACTGCATTGTTTCACCTCGGTAAGAGAGGATGTGCCTAGTCCTATAGTGATTTGAGGTGCCAGGGTAGGTTGGTAGCCACCATAGTCTCCAGTGCGGACCTCTCCTCAGGAGGAAAAGTGCTGAAGATTGTCAGAATCAGAAGCACATGATAATTACAAGGAAAAAATATTACTGAATATAACAGGTAGGTTTACACAAATGAACTCAAAGAAATTGGGATGGAATGTAAAACCTGTGCAAAATTAAGCCAGAATGGAGGCAAAAGGCTGGACCAAGTCCCACCCATAACCGAGAAGCTAATGGTAATTTATTGCCACAGACTTATGTTTCTTTAAGGGTATTGTCTATGCTATAACATATGCATTCATAGATGAACACATGCTTAAGAGTACATGGGCAAAGGTGATAGGAATCAGAGAGTTTAATAAAAATGAAGATATAAAGTTGGATTGGATTGAGAGGAGATGCAAGAGGGATTAAATATGCTCAAAATAACAATGTATTACATTCTCTAATAATTAAAACAATTAAAAAGTCACAAAAAATAGTATAGGTACCATCTTTGGAACACATGATAAAAGTCCTTATAAGATGAGGGAGAACTTGTTAAGAGTCAACACTTCTTGACTATTTGGGAACATGTTAAGATCAATGACCTACATGCAGCTCTAATTTTACATGTGCTGCATACATAACTTTATTTCGTGTTTTTTACATTCACTTAAAAGTATTAGCTGATCTCAAAGGAACTCGCACAATATGTACTCACTGATAAGTGGATATTAGCCCAGAAACTTAGGATACCCAAGATATAAGATACAATTTGCTAAACGCATGAAATTCAAGAAGAACGAAGACCAAAGTGTGGACACTTTGCCCCTTCTTAGAAATGGGAACAAAACACCCATGGAAGGAGTTACAGAGACAAAATTTGGAGCTGTGACAAAAGGATGGACCATCTAGTGATTGCCATATGCAGGGATCCATCCCATAATCAGCTTCCAAACGCTGACACCATTGCATACACTAGCAAGATTTTGCTGAAAGGACCCAGATATAGCTGTCTCTTGTGAGACTATGCTGGGGCCTAGCAAACACAGAAGTGGATGATCACAGTCAGCTATTGAATGGATCACACGGCCCCCAATGGAGGAGCTAGAGAAATTACCCAAGGAGCTAAAGGGAACTGCAACTCTATAGGTGGAACAACACTATGAACTAACCAGTACCCCGAGCTCTTGTCTCTAGCTGCATATGTATCAAAAGATGGCCTAGTCAGCCATCACTGCAAAGAGAGGCCCATTGGACTTGCAAACTTTATATGCCCCAGTACAGGGGAACCCCAGGGCCAAAAAGGGGGAGTGGGTGAGTAGGGGATTGGGGAGGTGGGTATGGGGGACTTTTGGGATAGCATTGAAAATGTAAACGAGGAAAATACCTAATAAAAAATAAATTAAAAAAAAGTATTAGCTGTGAATGAACATGATAATGCTCTGAAGGGCTATTAAGATAAAAGAAACTCCTCCAGTAAATCATCACAAATAATCAAGAGGAACATTGTTGATGTGTCATTAAGAAAAGATTTTTATGAAAGCTTGGTTTTTTAAAGTAAATAAATATGAAGTATAAAGAGATGTTATTGCTTATAAACAACAGATTTTCCAGACAAATATTGCTACTTCTTTGAATGAATTTCTCACCCATTACTGTTTTCTGCTATCCTATGCCTGTTGATTTTAGAGAAAACATGATAGTCAATGGATTATAAATGTCTAACCTGTGTCTCCTGAGATTTTTTCTGATGTATGAAAATTTCTAATTTATTGTATATAAAGACTTATGGGCAGAGACTCTACAGTCAAATGACTGATAGTTTTTTTGCCATTCAAAAGTTCAGTCAACAATAATTAAATGAATTTCCCATTATTTTTAGTTATCTAAACATTACTGGATTTCCTTATTCATGTTTTTGTTCTACAGTTTTATCTGTTATTATATATTTCAATTAATCCTCTTTCCTAACACATGTTTACATATTTGCACAATTGGTACAGGATGAAATTCCAGGGAACTAATACAATTTTTACTTTTTCTCTGCAGATCTTTTATGCAGCTAGTCATATTCATGGAACTATGAATTAAGTGAACATAAAAAATCATGAGGCTCTGCAAGCCTGATAGTTCTGGTTCTGAATTTTTAACAATCACTCTCTGTTCTCAAATTATCATATTTCAAACAAAATTTTATACTTACATTCTCTACTATTTCAGTTTGAAAAGTTCCAAATGTCTATTTGCAAAACAAGTTGTATCCTTAATTAAAAATAGATGTGGAAGTAGTGAAAGAAGAGAAAGAAAGAGTCAAAAAGAATCAATCTGTGGTATAGCCAGATGCTCATGTGTTGTTAATCAGATAATTGCTTTTCACACTGAGCAGTGAACTACAGAAATTACAAGTGAAGGTGTTTACTGTTATTGGGATTTGCACTGTATGGCCACAGAATTTGATACTGATAAAATAATTGAAAAAAAATGGTTGAAAACTAATTGTAAAAGAAATATGAATATTTCTAAAATTTCTTTTTTATTTTTTACGGTATATATGTGTTCATGTGTGTATATGTATTTATGCATGTGTGTGTGTGTTTTCTGCATGTATGTCTATATATCACTTGTATGTCTGGTGTCCTCAAAGGCCAGAAGGGAGGATCAAATACCCTGGGACTAAAAGTATAGACATCTGGAAGGAACCACATGGATCTGGGGATTAAAGTGCAGTGCCTTGAAAGAGCAGCTAATACTCGTAACCGCTGAGACATCTCTCAGGTCCCAAGAAGGTAAAACATTGAAGAAACTTTAATACATAAATTTCAGTGTTCTCAGCATTTAGAAAATATGTACTTAGGGCAACATTTTAATTAATTTGCTTTGCTGCTTCAACAGGTATGCTGTGTCAGACATTGCATTGTACTTCTTTATAGTATCCAAGCATATATTGGCAATTAAGTTAAAACCAAAGATGGTAATACATTTATCAAGTGGAATATGAGGATACTGCTGTCCTAGATTCTGTCATGTCAGAACATAGAGAAGACAGGCTAGTCGCTAGTGGGTGATTACTCATCACTTATTACCAAGATGGAGAAGATGGGAAAGTTTAGGGTCGTGACAACATACCAGTCTTGTTCCAAGAACATCACATTTGGAAATGACATTTCCAAGAAAGACATACAGAAGGGAAAGACCCAATTATAAATCCAAAGGAAAGGACTACATAATTTCCTTGTAATCATCACCATTATATTGAATGTGTTCAAACACAAATTATTTCCCCATATCCTTTCACATCTTTGGACATACTTGATTGGCTTACTAAAAATCTCTTAGAAACTGATGACTAAAGATAAATCCTGTTAAATAAGCAAAGAGTTGAACTTTGTGAACTGAAATACAAAAACATGCAAAAAATTGCTACAGGACTTAACTCTAATTGGATTGACAATTTTATTTTTTAAAATTAAAATATTTTATCATTTTTTTGAGAATTTCATAAACCATTTCATTGTATGTAGGTATGTTCACTTTCCTCCCAGATATTATGTCCTCTTTTCTCAGTTTCCCTTTCTTCATATCTACCAGTTCTTTGGAATCTACAACCACTCCCAGCCAAATTCATGACCTATTTTTTAAAATTATTCTAGTTACATATATGTATAAAAGCACAAATATATGAAACCAACCTGTTCAGTCCATTTAGTATTATTTGTAAGTGTATGAATTTGAGGCATTAGGTAATTGATTAATTGATTGGGGGCTCATCTTTAAGGATGACTCTCCCCTGACTTTCTCTCTCTTCTTAGTTGCCAATACTTCTGTTTTTAGGGGTGGAATTCCATGAGATTCTCCAGTGGACCACAGCATGTTTATAACATGTTTATAACAACAAACCACAACTGGTAAAAAAGTGGAAAACAAATGATCATGAAAAGGCCAGGCACTGTGAACACATCTACAGTGCAGTTCCAAAGTTCAAGAAACATTGCAAAGGAGGAGACAGAATAAAAAAAAAAAAAAAAGAAAGAAAAACAAGAGGAACAGAAAATCATAATGACATTTCATGATTTTTCCACCATTTTACACTGATAAATTAACATAAAGTGAGAAAAATTCACTCTTGAAGTAAATATTTAAATCCTGACCCAGATTTCTATCCCAACTTTGGTTATTGAGTTCAGAAAGGCATTATACTAAGTGACTTTCCTAGTGTTAAAAATGATAAATATCTATGGTATAGATGATCCCATATACTATACATTCAAAAATAGTAAAAATTGAAAATGAAAAATGTAGTTTGATATAAAAATCATAAAATAGTAACCAACTTTATTGTTTCATTTCACTAACAAAGAGTTAAATGTTTTTGAAAGGAATCATTGTGAATATTTAAAAGAAGTCATAAATATACTTGTGAAATTTCAGAAACAATTAAGTCAGATAATAAGCAATAATCTAAGAAATTATCAAGAAGGAAGAAAATAAAGTTTATACAATGAATAAATATTTTAAAATATCATTAAATTATCTAAGTTCTTAAAAGAGAAGTTTGCCAGTGTTTGGTTATGCTGTACTAAGCAGGAAGCGTTAGTCTTTACTTCTTAGAGACTTTTAAATATCTGTAATATTAAATTCTGAGATAACATTAAAAAACTGGGTATAATGGAGACAATTTACAAAAGTCAAAACAACTTATGTATTTTTCGTCTACAAACAACTCCCATTATAAACATAAATATATTTTTTCATTAATTCCAGTAATACAATTTTCTTTTTTTTTAAATTTTTTATTAGGTATTTTCTTCATTTACATTTCAAATGCTATCCTGAAAGTCCCCTATACCCTTCCCCACCCCCGCCCTGCTCCCCTACCCACCAACTCCCACTTCTTGGCATGGTGTTCCCCTGTACTGGGGTATATAAAGTTTGCAAGACCAAGGGACCTCTCTTGGCCATCTTCTGCTACATATGCAGTTAGAGACACAAGCTCTGGGGATACTGGTTAGTTCATATTGTTGTAACACCTATAGGGTTGCAGACCCCTTCATCTCCTTGGGTACTTTCTCTAGCTTCTCCATTGGGGGGCCCTGTGTTCAATCCAATAGATGACTATGAGCATCCACTTTTGTATTTGCCAGGTGTTGGCATAGCCTCATAAGAGAGAGCTATATCAGGGTCCTGTTAACAAAGTCTTTCTGGCATATGCAATAGTGTCTGGGTTTGATGGTTATATATGGGATGGTCCCAGGTGGGGCAGTCGCTGGATGGTCTTTCCTTCCATCTTAGCTCTGAAATTTGTCTCTGCAACTCCTTCCATGGGTATTTTGTTCCCCATTCTAAGAAGGAGCAAAGTATCCACACTTTGGTCTTCCTTCTTCTTGAGTTTCATGTGTTTTGCAAAATGTATCTTGGATCTTCTAAGTTTCTGGGCTAATAATCACTTATCAATGAGGGCATACAATGTGTGTTCTCTTCTGATTGGGTTACCTCACTCAAGATGATATACTCCAGATCCATCCATTTACCTAAGAATTTAATGAATTCATTGTTTTTTGTGTGTTTGTTTGTTTTGTTTGTTTTTGTTTTTGTTGTTGTTGTAGTAGTTGTCGTTGTTGTTGAGACAGGGATTCTCTGTGTAGCCCCGGCTGTTCTGGAACTCACTTTGTAGACAAGGCTGGCCTGGAACTCAGAAATCTGTCTGCCTCTGCCTCCCAAGTTCTGGGATTGAAGGTGTGCGCCATCACTGCCCGGTAAATTCATTGTTTTTAATTGTTGAATAGTACTCCATTGTGTAAATGTACCACATTTTCTTTTTATTTTTTCTTTTTTTTTAATATTTAAAAAAAAGATTTATTTATTTTATGTGTTTGAGTACACTATTGCTCTCTTCAGACACCCCAGAAGAGGGCATCTGATCCCATTACAGATGGTTGTGAGCCACCATGTGGTTGCTGGGAATTGAACTCAGGACCTCTGAAAGAACAGTCAGTGCTCTTAACCACTGAGCCACCTCTCTAGCTCCGATTTTTTTCTTTTCTTTTTTAATTAGGTATTTATTTCATTTACATTTCCAATGCTATCCCAAAAGTCTCCTACACCCTCCCCCACCCACTCCCCCACTCCCCCACTTCCACTTCTTGGCCCTGGCATTCCCCTGTACTGAGGCATATAAAGTTTTCATGACCAATAGGCCTCTCTTTACACTGATTGCCAACTAGGGCATCTTCTACTACATATGCAGCTAGAGACAAGCTCTGAGGGGTTCTGGTTAGTTAATATTGTTGTTCCACCTATAGGGTTGCAGATCCCCCCAGATCCTTGGGTACTTTCTCTAGCTCCTCTATTGGGGGCCCTGTGTAGCCAACATCAAAGTAAATGGTGAGAAGCTGGAAGCAACCCCACTAAAATCAGGGACTAGACAAGGCTGCCCACTTTCTCCCTACCTATTCAACATTGTACTTGAAGCCCTAGCCAAAGCAATTCTACAACAAAAGGAGATCAAGGGGATACAAATTGGAAAGGAAGAAGTCAAAATATCACATTTTGCAGATGATATGATAGTATATATAAGTGACCCTAAAAAATCCACCAGAGAACTCCTAAACCTGATAAACAAGTCCATTGAAGTATCTGGGTATAAAATTAACTCAAACAAGTCAATGGCCTTTCTCTACACAAAGGATAAACAGGCTGAGAAAGAAATTAGGGAAACAACACCCTTCTCAATAGTCACAAATAATATAAAATACCTTGGAGTGACTCTAACTAAGGAAGTGAAAGATCTGTATGATAAGAACCACATTTTCAAATGTGCCCATGTGAAACACTCTTTGAGTGTAAAATATCTTGAACACCATGCCACATGTATTTTATCAGCTGGGTTATCAGTTCATTTGTAGTATTGGATTAACTCTTCCTTGAAATATCTTGGAACACATGTACATAGGAGCATGAGGAGAAGAAACACACCTTCAGCCATCTTAGGAAGTCAGGTTTATATCATCCTAAATAACACAGTGCTTTGAAATCCAAAATTTATTTAAT
This sequence comes from Mus caroli, assembly GCF_978045245.1. Lineage (NCBI taxonomy): Eukaryota > Metazoa > Chordata > Mammalia > Rodentia > Muridae > Mus > Mus caroli. Next base: position 74,519,239 of record NW_028227262.1, on the reverse strand, counting down.
AGAAATATTTCTATAATAACATACCAAATTAAATATTTTATATTTTTATTAATTAAACTATTTACTTTACATACAGACCTCAGGTCCCCTTTCTTCTCTTCTTCCCGTCCCTTCTTTGTACCTCCCCTTCTCCAATTAGTTTTTCTTCCTTTTCTTTTCAGAATAGGGGGCTTCCCATGGATTTCAACCAACCTTGGCATAGCAACTTGCAGTAAAAATAGGAGCATCTTCTTCTATGAGGCTAGATGTGACCACTCAGTTAATGGGAAGGGATCTAAATGCAGGAAACAACACTCAGAGACATCCCTGCTCCTGTGTGTTACATATCCTGTTCCTGCTGTTTGGAATCCCACATGAAGATCCAGCTGCACAACTGCTACATATGTGAAGAAGACCCAGGTTCTTCCCATGCATGGTCTCTGGTTGGCAGTCCAGTCTCTAAAGCTCTTATGTATCCAGGTTAGTGGTGTCCTCAACCCCTATGGCTCCTTCAAATCCATCCTCCACTTATTCCACAGGATTCCCTAAGCCCTGCCTAGTGTTTACCTCTGGTCTCTGCATCAATTTCCATCAGTGGTAAGTGAACCCATTCTAGTGACAGCTATTCTTGCTCCTATCTGCTAATATAGCCGAAAATGATTAATAGTGTCAAGTTGGGCTCTGTCTCATGGCAAGGGTCTCAATCTAGGACAGTCATTGACTGGTCATGCCCTAAATTTAAGCTCCCTCCTTTACCGCAGCTGTACATCTTGTAGGTATGACAAATTGTAGGTGGAAGTTTTTGTGACTGGGTTGGTGTATCAAACCCTCCATTTTAATTCCTAGTTAGGAGAGGCCAAAACTACTCCTACTCCTTCTTGGGACTGGCCTCCATTTTAAAAGAAAAGGGGCCTGAGAACTTGACATATTGGTGAACCCAAGCTGCACCTAAGTTCCAGGAAGAACCACATAGCTTGTCTCTGGCCCACATCCCAGAATTACTCCCTAGCTACACCTTAGCAACAACCAACCAGGATTAGTCTGGTAGTTCCAGACACATTTTTAAACTATGATTGTTCATCAGTTTGCTTCAGAGCGCCCATCTGTCAGTTAATAATCATTTAGTTCAATGCTTGCTAGGCTGGAAACCTTGTTTGCTCAGCACTTCCTATAAAACCTTGTCCTGTCTCTCCTCCCACTGATGGGCCATTGATGGCCAACTAGGCCATCCTCTGCTACATATGCAGCTAGAGACACAAGCTCTGGGGGTACTGGTTAGTTCATATTGTTGTTTCCCTTATAGGGTTGCAGACCCCTTCAACTCTTTGGGTTCTTTCTCTAGCTCCTTCATTGGAGACCCTGTGTTCCATCCAATAACTTACTGTAAGCATCCACTTCTGTATTTGCCAGGCACTGGCATAGCCTCACAAGAGGCAGCTATATCAGGATCCTGTCAGCAAAATCGTGTTGGTATATACAATAGTGTCTGGGTTTGGTGGTTGTTTATGGAATGGATCCCCAGTGTTGCAGTATCTGGATGGTCCTTCCTTCAATCTCAGCTCCAAACTTTGTCTGTATAACTTCTTCCATGGGAGCAGGGTGAGGGGGGAGTGTATAGGGAATTTTTGGAGAGGAAACTAGGAAAGGGGATAGCATTTAAATTGTAAATGAAGAAAGCATCTAATAATAAATAAATAAATAAATAAATAAATAAATAAATGTTAAAAAACAAAACAAAACAAAACCCAACAAAACCAAAATGAAAACAAGAACAAAAGAAAACATCAAAAAACTTGTCCTGCTGAGGACTCGGGCTTTACCCTCCTGTCCTGCTCCATCAGGGGTGGCAGTGAGCTCAAGCTTGAGCTTGAATAAAGATCCTAGTGCAATTGCATCAAAATCAGCTCTTTTGGGGCTCGTGAATGCTTACTGAGTGGGCCAGAAATTACAGGAGATAGCATTTTCAGGCTCCATATTCCCTACTGCTAGGCGTTTTAGCTAGTGTCACCCTTATGAATTACTGGAAAGTTCTATTGTACCAGGTTTCTAGCTCACTCCAGAGATGCTCCACTTCATTCCAGTTGTATCTCAGTACTCTTCCCCTCATCCCTTCCCTTCCCTGACTCTCACTCAGTCCCCTCCCAAGTACAGCTTGAAATCAGGTATGGTGATACCTCCAGAGTTCTTTCATTGGCACAACTGTATTATCTATCCTGAGTTGTTTTTTGCTTGTTTGTTTGTTTTTGTTTGTTTGTTCTTGTTGTTGTTTTTCCATTTGATATTGAATATTGTTCTTTCAAAGTATATAAAGAATTGTGTTGGTATTTTGATGGCAATTGTGTTGAATCTTGGAAATTTATTTTGGTAAGAGAGCCATTTTTCCTATGTTGATCCTAGCAATCCATGAACATGGGAGATCTATCTTCTAATATCTTCTTCAGTATCTTTTGTCAAAGATTTAAAGTTCCTGTCATAGAGGTCTTTCACGTGCTTGATTAGAGTTATACTAAGATATCTCATATTATTTATGGCTATTGTGTGCAGTGTTGTTTCATTAACTTCTTTTTCAGCCCATTTAATATTTGCTCATAAGAAGGCTATTGGATTTTTTGTTTTTGTTTGTTTGTTTGTTTGTTTGTTTTTTAGTTAATTCTGTATCCAGTCTCTTTGCTGAAGGTGTTTATCAGAGGTAGAATTTCCCTGTTTAAATTTTTTGGGATACTTTATATAAACTGTCATATCATCTGCAAATAGCAATACGTTGACTTCTTTCTTTCTTATATGTGTATAATAAATCAATAAAAAGTAAAATAAAATGTTAATAAAATAAATATAATAAAAATAAAATAATATTATAAAAAGAGTACATATATGTCTTAGTTAGCGTTTTACTGCTGTGAACAGTCACCATGACCAAGCCAAGTCTTATAAAAAACAACATTTAATAGGAGCTGGCTTACAGGTTCAGAGGTTCAGTCAGTCCATTATCATCAAGGCAGGAGCATGGCAGTATCCAGGCAGGCATGGCACAGGCAGAGCTGAGAGTTATATGTCTTCATCCAAAGGCTAGTAGTGGAAGACTGATTTCTAGGGAACTAGGTTGAGAGTATTAAGCCCACACCCACAATGACACACCTACTTCAACCAGATCACAGCTATTCCAACAAGGCCAAACCTCTAAATGGTACCACTCCCTGGTCCAAGAATATACAAACCATCATATTTCACTTCCTGGCCACCATAGACTTGTTCAAACACATGAGTTTATGGTGGGTGGGTGGGGGGACATACTTAAACACGTACAATGCAAAATGCATTTAGTCCAACTTTCAAAGTCCTCATAGTTTATAGCAGTCTCAACAATGTTAAAAGTCCAAAGTTCCAGGTCTCTTCTGAGATTCATCCAATAACTTAACTGTAATCCCCCAATAAAGACAGGAAACCAGCTGGGCAATTTCCAAACTCTGCATCTCCATGGCTGATGTCAAAGTCTTCAGATCTCTATTCCTTTTTTCATCTTTGCTGACTGCAACAAATTGCTTTCTTCTGGACTGGTTCCACTCCCTGTTAGAAGCTTTCTTCAACATGTATCCCATGGCTCTGGCATCTTTAACATCTTGGTGTCTCCAAGGCAATTTCAATGTTATAGCTTCTTGTTTCAGTGTCTGGGATTCCACTTGATCTTTTGGCTCTTCCTAAGGGCTGGCATCACTTCTTCAGCTCTGCCTTCTGTAGCACTCTAAACTCAGGTTGATCTACTCCCTGGTCCAAGAATATACAAACCATCATAATATATATGTGCATATATATGTAGTTATTCTATAGATTCTGTTATTTTAGAGAATCCTGAATAACACAAAATTTAAACAAAATAAAGGGCCATTTATCTCAGGGGGGTGGGGCACATAGAGATATTCTTTTTTTTTTTTTAAAGATTTATTTATTTAATGTATATGAGTACACTGCTGCTGTCTTCAGACACACCAGAAGAGGACATCAGGTCCCTTTACAGATGGCTGTGAGCCACCATGTGGTTGCTGGGATTTGAACTCAGGACCTTTGGAAGAGCAGTCGGCGCTCTTAACCACTGAGCCATCTCTCCAGCCGAGATATTCTTTCTAAGATGAAGGATAGATTCTTTCACCTGTCCACACTCACCACCAATAAAGAAAGAAAACGTTTAGTCAGCTTTTTGGGATTCTGAGGACCACATTCTTCATTTGTGTATGTTACTCCAGCCCATAGTCCAAGTACCAAGGAAGCTGCTAGGTTTATTTGTGTCCCGGAACAAGAGAAGGCTCTTCAACAGCTCCAGACTTCTTTGAAGACTGCTTTATCATATGAATTTACCATGTGGATATCACGTTTTATCATGTAATCCAACAGTCCCAGCAGTGCCAGGTAGGGATTCTGCTTAGAGATTGACAGGCCACTGTAGGTGAATCATAGAAGAGACCTTTGAAATTTTAGATCAAGCTACTGAGCAGCATCCCTTCATGGCCTCTGTATCAGCTACTGCCGCTATGTTCCTTCCATGTTTGAGTCCCTCTCCTGGTTTTCTTCGATAATAGGCTACAACTTGGAAGTGTAAACCAAATAAAACCCTTTCTCCCTAACTTGCTTTTTGGTCATAGTGTTTCATTCCTGCAATAAAAACCCTAATTAAGACAGAATATTATTTTCCTTTGATGTGCATATGTGTTACCAATGAGTTCAAAGTGGTTGCTCTCTCCTATTCACTTGATCTAATCAGCATAATGTTGTCAATATATTGCACCAATGTGATATTTTGTAGAAGAGAGAGACAACTAAGAACCCTTCTAAGTAAGTTAAGATGCATGACTGGAGAGTTTAATATCCTCAAGACAAAACATTAAAGGTATATTTCTGGAATTACCAACTGAAAGCAAATTGCTTGTGATGGTTCTAAGAGACTAGTGCCAAGTAAACGGCAGTTGTTCGAACAACATATGCATACCATATACCAGGAGGTGTGTTAAGTTGCTGAAATAAGAACAACACATCTGGTGCAGCAGCTGTAATTAGAGTCACTATGTAATTGAGTTTTCAATAGTCACCTGTCATTCTCCACAATTCATCTGTCTTTTGCACTGGCCAGATAGGAAAGCTAAAATGAGATATAGTGGGAACCACCACCCCAGCATTTTTCAAATCTTTTCTGGTGGCACTAATTTCTGCAGTTCCCCCAGGGATGTGATACTGTTTTGATTCACTATTTTCCTTGGCAGAATCAACTCTAAAGGGTTCCTGTTAGCTTTCCCAACCATAATAGCCCTCACTCCACAGGTCAGGGATCTAATGTGAGAAGTCTGCCAACTTCTAAGTTTATCTATCCCAATTATACATGTGGGGACTGGGGAAATAACAAGATAGAGAAAAACTAGACCTAAAATTTCAGACTTTAGCCAAAAGTGCATTCATAACATGATTTCCATAAAGCCTTTAAATTTAACTGGAGGCATACGGTGTTTTGTGGGGTATCCTGGAGTCAGCATCAATTCTGAACCAGTTTGCAACAAACCACAGAAAGTCCAATAGTTTTCTTTCCCATAGTGTAGCCTAACCCTAGTAAAAGGTCGTAGGTCCCTCTGGAGAAGGATTGAAGAAAGACTAACAGTAAAACTCTTCTGTGTTTTATGTGCTACCGTGGGACTTCTTACTGTTCTTTTTTGGTTCCCTCTTTTCAAGTTTAAGTCACGCTATCCTCTAAGATTCAGCTGTAAACTCCTGGCTAATATTAATAGTGATATGCAAAAGAATAAAAACGGGAGATTTTCTTTTAGTTAAAAATTAATAATTAAATCATCAGGCTAAGATCTGGTAATATTTGTAATAATTCTCACCCCCTTAATATGTTTCTTATCAAGTATTTATTCATTCCAATGCAAAAAGTAACTGGCACTTTCTCTGTGAGTATGCTCTTTACTGATTTCTACAAAAGATGGAGGTCTTATTTATGTGATAAAGATCTATGCAGTTTTCAGTCCTTAACTGCTTCTAATAAGATACTGTTTATGTGTGTAATTTACTCTCTAGTTGAATAATTTTTTTTCTGGACAAAAGTATCTGAATTATTTTACTGACATTGTCCTAGTTTTAAGTACATGTTTTTTTTTTTTAAATTATTAATTTTGTTTATGTACTGGTCACCCATTGCATAACAAGCTATTGTGAACATGTGGAAAACAGGTTCACAAACAGAAGTCACCACCTTTCTTTCTGTTATATGGCCCTAATATTCAAACTTGACCAGGTTTACTGGAAAATACCTTTCTTAGCTGAGCCAACTCACCAGGAGTTGATATAAAACCAAGTATTAGTTTGTATTCTATGTCTTCACATTATTATGGTTAAACACTTCAGGCTATAGATAGACATGTCAGATGATCTCTGCTCTCCTATGGGAGCACAACTGTACTGGCTAGTTTTGTGTCAACTTGACACAGCTGGAGTTATCACAGAGAAAGGAGCTTCAGTTGAGGAAGTGCCTCCATGAGATCCAACTGTAAGGCATTTTCTCAATTAGTGATCAAGGGGGAAAGGCCCCTTGTGGGTGGGACCATCTCTGGGCTGGTAGTCTTGGTTCTATAAGAGAGCAGGCTGAGCAATCCAGGGGAAGCAACCCAGTAAAGAACATCCCTCCATGGCCTCTGCATCAGCTCCTGCTCCCTGACCTGCTTGAGTTCCAGTCCTGACTTCCTTTGGTGATGAACAGCAGTATGGAAGTGTAAGCCAAATAAACCATTTCCTCCCCAACTTGCTTCTTGGTCATGATGTTTGTGCAGGAATAGAAACCCTGACTAAGACAACAACATTCAGAGTATTATTGTTTTGTTGTTGTTAATGTTTTAATGAGGACTTAGAAGCAAAAGAATTTGCTAGTACTAAAACTACAGTGAGTTGCACCAGATGCATGTCATGGAAATGTTTATCAGTATTAGAAGGGAATGATTAGATAAATGTTGAGCATTTCTGGAGAATTTCCAATTGGCTCTTGCTATTTTGATTCCTATGTGTAATTCCTTGGGTTTTTTTTTTTTTTAAAGAGTACTAATGAATGTTGAGTGAACTAGTTCTAATGAATACACAAATGTTTTGCAAGTTGCTTCTCTCTACTTTTTTTCTCTCCTTTTCTTTCTCTCTTTCCTTAGCAAATGACATATTGTAATGAGTTGTGGAGAGACATCTAAGTGGTGATTAAACAATGTCTCCTCAAAGACAGTTAAAACCCACAAACTGTCAATAACCATACATATGAGTTTAGAAGTTGCTCTTCAGGAAACACTACATATTATGAATGAACTTCAAAATACATTTACCCCAGCCCAGTTCTGCTATGATTGCTGCCTTAGACAATATCTTGAAAACTACCTGTGAACAACATTTTCTCAGCTTTATTCATCGAAATATAATAAAATGTATTATTTAAATTTGTGTGAATATTATGCTGTATACATAATGCTCTGTAACCTACATTGGTGTATATGTATGTCTATTACTACATTTTGGTTCCATGCTTTCATATATGTCTCCACACATTCATAGGCCATTGTTATTTATACTGGAGGAATTAATTTTTATAACATTTGCATGTAGAAAATGTTGAAGTACTTCAACAATGTTTTTGCATGTCAATCAGGAAATACATGACATATATAATGAAATTTATATTTTACCCAAAGGTAAAAGGGAGCATATTTGAAAAGACAATATCTAAAAATAGTAGAGGTTGAGGGGATTACTGAGGTTTTCATTAAAATGCATATTGGAAGGATTTAAATATTTCCATTATAGTATTATTTTAATAGATATGGACTGAAGAATATGGTTATATTATAATTCCATGAACTCTATAACAAGTAATGAAGATAATAGAAAACTATCTTTGTTCACATATGAAAATAATTGTCAAATAGAAATACAAATAATCTTCTTTCCAACAGTAAGCCAAAAGCTTGATCAATTTTGTGTATTCTAATATAATACACAAGGGAAAATAAAACTGTCTTACTTTATAAAAAAAAGGCAATCATAAATATAAATATATACTTGCAATATGCAGGGGAATAAATAAAACAGGGTATGAATTGTGAAATTTGTGGGATTAAGCTGGACTTACAAGAATCCCTTGTTACTACCATCTTAGTCCTAAAAAACCATCACACAGATGAAGACAGCATGCAAATTCTTAACACGAATTAACATTGCTGGTCCTTCATATAATTACCATATATTCGTTTTTAATACATGTGGGGAATCTTAGGAACCTTTACATGCATTAATATTTTATATAACATTGATCATTCCTGTAACAGAAACAGTAGCAGAAATCTCATTACCTTGGGGAGGTGTGTATGTGTGTGTGTCTGGGTGTGTTTATCTAATAGATTGTGACCAAATAAAACATTTCAAAGAAAAGAAGCAAATATTTCATGATAAAAATATATATTACTCTTATATCTAACACATGAACTGAGAATATATGTTAGTAAAATAAAAAAGATACAAGAACAGCCATTTTAACTAGGTACACCTATATTTTTTATCTTGTATACCTCTTTACATGGTGTTTAAATGAAAAATAAATGTATTTATATATGTATTTATACAATAACTAATGAAATGCTTAACCAGTGGCCACATGAGTTTAAAACCATTGCTGGAGAAAGGAAATTTTATTATGAGCATTCATAGCATTTTTTTCATTTTTATTGGTTATTTTATTTATTTACATTTCAAATGTTATCCCCCTTCCCAGTTTCCCCTCCAGAAGCCCCCTATCCCCTCCTCCCTCTCTCTGTCTCTATGGGGGTGTTCTCCCACCTGCCCACCCACTCCTGTCTCAGAGGCCTATTCATAGTAATTTTAAAATAGCTTTCAAATCTTGTCAAAGAGTAAAAATACTTAGTTCATAAGGAAAATGTAGACATTTTAAATTTACTAGGTTATACTATGTTAAAGAAGCAATGGCAAGCCGCTTTGCAAACTTCAGAGATTATTGACCAGGGCTGTGATGTGTGCTTAAACAAAGGTGCTTGGAGTCAGCAAGCCTGGGAGATAAGTGATGAAATCAATAAGGAATCAAGCAAGGTGCCAGCAAATGTGAAGAGTTACTCCGGTTCAGTCAGGTGCTACTACAAGTCATCAAAGCCAATCTGATGAAGCCGGCTCAAAACAGCACTAAAATGAGGAGAGCCTTCTGAGGTGAGCACAGTCTTAGCTTCAGTCTGTCATTCCAGTTCATCTGATTATACAAGATCACAGTCAGACACTCATGAGGGATTGAAATGCATAGCATTACTCCAGCATAACTTAGGCAATTTAAGTAGTTAGAACATAGTCTTTTAAGTCATTTAAGAAACTTGGTGTTTTTTTAATTTTTAAATTGAGGACTGACATATTAACAATTCTATAATTCAAGCATACCCTAAATTATTTGTAATAAGACATTATCAAAATGTGAGTGAAGGAATTATCACACAGTTACATCCCCAGATCATGAATTTTTGTTGAAAAGAAAAGAATTAGTCATCTCCTGGAACCAGCCCATCAATGAGTTTTCTAGTACCATGATATCAGCACCAAACTCATATGAGAAAATAACACTAACTCATTAGTGTGCATTTATAAATTCATATGTGTTTGTGTTTGTATGTGAGTGTGTGTGTGAAGCAAAAGTAATTAAACAATAAGAGTTCATGAACTTGAGGAGTTGGGGAATATGGGAGGAGTTGGTGAGCAGAGTAAGGATCTTGTAAATACAGATCTCAGAAAATTTTCAAAAATATAAAATTTAAATAAAAATTATAAATTTTGCATGTTTAGAATATATTACATTTATGTAAGCATTACATTTTTAGTATATATTTCTCTCTCTATAAATGTATTTACCATTTTATACTGTTTACATTTATAATTATTTTATGATATTATTTTATTGATTAATTACATTTGTTCTGAAAAAGTAAATATTAAAACTCCTGCCCATAATTACAGAATTATAATAAATTACAGAATAAATATTATTTAAAGCAAATTTAATAATGAATAGAAATGCCCTTTACAGTATACATTACCCATTTCTTACCAATAATATTGGTATGTATTTTGTAAAATGATGAGAATATAAAAATGCTGTTATTTTGTGTAAAGTATGAGTATTTTAATATACAAATTGAACTAGTAATTTGTGTATTGTTTTTCTATAGATGAAGTTACTCTAATTCATGAATGTTTTAGGTAATACAATATGTATTTTGAAATTGTGCCTTGTTTCTAATCTTCTCAATTTATTTTTCAGGAAAGAAACCAAACTTCTCTTCACAATCACTAGTTATAGAGACTCTCTTGTCTCTGCGCCTCTTAAGCAAAAAAAATTAATGTTCTGATTTTCCATTGGCCTTAGTTAACATAGCATCCCTTACTTGGTGATAATTGAGTTTTCTAGTCTGTCTTTCACTTTATTTATTTATTTATTTATTTATTTAATTTTATTTTTTATTATTAATCATTTTATTCATTTACATTTCAAATTATATACCCCTTCCCTGTTACCTCAACACCAATCCCCCATCCTACCCACCCTAACCCTCTCCCTTTCCCCTTTATGACGGAGCTCCTCCATCCATTTACCCACTCCTGTCTTACCCCTCTAGCATCCCCCTGTGCTAAGGCATCAAGCCTCCTCCTCTCCTCTCTGATGTCAGATAAGGCCATCCTCTACTGATACATATGTATACATCCAGATAAATATGTATCTGGAGTCCTAGCTCCCTCAATGTATACTCTTTGGTTGGTGGTTTAATCTCTGGGAGCTCTGGGTTATCCAGTTAGTTGATATTGTTCTTCTTATGTGGTTACAGTCCCCTTCAGCTCCTTCAGTCCTTCCCCTAACTCTTCCATTGTCTTTTCAATGAGCATCTGTTTTTTTTTTTCCATTTTCATGATGGTCTAACTATTTTGAATTTAACAATTAGATTCTCTTCTATCTTTGTAATATATTTAATGTAATATTTAATAACTAATTCTTCACCAGGGAAAACATGTTATCTTGTCCTTTAAAAAAGTACAAAGTGACAGGGGCATGGGTTTGAATGTAGCACTAGTCACCAGTGGCTAGATTCCTGAAGGCATTGACTTCTTCTATCTTAGCCCTTGTTTGTCATTATGAAAACTTCCAGTAAGAATCCACTTACTGATTGTGTCTGAGGTCCATTACACAAAATCAAATCCTTAATTGTCACTGGTTTTGGGCTAAGAATATGTAGTTAAACCAGTCATGGGTCCTAAAGAAGAAACTAAAACTATTATTCTGCTATATGGACATAGTAAAAGTTTAATTCCAAACAACTATTCACTCTGCATACATTAATTAGCGCTTCTCTGAAACTTCACCAGAGAAGCTCTAGTTTTTACTAAATTGTGACTACCAAAGTCTCCATAATTGAATATGAGACTAAATAGCAGCCCTCAGTGGCATTTTTACATATCTCCCCAACTCCATAGCTCAGTGATCTTTACATAACAGGGACTAGAAAGACAGGAAGAGCCATATGTATAAAACCTGTAGGATGTACAAAACTTGTGGAATCTCAATACAGACCAAATCCAAGTATAGAGACGGAAGGTAGGCATGAAGTCCCACCACATTCTCAGGACTTACTGAGAGTTGGTTGGTTACTGCTGAGAAGCATCAGTTTTCAAGAGTATAATTACTGGTAGATCAATCATAGGTCAATGGAAAGAAGGCTGCAACAGATAGAATAGACTCAATTATTTTAAAGAATACATGAACTTAATCATGTTGGGAAGGAAGTGGTAGTTCTACAGGGAGCTTTGGTTTAAAAAAGTGAACATGATAAAAATAAAGAAAGTAGAAATGTATTCTTTTTAAATAAGATCTAAAGATTCTTTAAATTTCCTCAGTGCCCTTTGTTATGTCTCACTTTTCCTTTCTGCTTTTGTTAATTTGGGTGCTGCCTCTGCATTTTACTTAGTTTGACTAAGGGTTTCTCAATCCCCTCTATCTTGTTTTTCTCAAAGAACCAGCTCGTGGTTTCATTGAATATTTGTATTGTTCTCTTTGTTTGTAATTGATTGGTTTGAGCCTTGAGTTGGAGTATTTCCTGGCATCCACTCCTCTTAGATGTGTTTGCTTCATTTTTTTTCCCCAAGAACATCCAGGTGTATTTCTTAACTTGCTAGTATGAGAATGTTCTAATTTATTTATGAATGCACTTAGTGTTTTGAGCTTTCTTCTTAGCACTGCTTTCATTATGTCCCATAAGTTTGGGTATGTTGAACCTTAGTTTTCATTAAATTCTACAGTATTTAATTTCTTCCTTTATTTCTTCTGTGACTTAGAGATCACTAAGTACAGAGTTGTTCAGTTTCCATGAGCTTGTAAGGTTTCTGTTCTTTCTGTTCTTATTGAAGCCTAGCTTTATCATAAAATACAGTGTATCATTTTAAATGTCTTATGTCTGTTAAAACTTGCTTTGTGATCAGCTCTATGATTAATTTTGGAGGATCAGTGAGTTATTAAGAATAAGGTATATTCTTTGATTGGGTGTTGAAATGTTCTGTAGGTATCCTCCATTTGATTCATAACTGTAACATTAAGTTTTTCAAACTTTGCTTTTAACAATGGTTCTCAAATGCTCCCTGTGGTGGTGGTGGTAGATATATATGTATATCAGTACAAGTGCCAGCAATAAATGGAAGATAGTGCTAGTTCAATGTCATGTGTCTTCTTAAATCACAGTATTTTTGAACAATGGAGATGTCTGGAGCTCACTGGTCTGGTTAGCTTCACTTAACCTCTAGGAATGTTATTGTCTCACCATAGCCAGGTCTATAGGTGGGTGTTGTCATGCATGGCTTTATATCTGAGTGCTGAGAATATAAATTCAGGTCCTTGTGATTTCTCAGTCATATCTCCTGTGTTTTTCTCGAGCTTTATATAGGCCTTTTCTGGCTCTTGTTTCTAATTCGTTTATATTGCTTTATTCTAAATATTGGCAGTTGGCCAGTCAATAAATTCATTGACAGGGATTGGAAATTTTAATACCCATGAAAGTAGAAATTTTTATATGAATTGCTAAAAAATAAATTTAAATATCATTTCGTTTTAGTAGTAATAGTGCCTGTCCACAACTTAAACTGCTTAAGTAAAAATGTGTCTGCTGACCTTCAACATATGTTGGTCAGGCAGTCTTCCCCCCAACTGTACATGCTCTAAATTAAAGCAGATGCCTGACAAGCATCGATACTGATTTTTGAATACTCATTGAATACTTTTTCTTATTCTTTCTGGTTTGTTTGTAAGTGTCTTTGAAACTTTAAGCTACGTCACAGTTATTTACCATGCTATTTCTGCTTGGGGAAACATTTTAGGGACTAGGAATCCTTACATAAATGACATGTTAAAATTTCATTAGCCAGCCAGAAAAGTGTTTTCCTATTTTCACATCATAGCATGCAATGAAACATAACAATGTGAAGTCAGTTAGTTAAAAGGAACAGTGTGTGGCCTAACTGGAATGAGAAATGGCCTTCTACAAAATGTCAATCACATTTAAAGGGCAGTATTATATATAAAGACTACTTTAACACAAGATTCACAGGGAGATTTATATCTTGATATTTTGATTTTTAAATATATTTATGAACACATTTTGAGTTAGCCTTTTCTTTTTTTTTTAAGAAAAACATGATTTATTAGTGAGGAACTCAGTTAAATGAAAATGATTCTTTTGATGATTTCAATAAAAATTGATATCATTAAAAGATACATATTTTCCCAAAACCGTATTGACTTAGATATATCATACTATTTAATTGACAAACGTATATGAATTGTCTATCTGTTGCTTCTTTGTTTTGTTTTATAAATGAACAAAATAAAGTTTTAAGGATGGATGTTATGTTTTCCTTTCTAGGAACACAAGGTGAATTACTGATCTGAATCTAACATGTTTTATTCACTTTGATAACACAGTCCCTATAATAATAAAGTTGAATAAATAATTAAGTTTGACAAAATCTATTGCTAATAATAACAATTAAATTCCAGGAAAATTGTCCTGTTTCTGGAAAAGAATGGAAAGAAATAACTTCTTAATTTAGGTAAAGCTTTGTGAGGAGTCTGACCCATTAGGTGAGGGTTAAATGATAACTATAAAATAATATGGGTAAGAGTACATGAGTAAAGAAGAAAGAAATGAAGACTATAGGATGGTACATACATGGCCTCTTATCTGCTTTTAGCAGTGACCAATCAGAACCCTTTGAATCTTACTTCATTGTTGAAGTCTGATGTAGTTCTAATGTAAGTTTTCATATCCCGAGTTATGCATAAATTGCCTCTGTTGTGGACATATTTCGAATTAGTCCTTTTTCTCTGGAGGAAAAAATGTGATTTGTTAGTGAGAGACTCAGTTCGATTATCCTGTATAAAGATCCTCAAGTATCCTGAACACAAACGAAGAGGCTTCTTATGCATCAACCTTCTTTATTTCAGCAACAGACATACATTTTTAAATGCTTCTTAATCAATATTTAGCCTCAGGATCAAAAGTATCTATTTTCTTAAAATCAAGAAGGAAGGCTCTTGAGTGTCAGATCCTGTGTATGTATCGATCTTTCAGTTGATCTGTATGCAGAGATGTGATTAGGATCCTTTACATCCAATTATTAAACTAAGCAAGGTGCTTCACTGATGTGCTTCTGGTTCTGACATTTTGTTTAAAGCCGCAGAATATAATTGATATTGGAAGACCTCGAGACTGTCACTCTGAATCACATTATTGTAACACAAACCTCTGAGACTTTCAAAAATGACTGCCTACGTCAGCGTCATGCCAGCCAAGCCTAGAGTCTGAAAGTTCTAATCAAAGTTCGTTTTACCCCAATATAGAAGTTTTGCCCTCATGGTTAGGTGCTTCTTATGCCAACCTAGTAGAATTCCTTCTTGTAGATTACTTGCTGTCGTCTAAAATTCACTGCATAGAACTCAGTCTTCAAGACAGCACTGGATGACTCTTAGGAGTCATTTCATTGAAGGCATGCAAGCCTTGCTTGTAAATATCCAAATGCAGATGGTTGGATCATTAAATTATTCATTGATTTCTTTGTCCATTCATGAACAATAAATTTTGCATTATTATTTTTTTATCTGATGATCTTTTGCAAATACAAGAGATGGAGTGTTAGTAGTGCAAGTCAAGTAAAACAGGGAAATATATTCTAGGCTCTGAAAATCATCTCATCACAAAGCATGTTGCTTAATAGTGTTTTCTAATTGTGAATACCATGAAGACAAGCTGTAAATAATATCCAATTAGCAGGATCTAACCTGAACAATCTTTACTCTGAAAGCTTTCAGCAGAGTTGAGCCTTTTCTTGATTTATAATATAATTTGCCTTGGGTGGGGTTGGGGGTAGGGAGATGTCACAATCGTAAACAGCCAACCCAGTCGACATTTTAGCATGGAGCAGAAAAGAACCCACAAGCCCCTAATTCTTATGAAAGAGTTATGGATAGATTTGGCTTTATGGGAGGGAGATCCAGTTTTCTATGGGAATGAGTCTTCTCATAGGTCAACAGTACTGCAATGCATGAGGTCAAATGTTGGCATTCATAGGAAGCACAAATTCAACTAAACTTAACTTATTATTAAAAATAGAAAGGAGGCTACAATATCAGGGGGAAAGAAAAGTGGGTGGATTAGGGAGGAGTATAAGAGGGGAGAAAACATGTCTAAACTACAGTATATGAAATTTTCAAAATTAATGAAAAAGTATTTCAAAAATACATATTTTGCACTTTGAAAGGGATTTTTATAAGTTTTATAAGTTTATAACCAGGCACACATAGATGGCAAAAAAAGGACTGAAAAGAGGAATCAAGACTTCCTTCTACACCACTGGGCAGTGGTAGCACACCCCTTTAATCCCAGAACTTGGGAGGAAGATTTCTGAGCTCGAGGCCAGCCTGGTCTACAGAGTGAGTTCCAGAATAGCAAGGGCTACTTTCCTTCTTGCTCCAGATAAAGAATTTTCCATAAGTTTGCTTATCAAAATTAATTGTACAATTGTTATACTTAACAGATAGAGGGCAAAATTTAAACATTTCATAATCACATCCAGTGTTTTTGATGAAGTTTATTTGGGACAAAGACCCACTACATATATTATATGTGTGTGGAAGGGGCACATGTATGTATGTATGCATATAAATTGTGTGTATATATATATATATATATATATTCATTAAAATATTTATGGTCAAATATAGATGCATTATAATGTTTGGTTTTACTTGTCCCTCCACTTTTATAAATGAAGAAAATGATAATTATACCAAGGTATTATTTCAATTATCTTAATAAATATATGTTGGCTATTGGCATGGCTCTTCTTCAAGAATACATATACCCAAGACTACATTTATAAATCAGCAAGTAAAGACCTTTTGCTTTTTTCTGAAAAATCTGGGCTTACTTTGTCACCACTGGGAGGCCCACAACCATCTATACCTCCAATATCAAGGGATCGGGTACACTTTTGGGGATCTGCTGTGGACACTTTCATGCACATGGAGCCCATAAATAAACTCAGAAATATATACACCCAAAATAATAAATAACTCAGTAATTAAATATAGTATATTATTTCCTAATGTGGAAAAATAAGATAAAGTTATAATAGTACCTTGTTCATTTGTTCCAAAATATCTTGAGTATATTCCTTCAGCTTCTAAATAAGATTGAAGAAATCTTAGTAACTAAATATTTCTTCCCTATCTGAGTAGAATTCAAAGAAGGTAGTGAATAGTTTTCTTCTGCATTCAAATGTTAGTTTTTGTTTGTTTGTGTGTTTGCTGTTGTTTTTTATTTTGGTTTTCTTTTGTTTTGTTTTGCTTTTTGTTTTTCGAGACAGGGTTTCTCTGTGTAACCCTGGTTGTCCTGGAACTCATTCTGTAGACCAGGCTGGCTTTGAACTCAGAAATCCACCTGCCTCTGCCTACTGAATGCTGGGATTAAAGGTGTGTGCCACCAACGCCCGACTCTCAAATATTACTTTTAAGTACTGAAATGTAAAGAATGGATATAGAATGAAGAATTGATTAATTATAAATTATTGAAGAAAAATAGGGATTAAACATCTAGTCATGTAAATGTGAGTGAATCATGTCAATATTCAATCACTATACTTATCCAGAAAAATAATTTCCCTTCGAGCTAGCTGAAATGTGATATATGCCCCAAGCATTCAGTTGTTTGAACACTTCATCCCCATTAGGTGCCATTGTTTGTGGGAGCTTATGATGAAGTTAAGCCTTGCAGGAGGAAATATGTCACAAGGGTGGGCTTTGAGAGTTCTTAGCTTCAGCCTTACTCCAGTAATTTCCTCAGTTCACTGATTTCTGTTGAACGTGAGGTCCCTCGGCTGGCTTACTGCTCTACAGCCTGCTGCCCACTGTCCCTCAACATTATCCATTTTCATTCTGGAAACTTAAGACAAATTAAACTCTTCCTCAAGTTGCTTTAGGTCATGGGATTTTATCATAGCAATAGCAGTAACTGACATATAGGTCTCCATTTAGTGTCAGGCTTTAGTCTTTGAACAGAGTTTAAAAGAAATAGAGTTGGTTATATTTTCACTTTTTAAGAAAAAAATCAGCTAAAGGCAAATGTTCTTTTAAAGTAAGGATTGTTATTAAAAACCTTACTATAATTAATGCAGAATTGACAGTTATTGACTAAGTTGACGATTAGCTCTGCATTTTTATATATTAATTTATTCACTTAACACCTTTATCATAGCCCCCCCTCTCCTGCCAGTCACCCCCTCACATGGCCAATACCCATGTCTCTCTCTTCTTTATCCATAAGACAGTTAAAGTACTCCCTGCAAACCAACCCACTCTGATAACTCAAGTCACTATAGGACTTTGTACATTGATAGGAGCCATATAGGAGAAGCTAAAAATTAGCAGGTGATCTTCCTGAGATGGTTCTTCCATGGACTCTAAAGCTACAACAGATTTACTCCTTTAGACAAGGCCAAGGAGATTACATTTGAGGAAAGATCACTAGGCATTAACTTATCCTTTTGAGTAGATTTCTGAAGAACAACGAAGAAGTCTTGTAGAGATGCTATATAGACAAATAGATTTCTTAATTCTTAATGGTGATTCTATAAGAATTCCTAAAATTAATAATTAATAAGGTATTTTATAGTAGGACTGTATTAAGTCCTTACTGATGTAAAACTGCAATGAGTACTCTGCTTGTCTTCAAGTATCACCAGTTAATTGCTTCTGAGATAGAAAACAGGCATTACAACTTAGAACACAGTCCAAGAGGTTGTAAAAATATTAACCGTAGGTAATAAAAAGGGAGCTAATGATAATAAAGGTACAAGGGCAGAAGATAAAATCTGAGTTTACACATACAGTACTTCAATAATTATATAGTTATGGTCTTTAATTCTCCATGAACCTGTAAAGCTGATGACAGATAATGAATGGATACATATGAACGAATAATGAATGGATACATGTTAATGAATAATTAATGGATACATATGAATGTGTCTCTGTTGTAAACTTCTTATTCAATTTATGATTTAAATTTAAATTTTAATTTATGATTGAACTTCCAATGAACTTTTGTTAAAAAGAGATTCTTGGAAAAACCACGTGATTTATTCTCCTAGAAGATGTACTAAAGACTAGGAGCTAGTGCTTTGCAGGTCTTTATTGGTAAGCCAGAGCAGGATGAGAGAGCAAGATTAGAAGAGAGCAGGGAAAACTTCCTTAGAGAACCTTTTTTCAAATTTTATTAGATATTTTCTTCATTTACATTTCAAATGCTATCCTAAAAGTCCCCTATACCCTCTACCTCCCCTGCTCCGCAACCCACCCACTCCCACTTCTTGGCCCTGGTGTTCCCCTGTACTGGGGCATATAAAGTTTGCAAGACCAAGGGGCCTCTCTTCCCAATGATGGGATCATTGGGAAGAGAAACTTTTTGGAGAAGAACTCAGAGAGAACATTAAAAAAAAATCAGGAAAAACCTACAAGAACTTAGAAATAAAGTCTAAAATCACTTTTCAAAATGTCCTTTATTCTTCCTGGGACTTCAACTAGTAGGCTGTGAGTTAGAGCCTTGAAGGAACTGCAGAGATAGAACCAAGGTTTCTTTATTTAATCCCACTGTCTTACTATGAGGTGTGAAACACCAGAGACTTCAGTTTCTGGCCTTTGAGGAACTTAAGACAGTCAGGCCAGCAACCACTGCAAACTGTAACTTAGACTTAGACAGGTAGAAGTTTTATTATTATTAAAGGGCAACCCTAAATATTGTGCATGACCAAGTCTTGCTCTTTGGCTATCTTCAAGGGAGAACCAGACAGAAGAACCACTACTCCCCAGCAATATATCCTCACCCACTGAGGACAGACAAGACAGTCCAGTCAGGGGGAAAGAATCTGTAGGCAGACAAAATGTTAGGGTAAATCCATGCTCCAGTTGTTGCAGGACTCAGATTAAGACTAAGTTGTGTGTCTGCTGCATATGTGAAGAGGGCATAGGTCCAGTCATCTTATGTTCCTTGATTAGCAGTTCAGTCTCTGAGAGCACCAATAGAGTTGACTTTATGGATCTTCTGTCTACTTCCTATCATCTTTGGGGTATACAATCTTACCACCTATTATTCCATAAGAGTGAGAAAGCTCCATCCAGTTTGGCTGTGGGTGTCTGCATCTGTCTGAGTCAGGTAATGGGTAGAGACTCTTAGAGGACAGCAGTGCTAGAATCCTGTCTGCAAACATAAATATCATTAATAGTGTCAGTGCATTAATACTGCTTGCCCATTATAGAACTTAAAAAGAGCAATTCAGAACTTCACATGGAAAGACAAAAATCCCAGGATAGCCAAAACATTCCTGAATATTAAAATAACTCCAGTAGGAATCACCTTCCGAATCTTAAGCTATACTACAGAGCAATAGTGATAAAACTGCATTATATTGGTACAGAAATTTCCTGGATGTTTTATGTCATGAACTTTTTAGATTTTTGCATTTTCTTTGACAAATGTATCAATTTCTTCTATCATACCTTCTATGACCAAGAGTCTTTCACTTCTTGTATTCTCTTGGTAGTGCTTGTATCTGTAGTTCCTGTTCTCTTTCCTATGTTTTCCATCTCTAAAATTTCTTTATAGCTTCTACTTCTATTTTAAGGTCTTGAACCATTTTATTCATTCCCATCATCTGTTGGATTATATTTTCCTGTATTTCTTTTAAAAGGATTTATACATTTCCTCCTTAAAGTCCTCTGCCATCCTTATTAGATTAGATGTGAGGTCATCTTCTTGTATTTCAGCTCTGTTAGTATATCCAAAGCATATTGTAACTGGATTGCTGGACTCTGGTGGCATTATATTGCTATAGCTCTTGTTGATTGTGTTCATATGGTATGTTCTAGACATTTGTTTTTCCCTATTATTGGCTGGATGTTCCTGATGTCAGCAGGACTCCTTAGAAAGGCAGGGTAAGCTATGAGCCATACAATGGAGATCAGCTGCACCACACAGCTGACCTATATTTGTTGTGCCTCATGTGGATCTCCATGAGCAGGAATTGGTGGGAAAATGTTCCAAATTGTTTGTTCCTTTGATCCCTCCCATAGGACTCCATGGGAAAGCAGGTTACTTTTGGGGGTCCCAGAAGGCTTAGGACATCAGAATAAACCTACAGACAGAAAATGGAGGTCAGGCGGCTACTTGTAACTCACCTCTTGGTTATCTATTTTATTCTTCTTTATATCCTAACTAAATTCCACAGAAATGCCTCAAAAAACAATATACTTTTACTCTTATTGCTTTCCCCCCACATTTCAATGACACAAGGACACCTGTTCCTGATATCGTCATAGATAAAAATTACTCTACTGTTCCTATATCTTGTCGCCTTTAGCTGATCACAACCAATTTACTCTTTCTTGCAAAGTCATTCAGAATGAAATGCTTATCTTCCAATTTCTATTTGTTTTAATTATATAAAAGCAGTTGAAATTGTAATTTCTATTACACTAATTGCCAATGAATATAATGAATGTGACATGTGTGAATAAAGACAAAAAAAGTTAAATGAGTGCTCTGCAGTTCATTCTTATAGAGATTACTATGTGACACTCTCTTAAATGTCTCAGACTCACACATTCTGATATATATTTCCATAGACTTTGCACTTAGCCCTAACTTCTTATTTTAAGACTTTTATATTTCTGCTTACAGTATGTCTTTAATATATAATATTACATACAAGATTTCTTTTTTATTAGTAATGAGATTTCTTCCTTGGGATTTTTCAATTTCTTGTTACAATTAAAAAAATGACACCTTTGATATTCATGTCTATGTTCTGTGTGTCAGGATTATCTAAAATGAAACTGTTCTTTGGAGAATAGTAACCCCCAAGTCCCATTAAAGTTGTTTTCAAATTGCATTTCAAAATATATGTTTAATTCTGTTTCTGCAACATGTTTACTGAGACAAGATAGCTAGAATGCTATTATAAACCTCTCATGTAGCCTTGGATTTTGCCTTCATTTTATGTATGTCAGTAGTCATTCAGATCCAGATCCTTGGATAATTCCTATGACAAACTGCATTTTAGGATTGAGGCCCTGAATTACTTTGCGAAATGGAAATATTTCCAATAAATATATACATGTCTGTAACTCTTCTAAATTTCACAGGTGAGATATACATCAAAATATAGGATAAATACACCTGAAGTAAAAAAGAAAAACAAAACTACCAAATATCTTCCACAAACAGAATGCAGAGAAATATTTAACTGCCTATTAAGATACAAGCATAAACTACACCAAATTAAATGATCAAGATTCTTGTAGATGGTAGATAGAATGAGTTATTTCCTTATAATACGGTAGGATGATTTTTTTTTAACATGATGAGCAAAAGCCAAACAACCATAAATAACAGAATGTACCCATAATACCATCTACTATGAAGACAGTAGATATAGGAAGTTCAGGAGCTCAAGGTAATACTGGGCTTTTTAGGAGTTTTGAAGCTAAACAATTATATGTGGTATGACTACTAGTTTACATGTAAGAATATGAGGAGTATCATTCACATATTGTCTTTATCATATATCAGTTATTTATGGGAAATAAAATCAATTTAAAAACTTAAAATAATTCTTTAGTTTCTAAGATGCTACAATCACTTTTAAGTATCCTAGATATCTATACTATTTAACTAAGAAAAGTATGTTTGAGTGCAGTGTCAGTAAAATGTGTGTGTGAACCATGTGTTTATAGTTTTACATGTCTTATCAAAACATTAGAATCTCCATCCCAGCATTCCATACACAAACCTAAAAATAGTATCCAAAATCAACATATTTATTCTAATTAAAATAAAATCAGTTAAACATAATTTTGTTTGGACATCTCTTCATTTTAATAAAGAGAAGTTTTACACACTGCCCTGCAGTGTGTAAAATTACTGTATAAAATTCTGGTTGTATATTCATATTATACTCATATAGTATATATTTTCTGTCTGTGGATTAAATGTTCCTAAAACCAGCTCATCATTATCTTCACTGGAAAACTATTCTTATTTGGCATTCTTATCTCTCTCTTTTTGTAACTTTCTTTAGAAAAACACATATATGTAGATGGATTCATATGTTAAGTAGACATTCTTTAATAATCCTATTATATTTGTAGCAATTTCATAAATTCTACAGATTCTCCTCTTCATTTGATTAACTGCTGTCAAACTGTAATTGTTGGAGAGGACATGGAAAGGCAATAAACATATACATCTACATATCAAAGAGGTACATTGGTTCTCTTATGAGGAACCTACTAGCCTACAGGTGTTAGCTTTCCTGTCCAAAGCTTCTCTTTTACTCCTGAGGTTTTATTGTTATCCTTTGGACTATTCTAACTGTATATTATATTATCTCTTACCAATTCATTTGCTATGTATAACTCAGAATTCTCATAATTCATATGCTATGTGCCAAGATGAGGCTAAACTAAATACCTTTTTTCTAGAATTCCATAATGGAGAGGAGAAATGGTCACAGATCCAGGCATGCAGTTCTTCACTTATTTTGAAATGGTATGTTGATGCTTTTAACTATAAACATCTCTTATTTATCTTTCTTGGCCAAAATTCTTGTATATCTTTTTTTTTTCATTTCCATGAAATCCTCCTTTGTTTTCTCATTTAGTGGGCAGCCACATGCTTGTTTCCTACATATTCTAAAAGAACAAACTGAGAAGTTCCCCATGTCATCATAATATTCTAGTTAGTGATGTGACAGATTACTTATAAGTATGTTAGTTTTTTGTCACAATCACATTATCATTTGTACTTAAGCAAAAAAACCCATGTATTATTCAATTTATCAATTAATTACCCATAACTATTGTACTCTATAATCTCTATCTTTATACCTATATTTTATTGCTAATAGAAGTCAAGACATTATGATAACTTTTCAAAACCTAGATTAATGAATAAATTCTAAGGTAATGCATAATAATGCATAAAGAAATGGACAAGCCATCACTGAGTACTCCTGACAAAGGCTACTACAAAAGTGACCATAGACTAATACATAAAATATTTAAAAAAAACACTTAAAAAGATTTATGTATTTTCTGTATATGTTGATACTATAGATGTCTTCAGACAAATAAGAAGAGGAAAGTAGATACCATTACAGATGATTGTAATCCAGCATGTGTTTACTGGGATTTGAATTCAGGAACTCTAGAAAAGCAGTAAGTGCTCCTTTTTCATTGATTATTTTATTTATTTACATTTCAAATGTTGCCCCCCTTCCAGGTTTCCCCTAAGCAAATCCCCCCTATAACATCAACCCTCCCCCTCCACCTCACTGCCCTAGAATTCCCCCTACTCTGGAGCATTGAGCCTCCACAGGACCAAGGGCCTTCCCTCCCATTGGAGCCAGATAAGACCATTCTCTGGTATATATACAGCTGGAGCCATGGATCCCTCCATGTGTATTTTTTGGTTGGTGGTTTTGTCCTTGGGAGTTCTGGAAGGTCCTGATTGTTGATATTCTTGTTCTTCCTATGGGGTTGCAAATCCCTTCAGCTCCTTCAGTCCTCCCCTTAACTCTTCCATTGGGGTCCCTGTGCTCAGACTGATAGTTGGTTGAGAGCCTCCACATCTGTATTTGTCAGGTTCTGGCAGAGCCTCTCAGGGGATAGCTATAACAGGCAATGGATGGACAAGGCTCCAGGCTGAGGGATGGGGCCACCTAGCCATGTCATAACTTTTAACCCAGAATGGTTCCACTCTCAAGGAAATGCAGGGATTAAGAGTGGAGCAGAGACAAAAGGAAAGGTCATCAAGTGATCACCCCACCTAGGAAGCCATTCCATCTGCAGACATAAAACCAGACACTATGTCTGATACCAAGAAGTGGTTGCTGACTGTAAGTGCTCTTAATTAACTACTGAGCCATCTCTCCAGCCCCACAATAAAGGGTTTTTTTTTTTTTTTCGATTTTGAATACTTTTTTATTACGTATTTTCCTCAATTACATTTCCAATGCTATCCCAAAAGTCCCCCATACCTGCCCCCCCCCACTTCCCTACCCACCCATTCCCATTCTTTTGGCCCTGGCATTCCCCTGTATTGGGGCATATAAAGTTTGCAAGTCCAATGGGCTTCTCTTTCCAGTGATGGCCGACTAGGCCATCTTTCAATACATATGCAGCTAGAGACAAGAGCTCAGGGGTACTGGTTAATTCATCATGTTGTTCCAACTATAGGGTTGCAGATCCCTTTAGCTCCTTGGGTACTTTCTCTAGCTTCTCCATTGGGAGCCCTGTGATCCATCCAATAGCTGACAGTGAGCATCCACTTCTGTGTTTGTTTGGCCCCGGCATAGTTTCACAAGAGAGAGCTATATCTGGGTCCTTTCAGCAAAATCTTGCTAGTGTATGCAATGGTGTCAGCGTTTGGAAGCTGATTATGGGGTGGATCCCTGGATATGGCAGTCTCTAGATGGTCCATCCTTTCATCACAGCTCCAAACTTTGTCTCTGTAACTCCTTCCATGGGTGTTTTGTTCCCAATTCTAAGAAGGGGCACAGTGTCCACACTTTGGTCTTCATTCTTCTTGAGTTTCATGTGTTTAGCAAATTGTATCTTATATCTTGGGTATCCTAAGTTTTGGGCTAATATCCACTCATCAGTGAATACATATTGTGTGAGTTCCTTTGTGATTGTGTTACCTCACTCATGATGATGCCCTCCA
The DNA here is from genome assembly GCF_978045245.1 of Mus caroli. Classification (NCBI taxonomy): domain Eukaryota; kingdom Metazoa; phylum Chordata; class Mammalia; order Rodentia; family Muridae; genus Mus; species Mus caroli. The sequence goes on along the minus strand of NW_028227262.1, from coordinate 74,493,887 downwards.
GGTCCATCCATTTGGCTAGGAATTCCAAAGGTTTTTTAAAAAGAAATTTTGATCTGACAGAATTCTTGACTGCCAATTTTCCTTTTTTTATGAAATTCCTAAGTGTTATGAGTCTATATCAAAATTTGAGAATTGCAAGGCCACTGATGCTATGAAGGAGATATAACAACCATTTTTAATAGGGTTTGCAGGATTTATCAAAAGTAATGAAGCCTTTAAGGTGGGATAATGGGTGAGAGAGATGTAAGTGGGAGAAATTAAGAGAGCTAGTTTTAAACATCCCAGGGCTCTTCCCCACAGTGAGTCAGATTTGGAAAATCAAAATGAGTCTCTTAATATGTCTAAGAGTTTAGTACTAAAGAACACTTAATTATGAATACTTCAACAGGTATATCATGTTTAATAAGGAATGCATTTTATAATCACTCATGGGGCTTCATAAATACATACTCTATTTGGCAATCATAGATACTTTGAGTAGAGGGATTTTATACAAGACCAAGGCTCATGGGCTTTCAAACACACAGTCGATTGAATAAAAAACCATTGGTCTATTGAATCAAGTGTATTAATTATACTCAATGGCATTCTAAATTCACTGAATTAGTAACAAGCCATTTGCTGTGTAATGTTCTGCACATCTCATTTTCTCTCAAATACAATTTTTTCTCTTAAACTTTTTAAATGGAGTGATTCCTGACCCAATAGACAGCCTTATTTCTCTTGCTTTTTTAGATTTTTTTAAAGAAATGTTTTAATCAATTCTTTGAGAACTTTATACTATGTACTTGGAGCATACCTTACACCCTGAACTCTCATATGCACTCTAACTACCCTCCTGTTCTTTCCAGCCAAATCAGAGTTTTCTTCTTTCTCTATCCCATTGTGTCCCACTTCTCTTTCCAAACTACTCCAAGAAGTGAATGGACACTGGGCACTGCCCTGGTATTTGTTTGACTTACTAAGCAGTAACACCATTAACGAAAATTGACTCTTTCTCTCCCATAGGCTATCAAATGTCAATAGGTCCTCAGCTATTGGTGAGATATTCTGTCTACATTCCATCCTTTATGCTGCAATTTTTTTTCATGGCTTGAGGTATACGTGCTATTATGCCTGCTGTGACTTCCTATAGGCAACTGTGTTGTTTTGTCTGGATATAATCCCAAACAAGATATCTTGTTATCTTTCTGTCCCCTCTTCTATGATGATCCATAATTCTTGAGAGGAACATGTGATATATATATGTCCTATAGAAGGCTGAGCACTCTACAGTGTTTTAAGCATACACACACACACACACACACACACACACACACACGTGTGTGTGTGTGTGATATATAATCACATTTATATGAGTGCAAATGGCCAGCAGAGTGCAGAGTCCACTAGAGAGTACTAGATGCCTTTGTGATGAAGGTACAAGAAGTTGTGAACAGCTCAACATTGCTGGGAACTAAACTTGAATCTCTGTGATGGTCCTGTGACTTTCACAGAGAGACTGAGTAGCTTCCAGAGTCAAGAAGGCAGTTTGTGTTAACAGGACTCAGTAGCCAGCACTGGTTTAAATTTCTGGAGATTGATCCTGGGTTGTTTACTTTAGATGTATTAAGTTCAGCAAAATTTAGTGAAAAGTATTCTGCTGGTAATCCATTCAACACCATATGTGCAACAGTGTGTACATGAATCTACTTGAGGAATAAAGTCAGCTAAACACAAATAAGGCATAACTTTATCAAAAATCTTTGTAAAATCCATAAGTACGTGTTCTATTTTTTGAAAGGTCATAATAAGATTATACGTATCTTCTGGTACCGTTTCTAGCCACACAGATTGATCAAGGTCATAAAACTAGAAAACACTTTTGCTTAAGCCTTCTGGAAAGCTAACACTGTTACATGACCTTCCTTAAAAGATGTACAGTTACCATGCCAGATTCCCCTAGTGCATGTATGTAGCACAAAGACCTCTGTGGTCCCTGTAGATTCTTTGGGATAATAGTAAATACTCCTAATATTTCAGCTATCTTTATAGCTTCATAATTTCCTTTATTGACAACTAGTATACTATAATTTAAAAGTCTCAATAGTACAAAGTGAGCAAGTAAATCAGTAACTTCAAGTGAAGAAAAGATACCAAGAAAATTGCAGCAGTAAGGAAAGTAGGACAGGAAGAAGGAAAAAAGGGGGGAATGGATAGAGGGAAAGGGCAGACAGGGAAGTAGAAAGGAAGAAAGACTGGAAAAGACAAAGATGGAGCAAGGCTGTAAGAGAATGTGGTTAAGTGAATGGATCCAAGGAAAGTAAACAAGAAAATATGGGAAAATATTTTAAATTCTTAAGAGAAGAAAGTGGAGGAAATTTATGAATAAGAATGGAAATCCACATAAACAAGGGAGAAACAGCTGAATAAAAGGAAACTGTCCAATTTCAGCTAATGATATGTTGACATTTAACCCATAAGAGGAAAACCTCGTGTTCCCACCACTTGAGATTTACATCTTGTAGCCTTACAAAGAGAAGTGACATATTTTTTTTCCATTGCCCTCTTTGCATTACTGTTGTAGGAGAGACCAGCAATGGAGTGAATGGGAAGTTTGTGGGTTGGCAGTCCAAAATAAAAAGTAGAAAATTCTAGCAGGTGAAGTTCTATGAGTTCCCAGCAAGCTGTTCTGAAAGAGAAAGTTTCAAAACAAGGAGAATTTGAAGCAGAATCTACTAATGGGTAACCAGGTGATTTTTTTTTTAACATGTCTGCTTCAACAGCCATCTAGGTGGTGTTATCTGTCAGCCAATTTCTCATAATTGTCAAACAGATTGGTGAAAAACAAGAATTAGTAAAGAATCAGCACAATGAAGTCTCATCTGCCATCTCTTGATATTTCCTGTGGTTTTAGTTTAACATCTAAGCATTGTCATGTGTGAGGTATGAACAGTGAACAGAACTTGTAGTTCACATGTTTGGATATTTAGTCTGCAGTTAGTGGTACTGGGTTAGTGTTGTTAGTGTTATTGCAGTGAGTTGGAGGGTCATGGATCTATTAGCAGGTAGAGATTTGTTGAAGAAATTAAATAATGGAAGGCATTGAGAGCTTATAACATCATTCTACTTCTAGGTGTTTTTGATTTCTATAAGCCTAAATAAAGTCTTTGTTCTATAGCTTGTTTTTTGTCATTGATTCCTATTGCAACAATAAAATAGTAGTAAATCAAGCTGGGCATGGTGGCGCACACCTTTAATCCCAGCAATCAGGAGGCAGAGGCATGCTGATTTCTGAGTTCAAGGCCAGCCTGGTCTACAGAGTGAGTTCCAAGACAGCCAAGGCTACACAGAGAAATCCTGTTTTGAGGGAAAAAAGTAATAAATCACCTCACATATATTTATGAACTAATACAAGAAATAATTAACACAAATATATACACATGAACACATGCACATAAGTATTTAGTCAAAGCCACATGGCCCTTATCAGCTCCACATCTAGACCTAGCTAATGAAACCAAGAATTGAGAAAACCTTTCTATTGATCGAACATGATTTTTCAGATCAAAAATATGACTCTAGGTTTCTTAATGACCCTAGGTTTTAAAAACATATGATGATAATGTGAAACATTTTTAGAACTAATTTTATTCCTTTAAAATTGGGCTTTCAATTTTAGTCTACAGAAGTATTATGCTTCTCTGAAAAGGCATACAGTTGTTCTGTAATCCATACAGAACGACTTGCTATCCTCTATAAGAATGACATTAATATTAGTAACAGCAAGAAAAACAAAATCTCCTGCTCTGATATTTAACAAGGCCTACATATACATTCTTAATTGGACTAATGCATGGAGTTATTTTTATTTTTGTTCTTCATTTACTCTAGTTATTTCCTAAAAATCATAACGTGCTTTCTTTTCAATAGCACACTGAGTCAGTTTTTGTAACCATATGTATATAGTAGTGGGACCATCCATTGGAGGAAGGCTACGTCTAAAAGAAAAAGTGACCCACCTCACTATGTATATACATAAGCATATACTACAGAGGTCAGAGGATAATTTGAGGAATTCAACTCCCTTCTTCCACCATGGTGTGTTTCATGAATCACAACTCAGTTAAACAGGATTGGTAGCAAAAACTCACCTGCTTAGTCAACTTTCAATCTGAAGTAATTATAAAAGTTAATTCCTTTAAAAATTAATACACCTTGTCACACAGTCTCTGCCTTACTACCCTCAGATCAAGATGTAGAACTCTCAACTCCTTCTCTATCACCATGTCTGCCAGGATACTGCCATGCTTCTTGCCATGATGGTCATGGACTAAGCCTCTGAAACTGTAACCCAGAACCAATGAAATGTTTTCCTTTATAAGAGTTGTCATAGTCATGGTGTCTCTTCCAAGCAATGGAGACCCTAACTAATCATTCACATATTCTTTCACTCTCCACACTGTTTAAAAGTCCAAATCTTTAACTCTTCACAGTAAATCCTATGAAATAAAAACAAATTACATACTTCTAACATTTACTAGCACCGAATAAACATTACCATTCCAAAAGTGAGTGTTTTTCTATTTCCAGGAAAAAAAACACTGTGAGTAAAATCAACTTGGGGAAGGCAGGGTCTATTACATCCTAAAGCTTATAGTCCATCATCCAGGGAGGTCAGGGAAGAACTCAACGCAGGAACCTGGAGGCAGGATCTGATGCTAACAATACAGAGGCATTCTATTTACTGGCGTGTTTCCTGTGGCTTGCTCAGTTTACATTCTACTAGAACCCAGGACCATCATCAGAGAGATGATGCCACCCACAATGGGCTGGGCCCTCTCATATTCATTAGTGATTAAGAAAATGCGCTACAGGTTTGCTACAGATCAATCTTCTAGATGTAGTATCTTAATTGAATTCCCACCTTTCTGATATCAGCATTTTTTTTCAATTTTTATTAGATATTTTCTTCTTTATTTTTTTATTAGATGTTTTCTTCATTTACATTTCAAATGTTATTCCCTTTCCTAGTTTCCTCTCCAAAAATTCCCTATACCTCCCCTTCCTGTGCTCCCAACCCACCCACTCCCACTTCCTGGCCCTGGCATTCCCCTATACTGAGGCCTAGAATTTTCACAAGACCTAGGGCCTCTCCTCCCACTGATGGATGACTAGGGCATCCTCTGCTACATATGCAGCTAGAGACACAAGCTCTGGGGTTACTGGTTAGTTCATATTATTGTTCCTCCTATAGGGCTACAGACCCCTTCAGCTCCCTGGGTACTTTCTCTAGCTCCTTCACTGGGGACCATGTGTTCCATCCAATAGCTGACTGTGAGCATCTACTTCTGTATTTGCCAGACACTGGCATAGCCTCACAGGAGACAGCTATATCAGGGGTCCTGTCAGCAAAATCTTGTTGGTATATACAATAGTGTCTGGGTTTGGTGGTTGATTATGGGATGGATCCCTTGGTGGGGCAGTCTCTGGATGGTCCTTCCTTCAGTCTCAGCTCTGAACTTTAGACACAATAACATGGGGGTGAGTTTCAGTTCTGATCATAGAAAACTTTCTCTTCCCCTTCCCTACAGATGCACAGCTCCAATTATGTAGTCAAAATCAGTAGCAAAATGGAACTTAATTTGTACACATTCAACTTTAGAGCTAAATAGGTAGGAATAATGCATAATAGTTTACTGCATTTTTTATTGGTCATTTTCTTCATTTACATTTCAAATGTCCCCTTCCTGGTTTTCCCTCCACAAACTCCCCATTTCATCTCCCCTCCCCCTGCCTCTATAAGCATGCTCTTCTACCACACACCCACTACTTCTGCATCATCACTCTAGCATCAAGCCTCCACAGAACCAAGGGCTTCTCCTCCCAATGATGCCATAACACAATCCTCTGCTATATGTGTAGGTGAAGCCATGAGTCTCTCCATGTATAGACTTTGGTTGGTGAATTAGTCCCTGGGGGCTCTGGGTAATATGATTGATAGTGTTGCTCTTTCTATGGGGTTGAAATGCCCCTGCAGCATCTTGAGTCCTTCCCCTAACTCTTCCATTGGAGTCTCTAGGGCTCAGTCTGATGGTTGGCTGTGAGTATCAGCATTCGTGTTGGTCAGGTGCTAGCAGAGCTTCTCTTTGCTGAAGTTGTTTATCAGATGTAGGAGTTCTCTGGTGGAATTTTGGGTGTTTCTTATGTATACTATCATATCATCTGCCAGACTTCATGCCTTATTGTAACTTGAGAATAGACCTCAAAGCCCACCCCCACAGTGACACACTTGCTCCATCAAGGCCACAAGGGGGTGGGGAGGGCATTGTTGAAAAACACCAAAAATACCAGTTAAGAGTCACAAGGAAGTGGAAAGTCAAAACAGTAACAATGAGCCTCTAGCAATAGCACCTTTGCATAGGGGGTTCCAGCAATGGTAAGGGTGGGTCAGGGTGACCTTCTCTGAACAAACATTCCCTAAACCCAGGAAGTGGGTGGGTGGAGGAATGTTGCCATCCATTTTATGATTAGCATACCTCAGAGCACTGAGTCACAAAGGTCACATTCTCAAGCCTGGGCCTAGGGCCTAGTTTTTTTATGTTACACTTTTTCACTGTCATACATAGATGAAGAAATGGGAGTCTCAGTTGTCCATAGTAAGCTCATACAGTTCTGCCTCTGTCTGAAATCTGGCACGTGTTGATGTCTGTATTCACTCTTCCTTTTTTTGTATGATACATGCAGTGCTAGAAATGAGTAAATTGTCAAATCACTAATTTCACACTGCCTAGTAAATATTGTATTCAATTTACTCAAGACTTAATAATTTGCAACATCTCTGCAATTCAAAAATTTATAGAGAGAAATGCAAGAGAAAAGAAATAAGAAAGGAAGAAAAAGAGGAAGAAAGAAAGAAAAACAGGAAGATGTGGTTCTGTTTTATATTTAAACATCTTGGAATATATTGTTTATTATGTATGTTTCTTAATTACATTTCACCTTAATCTCTGCTATATGTCTTCTAATTAAGACTTTGTAATGAATTATTTACATATTTAGATTCTCATTATTATATTGGTCATAGTTTAGGCAACATTATTGGATATTTTTCCTTATTTGCATTATTTTGACATTTTTGAGGGGTTTAGCTCTTCTATTTTTTTGTTTGTTTGTTTGTTTTGCTAGAGAAAATAACTACTTATTTTTTCCTTTGAAATTGGATGCTGAATTTTACTTCCATTCAGTGGTTATTGTATTCTTGCCAATAAGTATTCACTTGTAAACATTTTTATATTGGAGACACTTCATATCTATTCTCCTCAGAGATCTAACATTGGAAAAAAATTCAATAAAGTGCTTCCAAGTAGTCCAACTAATGTTAAGAAGAGAAATTTTATGGCACAGATATTAAATTTTCTGCTTGGGGTAATATTAGTTTCCCTCAAAGCCATAGAATATGTAAAATAAAAATCTCCAATAGCAGATATGAGAAACCACCTTTATAGTTGTTGCTGAAGGGAGTGCAAGATTCTACAAAAATAGATCATTGCTGCGATCATTAGTGGCCTTTCAGAACTTGAAATTGAGACTTGGTAACTAAAATCACCATACAGTTTCAACAGAGGACTTAGGGAACCTGATTAGGAACTGATCTGGAAATCTTTGTGAGAACTAACTTTCATAGTATCTGAAGGTGCTTTGCAAGCAGACAAGGGAGAAAAATCAGTAAGTGATACTTCCCAGCTGTAAAGAGTATGATGACAAAAAGAAAAAGGAAAGAAAGAAAGAAAAGAAAGAACAAAACAAAACAAAATGACCTTTAGAATTTGATAATGATATCTCTGCAAGCTTATCTTCCAGTAAAATACAACATGGGAGGCTTTGCACCTTCCTCGTATACTCCTATTCTTTCCTTGACTGCTGCATTTAATGAAAATAATAGGTCAATGAGCATATGTCAGATAAAAGAAGATACAGACAGCTAATGCCCTGAGCTCAATTCAGTAGCTGGGAATTGAGAACAGAAAAGGGTATTTAACTGACGATACTTATTTCTTATTCAGGACATATTTGCCCTTCTGGTTTTTCCTGGAACACACAGGTTTTTGGATGTTATGCATTCAAGTCATGTCTTCTTTCACTATTCTCAGGTGCACAGAGGTGCTGCAGGCATCAAGGCCTCTCTACTTGTCTATGTAAGTTATCCCTTGGAACTCCATCGGAGAAAGGAGATTGTAAACCCAATAATTTGCAATGTTTATGGAGAATTCTGACTTCCTATTCTATCTACTCTTTCATGCAAAGCTATGTATCTGTAATGAATAACTATCTAGGCCCCAGTGCAAAGTTTTTATTATAAAGAAAGAATTAGTTAATAGTTTTCATTCTCTTATAGTTTGTGGTAGTATGAATACACCTGGTTGATGAGAAGTGAAACTATGAGGTGATGTAGCTTTCTAAGATATGGTTGTGGTCCTGTTGGAGGAAGTGTGTCACTGTGTTGAGTGCTTTGATGTCTCCTAGTGTTCAAGCTCAGCTGACCGTGAAAGAGAGCCCTCTCTTGGCTGATTGAAGATAACAGTAGTCTCCTGGCTGTCTTCAGATCAAGACATTGAACTCTTGGCTCCTCCATCAAGTCTGCCTACATGTTGCCATGCTTCCCACCATGATGATAATGAACTAAACCTCTTAAACTGTAAGCCATCCCCAATATCGTCCTTTATAAGAGTTTTCTTCAACAGATGTATCTATGAATACACAAACATATCATTTATATGCTAAAACATAACCAAATTCTAATCATATCATAATCAAAATTTAAAACAGTAGAGGAATATGGATACAATATTATTTGAGTGTTAATATTTTATGCTTAATTGTCCATTTTCTTATTAAACTGTTTCTCATATTCACATTCTTCCACATGGTACATGTTCTGGTGGGAAAAGCAATTTTCTAGGTTCATAAAAAAGGTTATGGTAATTAACGATACCTGGACACTGCAAATGATCACATACCTTATTCATCTTTTTAATTTTAAGTACAGACAATAATGTGATTGTCAACTTTACTTTAAGCTGGAACCTTTCAAATAAATATACAGGTGGTTAGAACAGAGCATTTGTGAGGCTGAACTTCACATAATATTTCAGCATTCCTTCATCTGTAGGCTGCAGTAAAAACTACATTGCAGTGAAAACCACATAAGAGATTATTTTTGTAGTAATTTAGAAGCAAATATAGTTCTTATAGTATAGCTCTTTCATAAGGGAACAATTTATGGTAATAGATGCAAAATTTGAACCAAAGTAAATTGATGTATTTTATTCCTATTCAAGTCATGGGCAAATTTAAGAACAAAATATAAGATTTGAACCAAGTAGACTTCCCAGTTGGTGATGTGCTTGATTTTTCACAGATGAGGATATAAGTTCAGAGGACCAGAACTCAGAAAAAAAGCTGGAATTTTAGTGTGAGTGCCTGTAATCCTAGCACTCAGAAGGGGGAATTGGAGGCAGAAGAAGAGTTCCCAGAATCTCATGGATTACATAGCTTGGGTATATACAAACACACACACACACACACACACACACACACACACACACACACACACACACAGAGAGAGAGAGAGAGAGAGAGAGAGAGAGAGAGAGAGAGAACAGGATCTTATTGGTGAAATAAAATGAGTAGCTTCTAAGGTTTTCCTCTTACTTCCATATATACAATGTGACAGATAGAGTTCTTTATACATACATGCCACGCACTCTGGTCGAGTCAGCTTGACAGGCCGAGAGGCTTGGAAGCTACTCACGAGGCAAAGAGTTTCACAGAAACTCACCTCCTGGAGTCTGGCGATCTCTCTAACCCATACATTAATATTCCATTCCCGCATTAGTCTGGTGTATGGATCCATGTGCTCTCTTTTAGTATTATCTTATTATAAGTGCCTTTTAAGATTGAATTCTGACATAGCTAAGCCTTCACCAGTGTTCCAATGTCCTAGAAAGACCTTGAGCAGACCTTGGGCTTGGAATTTAGTAAGAATGTTGCCTATTCAGTGACATTCAGAATTGCCTCTGGTATTACTTTGAATAAAAGCTAAGTCACTGCCCTACACAGGAATTTACCATCTTCTAGGAAGAAGGAAGTTTGAGACCTAAAGAGAAACCAGAATAGATACTTAGAACTATAGATAGCTGAGTTACACCCATACACACGTATTTACAATGGCCTAAGAGAAAGGTGGACTATACAATAGACTAAAATAGGAACTATGGCAAGGGCATGAAGCCCTTGGCCCTGGCTTCTAAGATTAAGTGGATCTTAGGTGAAGCTCTTTTTGACCCCAGTTGTTAACAATGAATTCTATCCCAGGTGGTTCCTGTTAGACCTTCTGTGTTTGTATTCATCTGTTTTGTGTAAGAATCCAGTAACCTCTTTGTACCTTGCGACTGTGTCACCCAACTTCCTTATTGTCTTCTGTATAAAAAGTTTGATGCTCGATTTGACAAATTACATTCAGACTCTACACAACCTCTCCTGTGTGCATCTGTCTGTCATTCCATCCGATGCTTTGCCCACCTGCCCCAGAGACCCGTTCCACACAAAGGGGCCCAGAGGGTCTGCGGCACATACATACATATAATATTTAGAGACATATAAAATATCTACATATGTACACATATTGAGATTTATTGTCCACATGTGTAAAATTTTTACAATAACTACATGTACATAATTATATTACCTTGGGATTATAACATAGTGTTGGTAATATAGATATTAGACTTTGTGAGCTTTACTCAATGTGACATAAAGAGGATGGAGAGTTGGTGATAGGTGAAGATGATAAATGGGATGAGAACTTTATGGTGGTAATTGATAATGATATTGATAATGATAATTATTATTGTTATGATGATGAAACAGTGAAGAAATAATGTTTCTATAATAGTACTAAAGAAAAAGAAAAGCAAGCATACCATCTGGAATCAGGTGAACTTCTTTAACGGAAAGCATACAGCAACTAATGTAAATCCACTGAGCCAGGATAGTAGATGATTTCAATAATAATTTATTGTTATTGTTCTAGTATTGACAAAGTAACTAATGAAAGTTTATTATGATTTATGATATTGAAGATTCAAATCAATGATCAATGTGATAAAACAGAACTATAGTAGAAGAAGATAGAGCAAGATTTCTTTTCTTATTTTTTAAATACTTAAGTAGATTTTTTTATTTTATTACCCTAGCAGTACCCAAATACATGCACATTCATACACGTAAAATATATATATGCACAAATATACACATGTAGACACACATATACACTCATACATGTAAAATATAAAACACAGCACTTATTTTTATGTTTTCTATTGCTCATTGGTAAACGTCTAGCCTGGATAGCTATATCTTCAAAATAGATCTATTTGTTCTTAGTATTCTAGAATCATTCAGTCAACAGATCACATCTGGTGATGTCTTTCTTATAACACATTCCTAAGATGGAACAAGAAATCAAGCAAGATACAATGGTGCCATTATATGTTGTGTGTGTTGGGGGAGAGAGGTCTGGTTTCTATCCCTCTTCTTATAGACCTACCAGAAGTCATTAATGACTGTCTCTACCATAATGATGTTTATGAAACTAATAATTGTTCCCTCTGTAAGCATTACAATGATATTCTCCACTCTCTTATTATCTCATAATGCTGACTAATCACATCAAATGCTCAAATGGCATCCAAAGTCTAGTAGATATTATAAGGATTTTAAGATAAACCATTTTAGCTTTGTGTGTTTGTAATTGTGTGTATGTGTATGTGGTGCATATGTGTTGCATGTGCTATATGCATGTGAATACATGTATAATATATGCATGTATATATGTATACATATGTGGTACATCCAGTCATGTGTGCATGCATGGAGGCTAGAAAGTGACATGAAGTGTCGTTTTTAGAGCAAGGTATCTTACGTCACAAGTGATCAAAGTACTCTTTCACCAAACATCTGCATCATAATGGCCTAAAGATCATCACTGATCTAGTGACTTTTGCTTAATTAAGGCTCCTCTTCTACTTCCCTATAGCATCACACTAGAGATCAAGGTTTGAAAACATTAATCTTTGTGTAACACTCAAATGCAAAGTATAGCATCAGAATGGTCAAAAACATAAAGGATATTTCATCTCCATGCAAAAAATAGTGCACGATGACTGACTTGTGTAGGAAGACCTGTTCAGCATGAACATGAAATTTTGTGACACCACTCCCTGTGTGTATATTCAAACATCAGAAGGAAAATGTAGCCGTATAGACAGATGCACTGGAAAATCACATTAAATGTGGGGGCTCTGAAAATAAAAGGATTCATTTACCCAAGCATCAATTTAAAAAAAGAAGTCTTACCAGCAATGGAACAAAAATTACAACATAATAACAGCTGCTCAAGGTCCTGTTCCTATCCATCTCAAACTTGCAATGTTTTAGGGATATCAACATAAAAGCTCAGTGACAGGAAAAAGACATATATTAAGATCCTTCTACAGTCCCAGTGGCTCCTGATTTTGCCTCATCTGATTACAATTTTATCCTTGGTGTTCCCAGAGCCATCTCACTTATCAAATGACACAAAAAGGGATAAAACTCCTTGGCATTCTTTTGAATGTAAGTTGAGAGTCATACAATTGTTGCATATGACTACTTGAATAACTGAAGACAATTTATCACTCTCCCTAGAGAGATTTATTTACATCGTATTTCTTTGTACTCCCCTTAAAAACACATAACGGTTGTGTATTCTCTAATTACTTCCAAGCACTTCTCTTTATTATAGCCAACACAATTAGCCTTATATTAAAATGCTCTAATAATCATCAACTCGGTTTCAATATAATACCTAGCACTGAATGTCAGTTCAATGCTCAACCCAGAAATCCCAATTTAGCTATAGTTCAAGTTACTAAAATATTAGGGAAACTCCACAAGATTTCAAGGGTGGTGATGTGGAGTTATACTGTTGTTCCCTCACCTCTGACAACAAACTCCACAACAAAAAAGAAACACGTAGTAAACAAATAAAGAAAAACAGACGAAAAACTGCACAAGACAAAAGTAGGCTGCTGTGTTTTTTTTTTTTCAAATGTAGGATATAGTAACAAATTTGAAAATGAACAAGTTACTCATAGAAATAGAAATAGAGCAAGTTATTCAAGAAATAGACTCCAATTCTCAGAACGGAGGTGTGTCTAGGAACTACAGAAGGAAGTCAATAGTATGATAAGATTGGAGTAATTTAAAGTTCATACCAGGCCTGGCAGAATGGCTTAGTGGGGGAGAGAACACACATTCTGAGAGATTATTTGACTCTAGTCATAGCACTCATGTGAGAAAGCATCTAGATAGATTAACACTCTTGTGCCAGAGGACCAGATATTTTCTTCTTGGCTCCATGACAATCTGGAAACAGATGGCATATGGACATACATAAACATAAAAACAACAAACAAAATAAATATAACTCTCAATTATTTACAACCCAAGACTTTACATGCTAGTTCCCAGTTTCTTTAATCAACTCTATGGACACAGCAAAAGAGCATCTAGTCTTTCATGAAATTCAAATTTACAGGCCTTATAAAAAGAATTTGGAAGCAGTAGATGGGCAATAACATGATGAAGTTATCAACTAAAGCATAACAGACATGTTAATGCTCTATAAAACAAATTATAGGAAAAGCTCTATGAAAGCAAGAGAAACATAAGCCCTGGGTTGCCCTTATATAGATATCAGTTTAGGACAGATTTTTCACAAATAACCTACTTAAATATTCTTCTCTTTCCTATTGAAGAGATAAAGTTACCTCTTCTATACTATCATCTTTCCCCTAGGTTAGGAGTACAAATATTCTGTTTTATAATGCTCCATCATGTGGAGAGGATTAAGTTAGTTTTTCACTGCTCATATTGATAGGTTTACTTAAATTGTAGTTCAGAAATTGTCATTTGGGTTATTTCGTCCTTGAATAATGGAAATTTTCTTAAGAACAAAGGGTAAACCATGTCTGAGTTAACTTGGGATATTCTGTAAATTCACAGTTGCCAACTTTATTCCTTAGAACACTATTTGTTTTGGAAAACAGAAGGCGGCATTCACAGGCTGAACTTCAGTTTCTCCTTATGGTGCCATAGCTGCAAAGAAGCTCCCAGTCCCTGTGAAGTCACGGTTTTGATTTGTTTTCCTTGAACTGAAATGTTTTCCTAAAATGTGTCCCAACTTTAAAATATCATCTTTATTATTGTCTATGCTTGCTAGTAAATGAAGTTAAGTAGGCTTTTCTCATGAGGCATGATGCTGCTAATTCCAAAATGTGAACATACACTCCATGAAGCACAGTGAAGCAGTAAGCTGTAGTTATTCATTTATAAAAGCCTCACTTCAGCTATTTAAGCAGTGTCACTATTCCCCTGAGTTTGGGATTATGAACTATGCTAGCTACCCATTAAGCCAGCTGTATTAACACAATGTTTCCCTTATCCTTCCATAAGTCTCATGTTTCTATTTACTCATCATCAGCATATATCTTTTCAACTTAGTTGTAGCTTTATTATTCAACACAGATGAGAATACATATTCTGTATTCTATTATTTTTATTTATTTTTATTTTTGAAGACTCAAATATGAATAGTGTATTTACATTCTTTCTAGCTTTTTATCTCCCCTCTAACTCCTTTATTATCCACCAACTTCTGTTCAAATTAATGACCATTTCTTCACTTATCAAATGTATGTATGTATGTGTATATATATATATATATACATATATATATACTCATAAATGTGTCATTTATACTCATAAATATACTCATAAATATACTGTGTCAATATACTCATAGACATACTCATATATGTGTCTGTATCTGGATTATTGCTGACCACTTGGAATTGGATAGATTATCATGTGTTTTGTCATTGGAGAAAAATAGATATTCCTCTTTAGCAAACATTGATTACCTGTGCTTCTTCATCTTCGGTGCAACCTTATTTACAAAAAGAAGAAAAACTGTTCACATCAACCTATCATCCACTGTCATTTTGTAGGTCTTCCTTATAAAAGAATGCTATTTTATTCTACTAGTGAATCTTCATGTCATGTCTAGAAGACATTATCTGCCAGCATGTGTCATTAATAAAATTTGTAAACAAACAATTAAACAAAAAAAAATCACCAAAATCTAATTATTTTTGTTCTTCTTCATGCCCAAAATGCTTAGAGACAAAATATTTTTCAAAACAGAAATTATTGATTGGGTAGAAAAAAAAATAATGGTGTCATTTTCAGCCATCCAATTTCAAGGCACCATTTGAAACATATAAATATCCATGTCCAGATCGTTAAGCATAGATAATGTAGAGGTCTTTTTTAATCTAACAACATGGTTTCTCTGAAAAGGTCTCATGGTCAAAGATCTTCTAGGTCTATGATCTGGCTAAAATGAAGACAAGCCACAGACCTTTATTTCCTCTAACTGGAACACAGACACACATAGAGTGCATACTCTTAATTCCAAATAATTAGTTAGTCAAATGCAACAGCTATAATTGAGAGTGATGTCTAATTGAGGCATTGACAAACTGATGAATCAGAAAAAGTTTTAACAGGATGAGTCAAATATAGGATTCACTCAAATGTCTTAATAACAGACAGAAAAGACACATGACTTAAGATAACAGTGCAGAGTGAGGGAGGGAGAAAGACGGCAGTTTAATGAGAACAATTTTTCAGAGACATGTTGCAGGTGAAGACAAAATGAGCAAGATAAAGACAAGGAGGCAGAAGTTTAGAACAGATTGCCAGAGTTAGTTTGATGCCAAGCAGAACAATTCATTCAAAAGCCAACTGAGACAGTTTGAATCAATCAGCTTGGAAAGACATTTGGACCAGAACAGCTCAGTCGAACCAGCCAGCCAGAGTTGAGAAAGAGATAGAAAGGGTGACGTAATTCAGCAGTAAGCCTCCAAGATGGCAATTACATCTGGCAAATAAAAGTTACTTTTAGAACAGGCATGACACAGGTCCCATACTAACTTTTTCACTGTAAATAGCTGCATCTTTTGTAGGCCACCTGCCCAAGATCATGGTAGACAGAAAACATAGATGATCCTAAGATATCACTAATTACTGGGAAGTTAATAATAGTTCCTTGGGGAAAGAGAATTACTGTGTGTTTTTTGTTGTTATTTTTGTTTTTGTTTTGTTGTTGTTGTTGTATTTGGCCACTAGTAATATTCCTATGTTCTGATGAATGAATGGCCTTATGTCCTTTCAAGAGTTGGAATTATTGGGCTTTTGAGAGGAGAGAGAGGGAGAGAGAGAGAGAGAGAGAGAGAGAGAGAGAGAGAGAGAGAGAGAGAGAGAGAGAGAGAGAGAAGTTGAATACTGACTTATGTTAGAAGGGAGATGAAGGAGTTGGATTGGGGAAGTGATAGATAAAGGTGATCTTATTTCGTTTCACAGATGTATGTGATTTTCAAAAACAAAAATTTTAAAAATTATAGGTCATATTTTTACTTCATTTGTCTTTCAGACATACATACACACACACACACATATATGTGTGTGTGTGTGTATGTATGTAATTTGCCTCATATAATGCATACTGATTCTTGAACATATAAGCCTATTCATTTTTATTCCTTCTATGACTTGTATTTTTGGCTTTCCATAAATCTATTTTCTCTTATTTCAATTAAACAGTTTAAGTTTCCCAGAAAGAACTTTTAGAAAACAAAGTTTGGGATGACTTCCTTCTCTTCAGTTGTTTAGGTGGTTATAATTCCCTCCTAGACTACTGTCTTTGCTTTTTGAAAAGGTAGCAATGATTTTACTTTCTTGAAACATTAACCTCATTTTTACCATTCTGCATCATCAAAAAACAAGTTGTATGGGGTCTAAGTAACTGAAGTGAAAGAGACCAAGATTTGTTATGCAAGTGGTAGTATGGAAAGAGTTGGTTTATCAAAGATGTGAAAGATATGTATGATGTCATGACAGGGACATATGGTTCTTGATAAGTTTCTGCTTCTCCTGTCCTTGATGCTTTCATTTCCTTTGTAAGCCTGAGATATGCTGTCATACACACAACATAAATGGTTCAGTTTGCCAAAGACAGTAGGACAAATCTTTATTCAGTCAGGATTATATTGAGTTATGTCAAATATCACCTTCCTAACATGTGACCTTTTTATCATGTTGTTAATATGAATCAGAAAAGAAAGGAAGAAAGAGAAAGTTCTTTAAACTAAGAAAAAAAATCAAAAGAGTAATTCAGGAAGACTTGTTCAAAAATAAGGTTCTAGAAAGTTTAAATAATGAACATCAGAATCATTAAAGACTAAAACAAAAGGCGATTCATCTAAGTTCACAGGAAAAGAGAAAACTCACCTACTCTGTGTTCTGACATTTTTCTTATGCTGAGTCTATCATATTCTGTAGTAGTTTGGTCTATTATTAATGCAATCAAATAACTCCAACATATTTAAGAAGCACTCTTCAGTTATTTCAAGCATAAAGTCGGGAAGATAAGATTTAATCTCACCTCTGCCTTCCAACAAACTCACTTCTGTGCTTTACAAACCATCTAATGTTCTTTCTGATAAGTTTCTGAGTGTTAGAGAAAAGAAAATTAACTACTCCAGTTCTCTGTTCTGATTCATATAAAATATTAAATTTCATTTTACAAGTGATAGAAATTGGAGATAATGAGTATTCCCACTCTTCCAGAGTGAGAGGAATATGTAGTAGCTATAGAATTGTGAGAAACAGTGATATGAAAGATCGTATACTTCCATTTTTATAATTCTTTCTCTCATCTATACTCCTTTTGATATCTCTTCTCTTTTTTGTACCCTGGCACATGTCAAATGTAACTTATGGAACCCAAGAGTTCTGTGATTTCACTTATTCAGTTCTGGTCCACTCAAACTTCTGTGGAACTTCCTAACTCAGTAGATGATCTTCTCATCAGTATCTTCTCTGGCATCTCCCATCAGAGGAAGTTTACTCTTAGCCTTATAACATCATAAAGTTACCTTCAACTGATATTTCAGGGTGTGTGAATAAATTCAGTTCATCTGATAAAATGACAAAATCATATGCATGAGATGTTCATAAATCACAATTACGTGACTTAGAAGACAAGTTTGTATAACAAGGTATTGACTTCAAAAATATATCTAAAGATTGATACACAAGAGACTTTCTATGTCATCTCTTTCTATCTCACTGACAACATTTGAGGCCATTAACATAAAAGTAAAAAAAAAAAAAACCTTCATTTTGCCCTGTGCTTTGGAGGTTTCTGTCCTTGTTGCTTTAAATTTTTATCAACAGCATGTATGCTGGTTGTATTATAAGGTAATAAAATCTGATCCAAGTCAATATGCCAAAGGAGTAAAGTCAGAGAGCCAAAATCTCCTCAAAGAAAAAATAAGATGACCCAGCTTCCCAGAGCATCATAGATTAGAAGTCAAAACTTTGAGGGACATGGTGGCTCATGCCTTTAATCCCAGCTCTTGGGAGGCAGAGAAAGGTGAATTTCTGAGTTCAAGACCAGCCTGGTCTACAAAGTGAGTTCCAGCACAGCCAGGGCTACACAGAAAAACCCCTTCTCAAAACAAAACAAAACAAAACAAAACAAAACAAAACAAAACAAAACAAAACAAAACAAAAAAGAAAGGAAGGAAGGAAGGAAGGAAGAAAGAAAGAAAGAAAGAAAGAAAGAAAGAAAGAAAGAAAGAAAGAAAAAAAGAAATTAAACCTTCACCAGTGTGTCTTTGAGAAATATTTAATATCTAAACTTTACTATAAGGAATCATGTTTCAACATATCCCTTTACAAAATACATAATTCAAAATAAATACAAATCAACAAGTGAAGCATATCATCTGGTTTTGCTTTACATCTATTCTTTCCTGTTCTATATTTACCTGTTACATTTTCTTGGATTGTTATTTCTTAAAAGCTGTCACTTGAAATTTATGCCATTTTCAATTTATTTACTCTTTCAATTATTGACAATTCTAATAATTTTTCTCAGCAACTACAGATAATTCATTCATATTTAAATGCCTTCCCAGTAGAAACCTAGGCATTCAGAGAAAATTGTTTCAGATTTTCTATCTAAACCTGGAGTTTCAGGTCAACCTGTATATTAACCAAACAAGCAAACAAAACATTACACCATTGTCCCAGGTAAAATTTTATAATCCTCGTGAAATAATAGATAGGGGAGTTATTTTATATCTATTCTATATATTGTATTTGATAAATTTTAATTTTTATAAGGTTTATTACATTTACTTTTTTCATAGAGTGGATGTAGGGGGATATTCAAGCTGCTATGCACATGTGGATATCAGAGGACAACTATAAGCATCAAAATATCCTCTTCCATTATATGGTACCTGGAGATTAAAAAATCTCAGTTAATCAGAATATGAAATGAATGTCTTTATTCACTGAAACATCTTTTACAAACTATCAGCCTCTTACATAAAAGGATTAGAGAGACATGGATAAGAAACATGGTAATATGACAGACTACTATGTCATTCTTTGGATGATGTCATAGAACTACTCACCAAGGAATACACATAGAACCAGAAGACTGAGTTAAATTTCTGTCTGTAATTATTAGTTCATATTAAATATTTACAACGAATACATCATTAATAGCAATTTTCATACAAAAATAACCAAAACTCCAGAGAAAAATCCACAAGGACAAAGCTATCTAGATGATTTCTGTTGTATTTTGCATATTCAGCAAGTTCTTCTCCAGTTTTACACCATGTCTTTCTCTTGCTGTTTTCTCATGTGATGTTCTGACAGCCTGCTTACCCTCTTTCTTTTCAGTCTTTTAATGTCTTCAAGATAAAGCATCAAAGAAGCAAATGTGCTAAATGAAGCACAGATTATCTGGGTGAATTTCCTTCAGGATTTTTCTGTTTGTAGAAAAAGAAAAAAAATTAAAACACTCAAGTAGATATACACAATATAGAATTATTTAATAAAACTTAGTCCTAGAGAGATAGTTAAGAAGTTATGAATGCTTGCTGGTCTTCCAGATGAGCCAAGTCAGATTCTCAGGGAATACAATGTCCTCTGCTGACCTGAAGGCCCATGCTAAATGTTGTATAGATATATCACACTGTATGCATCTCTGTTTTCATGTCTCTGTCTCTCTCCCTCTCTCCCTCTCTCTCCACCCTCTCTCTCTCACAAACACAAATACACAGAAACACAAACACAAACACACACATGTATCTCTTAATAACCAAAGGTAATAAACAAAAAAGCAAATCCCTTGTAGTTTTATAGCAAAACATGGAAAATGGCTAACTTAATATTGGAGAATTATAGTACAACCTTAAAGTACAACCTTCCAATTATATTTTTTTGCACACACAGGAAAATAGAGAATAAGTGTTCTAAAGATATAGAATAGTGGCTTAATTATAGGAAGGATCTATTTCCATCACCATGTACCTGAACCCTTGAATCACTCACTTGGCTGGCAGCTTCCTTTGGGAAAATGCTTTAAGGTTAGCATGCAGCACTTGCACTACCAATTGCTGCCTCTCCCACCAGTCCATACTCTCCAAGCTCATTTCATACCCACAGCACAGCTTAAGCATTGATTTAGGTTTCATTTTTAAGCTTGGAAGAAATTGTTCTAAGACTTTCATTTTGCTGCTTCCCCGATAGAGTTTGTGACATTCTCAGATTAGTGCTTTGTATTTATTTTATACTAATCAGAAGGGATTTTGGTAGGATCAAAATGGCACAAGCTCTACTCACATATAAGGTACAAAAATGTCACCTTGGAATATAGAAAAAAAATACAAAGCCGCATAATGCATAGGCAGGCTTTCAAGATGAAAAACTGTGCACTAGAATTTTCTAAACAGCACAGAGAAGTTGTGCTATGAATTTGTTTTGGAGCTTTTATTTAAAGGAGAACAGTTTAGATTACTTCATGTGTGTGTGTGTGTGTTTGTATGTATGTATGTGTGTGCAAATATAATGTATGTGTATGCATGCTTGTATACCTAAATGCTCGTGTGAGTGTGCATATGTATACATGTGGAGAGAGAACCTGATGTCCTGTCTTATTGCTTTTTACCTTCTCCTTTGTGACAGAATCTCTCTATGAAGGTAGAGGTCATCTCTTGGTGAGCTTGGATGACCAAAAAGCTCAGAGTTCCACATTCCTGTAGTAGGGTTGTAGACATGAGTCATCATGCTAATGCATATGAACCCATTTCTTCATGTCTGTTTAAGGGCACTTTACCTACTCATCCACTTCAGAAGCCTAGAAACTTAGTTTAAAATCATAACATAGGTTGTAGAAATCTAAATATTTTGTTATTTTCTACTGTATATATAAATAGAATGGATTTTAATGTTTGTGTGAGAGCCTCTGTTTAATCTATACTAAAACACCTGTCTTTTGCTGTTGATTTGAGTATTGTTAATATTTCTGTATTTAAAAACATTAAAGAATTTATATATATATATATATATATATTTGTACATATAAACATGTATTCATAAAAAGTATATGTGTGTATGTATGTGTAAGTATATACAAATATTTGTTAATTGCACAGAATTATCAAGGATAAATGAACACAATGTTATATATTAATAACTATATAAGAATAAAGATTCAAGGTGAAGATTAAGATCTCATTTACAGATGACTGTGCACTCAAACAGTTGAAAAATATTTTCCAGTTCATTTCAGTGATCTGTCATTTACAACAGCTCTATTGGTGAGTGAAAACATTCAAAACCATCTCTACAGCAGGTGCAAATTTCTGCTTTAAAGAAAATTGTGCATTGCAACAAAAAGAACATAAATAGAAAGGGATTGGACGGGAAGGACTTAACATTTGCAGAACAGTGGCCCTACTCTTCTTCCAGGGCAATGCCTCATCACTGTTTTGCTTAACTAATTTAAGGATCTTATCAAGTTGGTAGTAAATCCTGCATTATGAGATGGAGGAAACTCTAAAGGCCACACAGAGGCCAGGAGCTCACATATATCCACAGAAACTAATTAGACAAAAAGTTTAAAAATCAGCTTTCCTCACAGGTGAAGGGACACTCCATCATTTCCTTTAATAGTCTGTTTTAATGACTCAGCAGATGTCTCCACTGGAGCTTAGCTGCTGAAGGAGGTAAATTTAACAAAGCTACTTCTTTCTGGAATGTGCTCCAAGTGAGTGAGTGCCTAAACAGTCTGGTAAATAATCCCAACTGAGTATGTTTAGAATCAAGTCAATATAAAAGCCATGTTGTATTGCCTAGCTTTGATTTTAAGATCTTAAAGTGGAAGGCTTATAATATAAGCACATGCATGGAGGGCAGGGGGTGTTGTGCATGAGGGGAGGGGAGGGAGAGGGAGAGGGAGAGGGAGAAGGTGGGGAAAGGACAGGGAGAGGCAGAGAGATGGGGAGAGGCAGAGGCAGCAGGAGAGAGAGTGGGTGTTCTGTTTATATTTATGTCTATACAGTGTGAAATGTTGTCACATTAAGAAGGGTCCTAGTTTTCTCTGTTTTCTTGTGCTGTTCTGTTTGGGTTTGTGCTGTTAGTGGTGGTTAGTTTGTTTTTGGTTTTGTTTTAGAACTGAATTTCACTATATAGATGACTGGCCTACTATGCCCTGTGTATAATGGGGCTGATCTACAAATCAGAGATTTTTAACTTTACCTCCTGAAAGCTGAGTTTAAAAGCATGCAATTCCCCACCTGACTTATGTGATTTGTTTTTATTTTGTATTGCTTTTTATTGTTATTTGGGATTAATCTGTATTTTTACTTTCTTTCATGTATTCTTACATTTGTCTTCAAAATAATTGAAAATTATAATGTCCAGTGCTAAATATGACATATTTATAAGATATGTCAGCTATGGCATTTATCAATCCAACTCTCAGTATTCTAAGTTTCTCTGCAAATGAGTTGTACAGAGATTGTAATGAGATTGTAAGAAAGAACTAAAAGCCTAAGAAATTTATAAATGTGTCTGTGCCTCAAACATAAGACGAATTCCATTAGTATTAACATACATGGATACAAAAGGGAAAGACAAAACTGGCACATTTTGGTATCAGATGAGCTGTATCTATTTTGGTATAATATTTTTCAGGCCGACTGTGATTCAACAGGGAATATGAAATTGAAAGCTCAATTTAAGCATCTTCTGATTTTCCAAGATACAAATAAAAAGATGAATTTGCTTCTTCTTTACACACAAAATCTTTGCTTTAATATCATTTCCCGTGTAGAGTACTTTACACTATTTAGGACTAGAAATGATCTTCAGTATATAACACAGAAACTTTTAATAAGAAAATACACAATACTGATAATTTAATGATATCATACGTTATATATGATACCTGTGCCAATTTCATCAAACTATAAATTTACATTTTTGTTAAGATGTTGAGCCCTAGTCATTATTGAGAACTTCACCACTGTACACATCCTGTATCTTTCTTTTTCACCCAGAATATGAAATTTCTGTGTCACTTCTCACTGGTCCAATTACATAGGCAATAAAGTACTTTCATATATTCTGGCTATCCAATAATAACAAACCTTTCCCTTAAATCAATTATGTTGATTGAAAAGAGAAGAATGCTATTATGTATAAGATAAATAGTATTGTACCAAAAAATTAAATTTGGCTAATAATTACTCCCATTTCTAAGCTTGTATGATCCCTTAAGGTTTTTTTGTTCTCGTATTCTGAACGTTATCACATATGGCAGATAATTTCTCCTTTCGTGAAATAAGTCTTGATGCCCCAGTGTAGGGGAATGCCCGATCAGGGAGGCAGGAGTGGGTGGGTGGGAGTGGGGGGCACCTTCATAGAAGCAGGGGGAGAGGGATGGGAGAGGTGGTTTCTGGAGGGGAAACCAGGAAAGGGGATAAAATTTGAAATGTAAATAAATAAAATATCCAATAAAGGGGTGGGGGAGTAAGAAAGAAATATATAGCCCTTTTCTATGCCTCAAAGTCTACCTGAAGTTAAGTGTTCACCGAAAAGTGTCATCCTCCCTTTAACTTATTAAGTGTCTTAATTGTACTCATGTCTTTGGTTATTCACCAGCTTGCTCAGAGTGATGATAATTATGGCTCAAGCTGGTAAATCGATTCATGAAAAATCCTAAAAATTCTTAAGGACTATCTATATTCATGTCTAATAGCTTCCAACAGAGTAATTGATTCAGAATACAATGATAAAGCAATATTCTACTCTATTGCCATTGATGGTACAGCACATATTAAACAAAAGAGCGTTCATGACTTCCAAGCTCTGCAGAGCCCATCTATCATCTTTGAATCTGTTTCTTTTGTTTTCCTATCTCCTGAGCATAATTCAAAAGTAATGTTTCAAGCAGCATGCAACCAAATAGCCCAAAAGGGAAACAGTTATATAATTTTACATGAAGAGAACAGAGGAAAAACACTTTAGAGATAGAGGTATATGTGTGTGTGTGTGTGTGTGTGTGTGTGTGTGTGTGTGTGTGTGTGTGTGTATCTGCCTGCCTGCCTGCCTGTCTGTCTGTCTGTTTGTCTGTCTGTCTATGCCTGTGTCCGTGAGTATGAATGTGTGGATGGATGTACCTGTGTTGACTTGCTTATGCAATACTGAGGTCAATATCAAAGGTTTTGATATTGTTATTTAAGAACCATCTACATTTTGGTTGAGATTAGTCTGGAACTCGTGGGTTTGACTGGATGGCTTCCAGAAAGTCAAAGTGCCCATCCACCCCCTTCATTGCTCCAGTTACTTTCTAATTTAATTTAATTATTTTTTATTACATTTATATTTTTACATTCCAGTCATTACTCACTTCCCGTTCCACCCTCTCACAGTTCTTCAACCCATTCCCATGTCTCCAAGTGAATGTCCCTACCCCACCCCATCCCCAGCCAAGTCTCTCCACTTCCTGGGGCTTCAAGTCTCTCCAGGGTTAGACACATCTCTCTAACCTGTCTCTTCCACTGGAATTATAAATACAGAGAGCCACAGCTAGTTCTTATTTTTCTATTTACTTATTTTTTACATAGGTTCTGATGATGGAACTCAGGTCTGGACGTTAGCATGGTAATCGTTTTGCCAAGTAAACTCTTTCTCCCTCCCCTAAAACATACTTCTAACTTGAAACAATTTAAACTTGAAATTTCCAGGCTTCCTTCCTAAAAATGTATATTTATCATTTTCTCTAGTAGCAATGAATAGTTGCTTGGTGTACTTAAAATCACACGGTATGATTTACTTTCTGAAACTCGTTGATGTTTTATGAAATTTATGAAGCATAGTGTGATAAATGCTATATCATTTTGTGTCTGCACATGTTCGCCATAAATTCTAATATTACTGGTTAAGAGTAAAGAAAACCTGATCAGCCAAGTGTCCTTGGTCAAATATTTTGTACTTTGCCCCTCATAGCAATTCCTTCAGGTTTCCATGACCAGGTGTGAAGTTTGATGAATCTCATGGAAGAGTTGCTTAGCAGACTCTTTAGGTAGGAATGCTGCAGCCTTCAGATGTCAGTAAAGAATCCATAGCCTCAGTCAGAAAGAGACTACAAGACAGAAGAATAGAAAGAGAACAGTGTCAGGGTTGGTATGAGTCTGTCTTCAACTGGCCTCCTGGCTTCACCACCCTTGTCTTTGCTCTCTTTGCCTACTTGTGTTGGCCTTGACTTATGGTCCCTGCACAATCAATGGTTTAGTTAGGTTTGTTAAAAAGTGGATTTCTGACCTTCAGTTGATGATCTCAAACAACAATATCAGCCCATGGAAACATCTCAAGGATTCCAAATGGCCCAAAACTGAAGGGGGAAATGAGGCAGGCTGACTCCCTGACAGGCTTCAAATTGGCAGTTCAGGAGACTAGGCCTCTGTTTCCAAGAACTCGGCAAGTCCTGGCAAGTCCTGGCCTCAGAAGGTACACCACCAACTGGCCTGAGAAAAGGCAGTTTGTTTGTTTATTTGTTTGTTTGTTTTAAAATTGAATATTTTCTTTATTTACATTTCAAATGTTATGCCCTTTCCTGGTTTCCCCTCAGAAAAACACCCTCCCCCTATCCCCAACCCCTGCTTCCTGGCCCTGGCATTCCCCCACACTTAGGCATTGAGCCTTCACAGGACCAAGGGCCTCTCCTCCCATTGATGTCCAACAAGGCCATCCCTGGCTACATATGCAACTGGAGCCATGAGTCACTCCATGTGTGCTCTTTAGTTGGTGGTTTATTCCCTGGAAGCTCTGGGGATTGGTTGATATTGTTATTCTTCCTATGAGGTTGCAAACCCCCTTCAGCTCCTTCAGTTATTTCTCTAACTCCTCCATTGAGGACCCCACACTCAGTCCAATGGTTAGCTGTGAGCATCCACCTCTGTATTTGTCAGGCTCTAGCAGAGCCTCTCAGGAGACAGCTATATCAGGCTCCTGTCAAGCAAGCATTTATTGGCATCCACAATAGTGTCTGAGGTTGGTGACTGTATATGAGATGGATCCGCAGGTAGGGCCCGTTTTTTTATTGTTATTTATTTATTTACTTACTATCTATCTATCTATCTATCTATCTATCTATCTATCTATCTATTTATCTATTCATTAGTTTGTTTGTTTTGAGACAGGGTTTCTCTGTAGAGCCTTGGCTATCCGGGAACTCGCTCTGTAGACCAGGCTAGCCTAGAACTCAGAAATCTGCCTGCCTCTGTCTTCCAAGTGCTAGGATTAAAGGCATGCACCACCACTGCTAGGCAAGGGCCAGTTTTTTAAACTTCCCCAGCAATGGTTCCAGAATGTCCCTAGAACCAATGAAAGAGGTAAACAACCCCTCCACAGCATTCCCCTAATGCTAACTTGGCCATCTCCATCTTGACATGGGAGACCTCATCATGCTGGGGTTCTGCAGAATGAAACACTCTTTGTACTCTTTACATTTACACACACACACACACACACACACACACACACACACACACACACACGGTAAAGAAAATGTCAATAAAAAGTTTGCTGATCAGAGATTTAATACTCTCCATAATGGGTCAGATTGTTGATATAGTATTCTAACCTAAGTGCAATATATATAGCTTCAATTAAAATATTTAGGGTTGTACTCAGGGGAACCAGAACAAACAGGTTCTATGCGTCCCATTTGGCTGGAAAAGCTGGAAATGTTCTAGCTCTTAGAAGAGAAGCAAGGAGGTTTAGAAGGCCTAGGCAGGGCAGGTAGCTGAGTTTCAGCCACTCTGCCAGCACCAGTACTGCGACTACCAATGGGGCCAATAGTGATGGTGGTGTCAGTACCAATGCTAGCATCAGGGGCTGCAGTAGTGTGAGTTTAGCCTGCAGGGCAGTCCAAATTCCAGCGATAAATATTTCAGGAGAGAGATCTCTTCCCTAAGTGTTACAGCACAGTAAAGCAGCTGCTCTCAGGTGATCCTGGATGAGGTAACTTGTGCCCTGTATTCCATATGGACAGAGATGTTTTAACCATTGAGGAGTAGGGTTGTATTTATGGGTAGGTATTTCTTATTGGCTCAATTTGAGAAGTTAGTGATGCTCTATTTGAGGAGGGAAAGACTGCAGGTGTTTTCCCCATGTGACTGATTGCATCTGATTGCACTGGAAAATCCAGTGCAATGTTGTGGGTCCATGTTCCAAAGCAGCTAGAGGTAGGCAGAAACAGTCCTACACCTTCCTTTCTCCATTCCTAGATTCACAGGGTCTGAGCTCCCTCAACCTTACCAGTATTTCTGGCTGGTGGCACGGACCACTTACTCTACAATTTAGTTTGATAAAAATTGTTTTAAAAATAAAAATTATTTGTTTTTCTAAGGATGTTCTGATTTTCTATGAGATTAAGACTGAAAATATATACTTAATGGACCAAGACTTTCTTGCCCAAGACTAACAGCACATTCAACACAGCGGATGCACGGCTTTTTGTTATCATTTTGTCGTTTTTATATCAACAAGAACTTTTTGCTTTCTTGAATAGTCTCACAAATTTTCTGCACATCACAACATTGAGATGGTCTTAAAAACACTTTTAAATGATTTATGTGACAATATTGTGCTGTATTTATGTATTTATGAATAAATATATTTATATGCATATATGTATATAGTAATATATGTATATATAATATATATGCATAGTCACACACATATATATGTGTGTGTAGATATAGATATAGATATAGATATAGATATAGATATAGATATAGATATAGATATAGATATATAGATATATAGATATATAGATATATAGATATATAGATATATAGATATATAGATATATAGATATAGATATAGATATAACCAGAGGTTATGGATTTGAAAGAGAATAAGAAGCAATATACGGTAGAGTTTGAAGAGATGAAAAGGGAGGAAAATTCTACAATTATAATAAAAATATGGTTAAAAATTATGTAACATGTAGAGACATTTTATTTTTGGTTTTGGTATGATGCAAAGATAATAGTTTGTCATGTAAAGTATTGGACACTACAGGGAATAAAGGAGACATACTAAGAGTATTCTATTAGTACTACATAAGCATTAATCTCTCTATATCTAATATTTAATTAATTCCTATCAGTTACTAGCAGGGATTATAAATGAGTGATGATAGAGATAATAAAACTCATGATCACTAGATCAGGTGGATAACCAACACCCATTATTAAAAAAAGGACAGAGAATATGAATGAGATTTTCACAATACAGAAAATTCTGTATTAGAAAGCAAAACTATAATCAGTCAATAAATCCTACATGAGCTATGTCTTTGTAATGAGATTTAGGTTGTCATGGAAACAATGTAAAAATGTTAAGCAACAGACAGAAAAAAAAAAAAAAACTAAAGTATTCTTTGAAGGGATGTAAAAAGAAATATGGCTCAGAAGATAGTGAGCTTTAGTCAAAGCTAGTGACAAGTCTGGTATCTGAAATAAAAAAAAAGAACTGATTTGAAAAGACTTGAAACACATTTATTCAAAATGAATATGAAAATAATTACAAAAGTACTGAAAATGGCCTATTTTATGAGACCCAGCATTTATGCTTCATATGATTTACAAGACATAGTAAAATCCTGAAAGTGAATGAGGTTCAGACTTTGTTGAGAAAGAGATACACAGAGAGATAGATTCTCACTGCTTAGTCTAACCTTGCTACTCTGGACAATTCACTCTGTAGCTCTGGTTAGTATGGAAGAGCTTGGAATATATTCATCAGCCACTATTTCTAATTAAGATTAATAAGCATGATAGCTACAAAAGATAATCTGATCCAGAAAATTACTTAGTACTTAAAACGAAGATGTAATGAAACACTGTAAAAAACTTTCTAGAATTAATGAATAAAATTGAACTGATTTTCCTAAGTCCAGAAATATATTTTATGAGTGTTGATACATTACTATAAATGAGATTATTATAAAATCCAATGTGGGTGTAGCTTCTAGTGTAAATTGAATACATAGTTTCACAGCAAAGTTGCTGATCCTCCTTCTCAATATCCCCTATGCCTTAGTTGAAGAAATTGTATTATAGTTATATCCACTGGGGCAGGTTGCTGTTACTCTGTAATTACTTGGTTGTAACTTTCTGTAATGATGGCACTTCATCTCTTAAAAATGTTCTTGATGAAGAACAAAGAATATACTTATCTATGGATATAAGAGCAAATATTTAGTTGTTTGGGGGGCTTATGCTAGTTCAAAAGGAGGGGGTTGTAGTTTTACTCCAAGATCCAGGACTTTATTAGTCCTGCCTCCGTAGTTGACTAGGTTTCCTGAAGCAGGCATAATTTCCCTCTTTTGGGTGGGTCTTGAGTCCACTTAGAGAGGTATTGGTTACCATTCCATGTATACATTCCAATCCTTAAAGTTAGGGTTATCATGAAACGCTGGTCCTTGATGTAATAATTGCTGAATGTGATTGCTGGTTGCTTTTCTCCATTGGAAGATTGAATGGAGCTTTCTGATACAATGAAAGCTAGGTCTCAGAGACGAGGCTTTCAAGAGAGTTTCTGCCCAGGGATACCTGGGACCTGCACCTGAAGTACATAGCATACAAAGTGATACCTATATGACTGCCTAAACATAAGCTGAACAAGACTACACTAATAGTCATTCAAAAGTTGATGGAGAAAGATCATGAGTCCTAACCCTACACACACACACACACACACACACACACACACACACACACACACACACAGACACACAGACACACACATAAAACTATGGGTAACAAAGGAATGTTGAGAGTGGAACAAACTATCTTTTCCAGGAGAAAACACAGAAATATATTGTACAATACCAAGTGATTATCCCTGAAAACATATATACAAGTAACATTATACAGAGAAAGCAAGTAATTACACACACATACGCATACACATATATGTATTCCTCTTATCTCTCTATCATGTTCATGGCCTTATCTTTTATTGTTGTTGATATATATATATATATATATATATATATATATATATATATATATTTGTGTATGTGTGTGTGTGTGACAGAAGGAAGAAAAAGACAGGAAAATATAAAATAGATACAAGTATATATGGTCTCAAAAATGAAAGAAATAATATATTTTTTTAAAAATCAGTGTGCATATAATTCGATTTAAGACCCACACCTTGAGATTTAACCCATGCTTGACATGATTGTGATGTCTAAGAACCTGATTCTAAATAGGTCATGGACCTAGGGAAAAAATACTCATATTGTCCTAAAATAACATAACAATTAGTGACTCTGAACAATATTTTGTTAGACCTATATGTCCTTGTCTCACTTAGTTATCATCATAGATGTCTCCTACTTCAGTAGATGGGAATTAATAACTCAGTATGCAACAGACAGTGAAATATTTTGGAATATTTCGTCATAAGTGGGATATCTCCATTAACCCCCTCTTCTCTGGACTCAGAGTACTATGTGAGGATGGAAAGGGAAAGATTGTACACACCAGAGGGCATAAGTGACACCAGTGAGTCTCACTTCCAGAAACAATAGGACCAATGTACAAATGAACTATCAGACTGTAACAGCATGTAGTAGCCTACAAATGTTCAAGCCAGTAATGTTCCCAGCACTGAGAGAGGTAAATGGAGATGAGCTCCCATCTTTAACTAAGAAAGTGTCTCCAATGACAGCAGCTAGCAAAGGAAAAGTTAGTTTTCTTCATTGGAGCCTCATTCTTTCTTAGCAGTAGATGGTCAACGCAAAAAGAACTCAATGGTGTTTTTTGACTCATATTACTTTTGTTTTTCTGCCATTATTACATACTTGTACAGATATTGTTGGCATATTCTTTGCTCAGTAGAGGCTAGAAGTCCTAACAAACAACATTCTGTTTGTTACTAATCAGCCTTGTAGAATCTGTGGATAGGAAGGGAGAATCTGTTTAAGGGCTGATCTGTAACTGTTTTGGATTCCTTACCATTTGGCCATCATAAAGCTACAGTGGTAAGCTGGATGGGACATTACCAAAAAGTAGTCCCAGTCGTCCTACAGTTATACAGTATTTGGTACCTTAATGTTATAAGAGTTAAGTCTCTTGCACTGACACAGGAGGTTGGGATAACTCAGCCTTGGTTAATCCAATCCTGGCATTAAAACTTCCAGGGAGGCATCCTTATCTGAACTTCTTAGTACTTGACAGCAGCTAATGCATTCTTGTGTAGTTATAAGATGTATGGGTCAGAGTGCTCCACAGGAAATTTTAGACCATTGACCCTGAAGACATGATAACTCTCTGAAAATCTCCTGGAGACCATTTCCTACACTTGCCTTTCTCTAACTCTGTATAGCATTTATCTTTATTTGGTCTCAATTTTATGTACTTCTTGCCATCCTTCTAGTTTCTCTGCCTTTTCAGTTTGCTCTAAATCAGGTCAGCTCTTTCTTAGTTTTTAGATAGACCACTGTCTGTCCTGTACTTGGAGAACTTGTGCATTTGTTCTCTAGGCTCTGCTGCTTCCTTCTTTGGTCAGCTCAGCACCATGACTAAAATTAGCCAAGAAAAGCAAGCCTTTCATTAACCTTCATTTGACTTTTCTAAAGGCTCAACAAGTGAACCTCAGCAGTAGCAGCCTTTTCATACAGCCTAACAAGGTAGTGTTTGGAGCAGTAATAGCCTCTTTTTATTTGCAGTCTCCATCCTGCTTCATATACCAATCACAGATACCCAGGCTTGTGTTTTGAGCCAAATACAGCCTTGCCTCTTAGATCTAGCCACAGCAGTCCCTCTCTGGTGCTCTGTGGACAAACTGCTCTTCGTTTTGTTCTGGATAGAAATGCTTGCAGGGTAACCAGAGTTCACAGAGGGCTTATAATATGAAAAACCTTCTTTGGTTTGCTTCAAATATCATTGGCTAATGTTTCCTCTTCAGCAGTTGAGACAATCAGTTATGATTTATAATAATTTATCTGGTTCAGACAGGTGCTGCCACAGGTTTTAATTGGGTTTAATAACTTCTTCATTCATAAGGAGTGGTGGGCTCTGTAACCTTTCTCACTATCAAAAATTGACCAGTAGATTCAATGGATATTTAGATGAAATAAGTACACAGAAAACGTAAGTTGAAATAGAACCATCAATAAGCCCTCCTCTTGAGACCAAATAAAGAAAGGTAGTTGTCCTTCAAGAAAATGTAGAGAGCTTGAGATCTTGTGACACAGAAACTAGTGTCTTGAGAGTTGGCAATGACAGGAGCAAATCCAGATAGGTGTGCTCCTGCTTGGATGCCCCAATATAACACCCATTGATCATTGCTGGATTTGGTTGTTTTCCAGGATTACCATTTCAAATGGTGGCCAGGAGGCAATACACACCAATGAAATTCATTCTCTAGTAGTTAAAATCCAGGAAAATTAGTCACTGCTGGTATCTCCAAACACAATGCAATAACAGGTAACCAAGAAATTCGGAAGATAGCTAGATTGAAAATATGTACAAATCAAAACAATAACATATTCTGAAGAAATGATGCAATGTGAATAATCAAGGCAATCTACCCACACTTTCTCCCCCTCTCTTTTGCACACATACACACAGCCAAATAATGAAATATGGTTTAATAATACAAGAGTAAAATTCTTAACACATTCATGAGTGAGACTATCAGACACATGAACCACAGATGTGAACTTATGTTAAAGTTTTACTATATAACTAACAACAGATAACACTTAACAATAATTCTATTAACTACCCCAAATGGGTATATTTTAACCATTTTAAGTAGTATATATAAACATGAAAAAAATGTATTAAAATAATCTGGGATTATAGACTGAATTATAATGGTGATAAAAAAAACCTAAAATGCATTATCTTTCCTTAAATTTCCCTTTTACTGTTTCTACAAATTATAAGAAAAATCTAATCTTTAACAAAATATTAACATAAGACCTTTAGTTAATGCTTTTTAACAGTTCTCAGGATTAAATCCAAGGACAAAGACATGTTATTAAGCATATTATCACCGAGTTACATCTCTAGTCTCCATCAAGCTATTTTTAAAGGCAATTAAATTAATAGCAATAATAAAAGGTAAGCAAAAATGGATGATATAGTGTTTACTGGCAATTGAGACAATAAAAATAACAGTCCTTTGTGTCTTACAATAGATCAATTTTCCATTCCATTGTCCCCTATCATGAGATCCTTAATTCAATCCAGCAAAAATGTATTAACTGCTTTTTATGTGCTCATTACCATGTTAATTACTATAAAGAATTATATGAAAGAAGACAAGGCTTAAATCAACTAGCAAAAGGGAGAAATAAAATATATCTAAAGTGAAAAGTAAGAATATAAACAATGTTGTTATGGGTGTTCAAAAGGGTTTTACAGCTCTGTGCGTGGTCTCCATTTGATCTCAGTAACTCATCACTCTCTTAACTCACTTAGCGCATTCATCAGGTTACTAAGTAGCTTTCAACATCACTCTTTAATAAAAGATAAAGCCAAGAAAAGTTTCACCATGAAATAACCTACCATTCAAAGTTTGAAAAATGGAAAGCCATATTAACAATACAATCTAAACAGTTCTGGTTATTAACCAACTAAAGTAAATTACTGCTCTGAATATAGTATTCTGCTCAAGAACACAGCTAAAAACTAAAGGTTTTAAAATAAAATAACTTAGTGACCCAAGTTTAAAAGCTCTACTACATTTGCTACTGAACTTTATTCTCATATTGACTCCAGGTTTCTTCAGCACACAGCACACACACACACACACACACACACACACACACACACATGAATATGCATGCACATGCCCACACACACCATCAATAAATAAATTTCTATAGGTACATCAATGTGCAGAAAATACTAACAAATATCATTTCCTTTTGGGCAACAAGATGTATTTTAGAATCTTTTCATTGAAATTAACTAATTTAACTTTTGAGTCCCAGGCTTTTAAGCTTTATAATCTTATACCTAAAGTACAAAAATATAGACAGTTTTTTTTTAATGAAGAATCCACATAACTGTGGAAACTGGTTCACTTGTTTTTATTTTTTAAAAGTAGTTAAACATTTTATTAAAATTTAAAATTAAAATGTAAATATAAGTTTTCTCCTTTGTATTTCCTCCATCTAATACTTTCCATGTCTATCCCTGGATTCTTTCCATTATCTCGTCCACTTGCTCTCAAATATATGATTTGCTTTTCTTTATCATTGTTCTCAACCTTCCTAAGGCTATGGCCCTTTCATGTAGTCCTCATGTTGTGGTGACTCTGAACCATAAAATTTGCAACTGTTAGGAATCTTAATATAAATATCTGAGATGTGCCTTCATTGAAATGGTTGTTTGATCCTCAAAGGGCTCACAACCTACAGGGTGAGTAACACTCTTCTTTAGTATTTTTTATGTATGTATGTGCATATATACATATAATACATGATATGCGCAAACACACACACACATGCATAGATATATAAATATTGGATCCTGAGGAGTCCCTAGAATGTGGATTCAGTGTATATGATTGTATGATTTCATGGAAGATCACTCTGTGAATAGCCATCAAAGAACTCATCCATGGAAGAAGTAAATATTTCCTCTTTCATTATCTGTTAGTTGCCTGTTGCTTTGCTTAAGTGTGAGATATAAGCAAATTGTCTCCTTTTTGTGATATCTGTTAACATTAGCATTATTTGGATGTTGTTGGCCTTTCATATTATTGAGATGTCATGGGGGAAGCTTTTGTGTTGTGTTGACCTGTTTTCTTTCAACTTGACATGGGATAGAGTTACCTGAAAGGAGGGAGCCTCAATTGAGAAGATGCTTCCATAAGATCTTATAGTGAGTACATATCATGTGAGGTCTTTTGTGATTGGGTTACCTCACTCAGGATGATGCCCTCCAGTTCCATTCATTTGCCTAGGAATTTCATAAATTCATTCTTTTTAATAGCTGAGTAGTACTCCATTGTGTAAATGTACCACATTTTCTGTATCCATTCCTCTGTTGAGGGACATATGGGTTCTTTCCAGCTTCTGGCTATTGTAAATAAGCCTGCTATGAACATAGTGGAGCATGTTTCCTTCTTACCGGTTGGAATATCTTCTGGATATATGCCCAGGAGAGGTATTGCGGGATCCTCCGGTAGTATTATGTCCAATTTTTTGAGGAACCGCCAGACTGATTTTCAGAGTGGTTGTACATGCTTGCAATCCCACCAATTCGTGTCTCTAGCTGCATATGTATCAGAAGATAGCCTAGTCGGCCATCAGTGGAAAGAAAGGCCCATTGGTCGTGCAAACTTTATATGCCTCAGTACAGGGGAACGCCAGGGCCAAGTAGTGGGAGTAGGTGGGTGTGGGTGTGGGGGAGGGTGTGGGGGACTTTTGGGATAGCATTGGTAGTGTAAATGAAATAAATACCTAATTAAAAAAAATTATATAAAAAAAAAGGTCTGACAGTAGAGAGTTTTCTTAATTAGAAGCAGGGGGAGGGTCTAGCCCATTGTGGACAATGTCATCCTTGGACTGGTAGTTCTGGGTTTTATAAGAAAACATGTTGAGCAAGCTATCATGAGCATGCTAGAAAACAACCCTCCTCCACGACTTCTACACCAGATCTTTCCTTCAGGTTTCTGTCATGTTTGAGTTCCCAACGTGGCTTCTGTCACTGATGGACTGCAATGTGAAAGTGTAAGGTAAATGAAATCTTTGCTCCCCAAGATGCTTTGGACATGTTTTATCATAACGATAGAACCCTAAGTCACCTGTCATTTCTAGGAGACACAGTCTCAAAGAAGTTTTCCTTATCCTCTGGCTCTTAACAATCTTTCGGCTGTCTCTTCCAAAATGTTCTTTAAGTCTTAGGTACAACAGGAGTTGTTTTGTGGGCAGAAAGTTTTGTGGTCAACTCACATGTGTTGTAGGTGGAATCTCTAACTGATGCAGCTGCTGGGGGAATTGGTATAAAGAATAATTAGAAAGCTAAAAATAGATGTACCATATAACCCAGATTACATATCCTTAATATGCCAGTGGTTGACATCCTACATGATAGCTGCTTGCTCAGCAATATTCATTGCCACAATATTCATGATAGCTAAGAAACAACTTAACTGCCATTCAATAGATGAATGTATAATGAAAATGTGGTACAAAATGTATTACTATTCATGTATAAAGAAAAATGAAATTTGCAATTAAATACATAGATAATGAAATCCCAGACCCAGAAATACACATGTGACATTATCTATTACCCATGGTTCTCATTTATATCTAAATTTTATTTTTAGACAGTTTTATTGACATGTTATTTAAATAAGTATTATATATGATTCAGTGAATGATAATCTCTTTACCTAACTGAATATTATATTTGCACACTCTAGTTAGTTATATTTCACCTGGGCTGATATAGATACCTCTAGGTACTTTTCTTATTCTCTGCACATTTTCATATGTTATTGGTGAGAAAAATGAAGATCTAAATTATAGCAAATTTCAAGCATACCATATATCATTAGCTGCTACCATGTTTTAAAATAGATATATCCAATATGTTTATCTAGCATGTTTGAAATGTTTTGTATTTGTCTGACACTATCATCACCCCTGTTTTCTTTAGCATCCGAATACTACTTTTTTATTCTCTTCTGGAATATTATATTTAAATATGATATTTTTCATTTTCAAAAAGGGTTTTACTTAACACTTCATAAATTTCACTATGTAGCCATCTCAAAGTATTTTTAAAAGGATCTACGCAGGATACACAGTCTCATAGCAAATAACCATGCTATTTGTATTGAGCTCTGTACTTCTGTAGTATAAAGTCAATAGTAACCTTTTACAGATAAATTGTTTACAAATATGACTTTTTCTAGTCCTTATATTGCTTCATCACTTCATTCTCTTCTTAATAAGCAGAAAGTTTTCAGTTTGATATGACTTTATTCTCTCTTTACATTTGCTTATACACTTCTCTCTCTCTCAGACACACACAAACACACCAAGAAAGAAAGAGAAAGAGATGAAATATTTTTACTATATGATTTACTTTCAGGAATTTTTAGTTTCATATTTGAAGGTTTATTTTTGATTTTGAGTTGGCATGCAAGAATCCTATGTGATAAAGATGCACTCTTACTTATGTGTATATGTCCATTCAGTTTTCTCAACATGAAACTTTAAATGGCTTTTAATGCTTTATGCTCTCCCTTTGGTTCTTGTTATACTAATAAAGCTTGGGAAGATGACTCTGGAAAAAAGATGCTTGGGGATCAAGTACGACAACCTGAGTAGCATCCTCAGAACCCACATGTTGGAAGGGGAGAACTGTAGGCAGAAAGTTGTCCTCTGACCTCTTATACCCCTGCTTACACCACAGCAACAATAACAATAATTTCTTTTTGTCTTTTTTTTTTTTTTCAAGACAGGGTTTCTCTGTATAGCCCTGGCTGTCCTGGAACTCCCTCTGTAGACCAGGCTGGCCTCGAACTCAGAAATCTGCCTGCCTCTGCCTCCCGAGTGCTGGGATTAAAGGTGTGCGCCACCACGCCCGGCTAACAATAATTTCATTGTAATATTGTATTATAAGCTATAATAAACATTGCTTTTATATACAGTTGATAGTTTATATAAATAGATTTGTTTGAGAATGTTCTGTTCCGTTGACCTATTGGTATGTATCAGGACTCTATTATTGGAGTTAGAATTTTTACTGTATTTTCAAAAGCAAAATTATGGGGTATCCAACTTTGTTCTTTTTCAAAGGTTGTTTTAGCAATTTAGATAATGTTTTGAACTTTCATATGAGCTTTGCTCCTTCCCCCAACAATTTCCATCATATGAAATCATGTCATGCTATGGTGATCTTGACAAGTTTTGTTCAGAATCTGTGTTTCTCTAAGATCCTGGTTTTCAGTTTTCTTTTTTTCCCTTTGCTTTTGTCTGGCTTTGCTACCACGATAATGCTGAATTTTGTTTTGGTAGAGTTTAAAATGTGTTTTTTTTCCTCCTTATTTAATGCTTCCTAAAATTCAGCATCCTAGTTAGCTCTGTGGTTCTTCGTTGAATCACTGTTGGTATGGTTTTGACTACTGATTCCTAGTCTGTTTGTCTGTTTTGACTGATTTATTTTGATTTAGTCATATTAGGGTTTTTGTTCATAGCAATGTGTCCACTTCTTTCAGACTATGTGAAGTAGTGGAATATAATTGTTCACAATAAATTTCATATAATTATTATGTGCCATTTCATTTGTCCTTTTCAATTATTGTTTTTTTTTTAAATTTCATTATTTGTCTCTGTGTGGATTTCCTTGTGTGAATATACTGTCTTCAAAGCCCAGAAGAGGGCATTGGATTTTCTGTAACTGAAGATACAGGGATTGTGAGACATTCAATATCGATGCTGGAAACTGAACTAAGGTCTTCTGTACTTGCAACAAGTGATCTTAACCAATGGAGCATTTTTCTAGAACTCCATTTATGCTTACAAGGCACCGAATGAGGCACACAGGTAGTGTTTTAGGAGGATTTATTTATCTATATTAATACAAGAGCATAAGAACCTTTCAACATCATCATTTGAGTGTATACAGGTTATATTTTCTTATCTTCTATTCAATGGATTTTATTTTATTTAACTATATAGATGGAAAACCAATCTTCAAATATCAAGGCTTAGTTTGCAAAGAGATTCCAAAGAGGAACCTAAATCTAACTGTCATGTCTAGATGAATGAAAGAATATTAGTCATAGTAGCACTACGCTGTTACCAATATCTGCTGGGAAAAACATTGCCATTTTCCCTGAAATGATTATTCCATCTTCTTCCTAGAAGAGGGCTAGACTCCCCCAAACAGCACATTTATTCTGCTTGTCTCAGGATCTATATTTCAAAATGTGATCATTAAAAATGTTTCTGTATAGTATGAAGCTTCCAGCCATATTCTAATTTTCCACTTCAAAGCTACAGAGCAATAAGTGACACTGTTAATTGTTTGTAAAGTTTATAGTTAAAATGTGGGACAAGAGCCTGAAAGAGAAAGAATGGGATTCATTATTCAGTGCAACTGGTGCTGTTTGCAATTACATAGTAAATTCAGATAATAAATAATACATTTTCTCTTTCTAGTTTTAAGTAATAGGATTTGAAATTATATTGTCATGTTTTCTAAAAAGGCAATATTATGTTATTTTCTTTTTTAGAATTGAGTTTTATGAGTGCCTGTACTGTCTTAAAAAGTAGTTATTTTGATATAGCTATGGCCATCACTGGAAAGAGAGGCTCATTGGACTTGCAAACTTTATATGCCCCAGTACAGGGGAACACCAGGGCCAAAATGTGGGAATGGGTGGGTAGGGGAGTGGGGGGGGAGGGTGTGGGGGACTTTGGGATAGCATTGGAAATGTAATTGAGGAAAATACGTAATAAAAATATTTTAAAAATAAATAAATAAAATAAATTTTAAAAATTGACGAATGAATTTTAAAAAAAAAGCTTAGTTATCTATTACGTGCTTGTTTTTATCTTTTAAATTTATATTACTGTAACCACTATCACCTCTCCTTCTGTCTCAAAGCCAATATAAAGCTCCTATTGAGGTGTTTGTTTGGTTTGGTTTGGTTTGGTTTTTTGAGGGGAACAAGTTTAATATTGCATTAATTTTGCTTTAAAAACCAAATTAAACATTATAAGAGACACTGGTAAGAGGGCATATCATAATGACATCATATGAGGTTAAATAAGTATAATTTAAATATAGCAAATATTCTAAGAGTCAGTTTTTGTTATTTTGGCACATTCTAGTGAAACATGGGAAAAGGGAAACTCAATTTCTTCAATTGAAGAATAAGACTCGCTTTTGGGAGAGCTAAGTGGTGTTTCCTGATTGCTGATTGATGTGAAATATCCCAACCCACTGTTGGTGGTGCCACCTTTAGGAAGGTTGTCCTGAGCTGTATAATTAGGTAGGCTGAGTGAACTATTGGGAACAAATCAGTAAGCCACCCATATTCCTCTATTTTCTTTGCTTAATACCCTGGATCTAGATTTCCCAATTAGCTTTCTTAAGCAATGGGATGTGTCATATATTAAAAGGGCTTTTTTTTTCCAAAAAGGTGATTTTGTCAGGGTTGTACTAACCATGACAACAACTAAGTATATACTACTATTTCAGTATGAATTATTTTTATTTAAATAGTTTTATTGCTTTGATCATAACTTACGACTGTAGGTAATGTGTAGTATTAGGTTTCAGTATGTGTACAGGCATATAGTGCATCCATCACTTGTAACAATTATTCATTTTGAGAGAATACTAATAATGCCTTCATTCTAAACATCTTTAAGTATATAATGGATAAGAACAACTACATAAACAAAAACAAATATCGGTGCAAGTTAGAGAAGAGAAAGATTTAAAGTGGTGAATGGTTTAGAAATCATAGTGTTTTACTATGTGAAAAGCATGGTAGAACAGATTAGTTATGTAAGGATAACCAGAAAATAGAAAAAAATAATACTAGTAAGGACCCAGAATCCTGTATATTCACCAAAGGGAATACTGATAAAAATCAATTTGCCACTGGATATCAACTTCACAACCTCCCAATTAAACAACCACCTTTTCAATACATCAAGGAATTAGTGCATTTTTTATGTTAGTGGCATAAAGCCCTGACATAGAAGACTTTCATTCATACAATAAAAAGTTGTTTTTATTAATTTAGGCATTACTGAATCTACTTAAATGTGTAATCAAGACAATCACAGAACATAGGAGAGAATGCTCATTCATCCTGCAAAGTGATATCCACACAAATATGAGGACCTGCCCTTGGATCCTCAACAGCCACAGAAAAGCCATGCATGCAGGTACATGGTGTGGCAGGTGGCTGCCTGGAGCACACTGGCCACCACTGTAGCAGAATTGGTGTCATCCAGGTTCTCTGAGAGTTCCTGTCTCAAAACAGAAACCAAAACCAAATCATGATGGAAAGTAACTGAAACACATAGTCAAGGATGTCTATTGCAATCCTTCCAAATCCTTTCTAGGTGTACACATATGCATGCACATGCATACCTACACAGATGGACGCATACATAAACACATACACACACATAATTATAGAAATATGTCAAACTAAAGACATTTTGTAAAACAAAGAAGTAAGGTACAGAATTGGACAACTGTTTTCAATCATGTACCTCACATGTGACTACTAACTTGAATACATAAAAAATTCAGATAAAACCTCATATCAACTGTAGTCATGCCAATA
This sequence comes from Mus caroli, assembly GCF_978045245.1. NCBI lineage: Eukaryota > Metazoa > Chordata > Mammalia > Rodentia > Muridae > Mus > Mus caroli. The sequence continues at coordinate 74,452,001 of NW_028227262.1, read as the reverse complement.
ATCTGGTATATGTATTCGTGAACACCCTAAATAGATATGTTAACAAACATGTTAGAAAACACCTAAGTGGCCAATGGACATATAAAAATATTCACTTTATAATGTTAAAGAAATCCAAATCAAAACAACAATGAGATAGAAGCCCACAACAGCTATAATGACTATGAAAAGTAAAATATTTCGTAACAACTGTCAAATGAACAGTCTAAGATCTTATGAAGCCAAGGCTATCTTCACACTCACTATGTCACAGTAGATGACTTTGAAGCACTGATCTTTTTTTGTTTGTTTGTTTTGTTTTTGTTTTGTTTTGTTTTTTGTTTTGTTTTGTTTTGCTTTGTTTTTGAGACAAGGTTTCTCTGTATAGCTCTGGCTGTCCTGGAACTCACTTTTGTAGACCAGGCTGGCCTCGAACTCAGAAATCCACTTGCCTCTGCCTCCCAAGTGCCAGGATTAAAGGTGTGTGCCACCACGCCTGGCTGAAATGCTGATCTTACTTTTACTTCCCAAATGCTGGCATGATAGCTGTATGCTGCCATGTATTTTCTGTGAGGTAAATATCCCACCAATTGAGCTACTTTCCTAGCCTGAGAAAAATAATACCTCACACATGGTAAATGGAAGTCTATATGTGTACAGTCCTTGTGGAAAACAGTGTGGAGGGACCAAAAAAACATTACAGATGGAACCAAAAGTGTGTAAGAGCCAGAGGACCAGAACAAGAGATCATCTGCAAGGTACTATCTTCAATATATGACAGGGAAGCTGCACCTGGATATGTCAGCAAAATGCCTGCCTAAACCGGCCTTTATATGACACCAATTGACATACCAGATTTTATGGAAAATTCTCATGAGGCTATACTCATAGAATAACAGCAAATAATGCTGGCTGAGCTTGGGAGACTGAATTTTAAAGGGACAAGGCACTTGATAGGCTAGACAATCCCAAGAGATCAGCCAAAGACATATGAGCAATACTAAATGATGTCAGTGTATTGTATTTATAAGCACAAATATGTTGGTAAGTACCAATTATTGTTAAAGAATATGAGGTCATCAACTTGAGCAGTGTGGAGAATGGAGGGCAGAGATGAGAGGAAATGATGTAAATGTAACATTAATTCATACAAAATATTCTAAAAATTTAAATAAATCTATAATACTGAAATTTCCACTAGAAAGTATAAATCCAAGAAAACACTATCAATTTCGCTAGTAAGTATAAATTCAAAGAATGTGAAGTCACTATATAAATGAGATGTCTACACTCCGTGCATATTGTAGTACACATCTACTGCTAGAAAATACTTGTATACTTATAAGAATAGCTGGTAATGTTTGAGTGATATAGCCAAACCTCAGATGTGAGGGAGCCCAGCAACATAAGTATTTTATTTGTTTGATCTGTATTGTGGGGAATTGAATCTGTGTGTTAGAAATAATAGGATTGAGCAGTTCTGCTGGGTAGGCAATCAATAGTGTCTGCCCTTGTGATCATCTTCACATAACAAGAAACTGATGCTGAGTGAGATTAAGATCACTCACAATAATGATTCTTCAGTTGTTCTTGTCAGTGGAGAGAATCTGTATCCAAATACTGCCCACAACTGTGTTTATTATAACAACGTTACCCAGGACTCCAACACATGGATACACTAAATTGTGTAAAACTAAAAGTAATATCTGCTGTTTGTTAAATGTTTGTATAAAAACCTATGTATCCTAGAAACATACATCAACATTAAATATAGTCAGGGTAAAAATTTGGAACAATATATTTCAAATGAATGAACCTAAGGAGGAAAAAAGCTGGTGTAGCCATTTTAACATCTGTTTAAATTGATTTCAAAACAAATGAAATAAAATGGGATAGGGATGGACATTACCCACTAACCAAAGGAAAAATCTACCTTGTTGACGTTTCAAATATTAACATATATGCCCCAAACTGAGTGTCATCCAGTTTTGGAAAAGAAGCATGGACATATCTTAAATCACATACTGACACTTTCACAGTGATAGTGGGAAAGTTCAATCCTCTACTCTCACCAATGGAAAGTTCATCCAGACAAACATTGAACAGATTGGTACTAGAGCTAACAGATATTTTAAATCAAATGAATATAGCATGTCATTTATAGAATATTTCACTCAAACAGAAAGGAGTATACCTTCTGCTCAGCAACTCATAGAACTTTCTCCAACATTGACCACATCCAAGGACACAATGAGAGTCTTCACAGACACAGGAAATTTGAAATTTCTTCCTGAATCCTTTCAGATTTCCACAGATTAATGCTGGATATCAACAACAAAAGAAACACCTGAAAGCTTACAAGCTTATGGAAATTGAATAACTTTCTATTGCATTAAAATGTATCAAGACAGAAATTTAAAATGAATGGAAACATTTTTCTAGGATGCAGTGAAAATTAACACACAGCATAACTATCTATGGAACACAAAAAGAGGTGCTAAAAGGAAAGTTCTAAGTACTAAATGGCTACCTTAAAAAAAGTTAAAGAGCTATCTATCTAGCAACTTCACAGCACACCTGAAACCTGCAGAACTCCAGAAGTGAGTGTAGATGGCAAGGCATAATCAAACCGAGGGCTGAATTCAAAAATACAGTAACAGAATATCACAAAAAATTCATGAAACAAAGAATTGGTTCTTTGAGAAAATCACCAATATAGAAAAACCTTTCCAAACTAAGTAAAACTCTGCCAGAAAATATCCAAATTAAAGAATCAGATACAAAACAGGGACGAAACAAAAGATAGGGAGGATATACATATAATTATGTCAACATATTTAAGAATGACCAGGAACTCACAATAACAACAAAAAGACACATGTTAATTTCACTAACATGAAAAAGCCTTTGACAAAATCCAACACCCTTTCATGAAAAACTAATACAGAGATTAGGGATATAAGGGACATATCTAAATATAAGAAAAGTAATTTACAGCAAGTCTACAGCCAACATCAAATTATAGAGAAATAATTTCAAATCAATTACACTAAACTCAGGAACAAAACAAAATTGTCCATTTTGTCCATATCTATTCAATATAGACATTGAAGTTCTAGAGAGTATAAGACAGTTAAAGTACATCAAAGTGATACAATTTGGAAAGAAAGAAAGTCAAGCATGTTATTTATGATAATATACATAAGTGGCCTTAAAATTTCCACCATCAAACTCCTATAGCGGTAAACACTTTCAGCAAAGTTGATGAATACTAGATTAATTTTAAAAAAGAAAAGAAAAAGAAAAGGAAAAAAAAGGAAACTAAAAAGTAGCCTTTCTATATACAATTGATAAATGGACTTAGAAAGAAATCACAGTAATAGCAGCTTTCACTCAAGCCTCCAGCAATGCAGAATACTTTGGGGTAGTGCTATCCAAGCAGGTGAAAGCATAGTAACTTCAAGGCTTTGGAAAAAGAAATTGAAGAAAATATTGGAGGATCGAAAGACCCCTGGTGCTCATGGATTAACATAGTAAAAGTGGCTGCTCTATCAGAAAGCAATCTATAGAATGAATACAAACTCCATCAATATATCAACACTTTTTAAAAACATTCTTGAAATGACAATTTTCAACTCTTCATATGGCAATGTACTAAACACAGGATAGTTAAATCATTCCTGAATTATAGAACATCCAGAGGCGTTACCATTCCAGACTTTAAGTGTTACTAAAGCACTATCTTTTCTTAAAATTGCAAGGTATGAGCATAAAAACAGATAGAGCAAACAATGAAATTGTATTATACATAAATCCACACACCTATGCAGATCTGATTTTTAATAAAGAGGTCATAAGTACACACATAAGACAATATCTTCATTTATGGTGCTATTCCAACTGTTTTTCTACATGTAGAATAGTAAGAATAGATATGCCAGGCAGTGGTGGTTCATGCCTTTAATCCCAGCACTTGGGAGGCAGAAGCAGGCGGATCTCTGAGTTCAAGGCCAGTCTGGTCTACAGAGTGAGTTCTTAGATCCACTTAGATCCACTGAACTTAATAGAAGAGAAAGTTGGGAATAGGCTTGAATGGACTGGCACGGGAGATGACTTCCTGTACAGAATAGTGCAGACACTAAGATCAGTAACTAATAAAGGGAACCTCAAGAAACTGAAAACTTCTGTAAGACAAAGGGCACCATCAACAGGACAAACCATCAGTCTACAGAATGTGAAAAAAGTTTCACCAACTCCACATCCAACAGAGGGCTAATATCCAAATTATATAAAGAACTCAAGAAAACAAATATCAAAAAACAATCCGTATAAACCAATTAAAGTTGGGTATAGAGCTGAAGAGAGAATTCTTAAATGAGAAATCTCAAAAGGCTGAGAAACACCTAACAAAATATTCAACTTTCTTAACCACCAAGGAAATGCAGAGCAAAACTTTGAGACTCCATTATATATCAATCAGAATTGTTAAGATCAAGAACATAAGTGGAGCTGTGGGAACACCCTTCCATTGCTGGTGGGAGTGCAAACTTGTACAGACTACAGAAGTCTACATGACTGTTTCTCCTAAAATTGGGAATCAGTCTACCTAAAGACCCAGCTATACCACCCTCAGGCATCCAAATGATACTCTGTCCACTCCCAAAGACACTTGCACAACTGTGTTCATAATGTCTTAATTCATAAGAGCCAGAAAATTGAAACAACCTAGATGTCCCTCCCTTAACCAAAGAATGGATAAAACAAAGATGATACATTTACACAATGTAAGATCATTCAGCAGATAAAGAAATGGCATGATGAAATTTGTAGGTAGGTGGATCCAACTGAAAAAAAATCATTCTGAGTGAGGTAATCCAAACTCAGAAAGACAAATATAATATGTATTCACTTATAAGTAGTCACTGACCATTAATTTTATAACAATCTTTACCATACAATCTTTATCTCTAGAGAGGTTAGGTAAGGAGTTGCAATCTAGCAGGGACATAAGCATCATCTGGAAAGGGGAAATAGAATAGATGTTTTGGAAAGTGAACTAATGGTGGGTAGTGATAGGAATGGGAGAAATCAGTTGCAGACAGTGGGAAGTGGCGTGAGATTGGATAGCAGAGAGTTCAGGGAAAGACAGCTAGAATTAGGGGACATTTGACTGGTGTTGTGAAAACCTCGTGCAGTGAAAACTTTGTGGAATCTATGAGAGTGATCCTAATGAAGACTTCTATTAATAAGGCATGTGGAGTCTGAACTGGCTAGCTTGCAGGCTGTAGCCAGCAAGGCTACCCATTGTGGAACTGGCTTATCTTTGCTTGAGTTTTTGGCCAACAGACCTAAGCAGATCCGTAAACAACCTGTTGCCTCTTCAGCTTGACCTGTGCAGATCTTGTCTGCTGTACCTAGGATTGAAGAACCTGAAAAATGACCTAGAGTATAGTGTCATGCTGTAGACAAACTTACTTCAGAGTCAGTGTACTATTATACAAGAATGTACTAAAGAAAGTAATCTTCCAAGGAAGATTGTTTGAGTTCGAAAAATGCGATCAAAAACACGTAAATAAATTCCAGCCAGCACATACTAAATATTCACAGAACAGCCCTTTCTCAGAACTTTCTCATAGCAGAACAATTTAAACATAGTTGCCTGGTTCTAAAGTTGATTATATCTGAGAAGGTATGAGGGCAAGGAAGAAGGCTATATCCAGATTCAGGGAACACTGAAGATTGTGATCTACAGCTATGGTCTGACATCCAAAATTAAGCATGCCTTATGAATTGAATGTAAAATTTTGTCATAGGAGATAGGAAATAATATCCAAGGACAATTCAGGGAACAAAATGCATTTGACTTAAAAGGCCCTCTGAATTCTCATGGAGTTTCTCTCACTGTTCCCCAAGGCATTGCTCACTATGGGTCATTCTTTTGAACATGTAGCAACATACTCCAGACTGATGCTAAGACAGAGTATTGCTGATAACAGAGGCCCATTGTCAAGGACAACTTCGACCCTACTCTTTAAAAGTGGAGAGGTCAAGGTGGTGGTAGCATGGAGCCTTCAGTTCCTCATTCTAGTCTCTCTGGTGTGTGAAGAAAAACCTGGAGACCATCACAGCCAATAATCCTTTGGTTAAAAATTAGTTCTGCCTGAAAGAAGTGTTGGGGCAATGGAGGGTTTTGTGAGAAAGGCCAGTCAATATCAGATTCAACGTGAGGCCGACTTTGTGTCAGGGAATGCATGCCCCACACTGTTTAGGTTACTAAGAACTGGAGGCTGGAGAAAGGAAAACACAACTGATCAAAAAAAAAATCAGCAAAACTTAATGACATGTCTGCTGTACTCGTAGACTGGTGCCTTGTGCAGTTGTCTTCACAAGTGGTTTTTCCTCGAGCATATGGGAAATGATGCAGAGACCCATAGCTAGATGTTACTTGGAGAGAGAATAAATTGGAGACCTCCAAAGAGTCCCATCCTCTTGGTGCTCAGGGAACCCTGTGGAAGAGGGGGAAGAAAGATCTTAGAAGTCAGTGGGAATGGAGAATTCCATGAAAATAAGGCCCTCAGGATCAAACTACCTGGGCACTTATGGACTTACAGAGACTGAAGTGGTAACTAAGCTGCCTGCAGGAGTCTACATCACGTGCTCTGTGTATATGTTGTGGCTGTTAGCTTAGTGGAACTGTTAACTGGGGAAGTGGATGTGTTTTTCACTTTTTTCCTGCTTTTGGGACTCTTTTCCTCTTGTTGGATTGCCTTGTCCAGACTAAGTGTGGGGCCTTTCACCTTGACATAATGTATTTTATCTTGTTGTGTTTGGTTGCTCTCTTTTGGTGGTTTGCTTGTTTCTTTTGGTAGGTGGAGGAGTAGATCTGGAGGAGAAGTGGGCTGGTGGTATGGAGTAGTGGGAGACTCTGGTTGGAATGTATTGTGTAAGGGAAGACTCTACTTTCACGTAAAAGGAAATATAAACCCCATGCTAAAGTAATATTTAATATAAAATTATTTAACAGCATAGTAATATTATTTAAAGTAATAAAATATACACTGAAATCCTTTTCAGAGGTTCAAAAACCTAAAATGAAGATATAACAAGTTGTATTAGACTCCTATAACCCAAGCTCTTTGGAGGTGGAAAATAATCAGGAATCTAATTTTGTCCTCTGTAAAGTAGCAAGTTTAAGGACAGACTGGAATGCATAGGACACGAACAAAACAGAGAACCTGACTAACCAATAAACGACACAATGTTCTCTTTTTAATAAACATTATGAGAAAGTAATAGCACTTGGGCATTTTAACATTTTTGTATCATAGCAGATCTGTGCACATGTGCATAATATATATGTATATATATGTATATATATATACATATATATATATATATACTTATACATATAGTGTGTGTGTATATACATATATATATATATATACATATATATCCCTTTCATATACTTTAATGGCATTTTATGTTATGTGTATGCAGAAAACTCAATATTTCTTATTCCATTTTAATTCATGAAAAGTACTATCTATATGGCCACCTTTTATGCCTTTAATTCAACTACCTAAATTACTACTATTTATATATTTTCAGGATTTTGGGGTTTTTTTTTATGCGTATGTGTGTATGTTTCTCTTTGTGCAGGTGCTCACAGAGTCCACACGCATGCCATGGATCCCCTGGAGCTGAATTAACAAACAATCAGAAGATGCCTGTCATAGATTTTGAGACTAGGCTCTCTACAGGCGTAGTAAGTGCTCTTACCCACAGAACTATCTCATGAGTCTCTTTTTCTATATATTCCATGGACCTCAACAGTACAAAGAAGCCACTAGCTATTTCATGGATGTCTATCAGCTAATTGATTTTTTTAATTTTTAATATTTTTATTACGTATTTTCCTCAATTCATTTCCAATTATATCCCAAAAGTCCCCCATACCCTCCCCACCCCACTTCCCTAACCACCCATTCCCCTTTTGTTGGCCCTCGCATTCTCCTGTACTGGGGCATATAAAGTTTGTGTGTCCAGTGGGCATCTCTTTCCAGTGATGGCCGACTAGGCCATCTTTTGATACATATGCAGCTAGAGTCAAGAGCTCCGGGGTACTGGTTAGTTCATAATGTTGTTCCACCTATAGGGTTGCAGATCCCTTTAGCTCCTTGGGTACTTTCTCTAGCTCCTCCATTGGGAGCCCTGTGATCCATCCAATAGCTGACTGTGAGCATCCACTTCTGTGTTTGCTAGGCCCTGGCATAGTCTCACAAGAGACAGCTATATCTGGGTCTTTTCAGCAAAATCTTGCTAGTATATGCAATGGTGTCAGCGTTTGGAAGCTGATTATGGGGTGGATCCCTGGATATGGCAGTCTCTAGATGGTCCATCCTTTCATCACAGCTCCAAACTTTGTCTCTGTAACTTCCTTCATGGGTGTTTTGTTCCCAATTCTAAGAAGGGGCACAGTGTCCACACTTTGGTCTTCATTCTTCTTGAGTTTCATGCGTTTAGAAAATTGTATCTTATATCTTGGTTATCCTAAGTTTTGGGCTAATATCTACTTATCAGTGAATACATATTGTGTGAGTTCCTTTGTGATTGTGTTACCTAACTCAGGATGATGCCCTCCAGGTCCATCCATTTGGTGTAGAGTTTTCTAAAGAACAATTTCTTGATTCTTTCTCCTTCTTTCCCATAATGTCATTCTCTTTAAGTGCATTTGAAAAACAAACAAACAAACAAACAAACTATTGCCAGGTCATGATGTAGATGACAGTCTGTGTGACGGACAAGGATAAGCAGTTGCTGTCGATGTCAATATTTTAATATTTTGTTGAAATATTCAGTATGGATTAGGGACCCTCAGCCTTCTTTATGTTCCAGTTATGTGAGGTCATTTTCATGGTGAGATGCGAATGTCCCATTTGTTTTGCCATCCTGGGTGTCTATGGGACATTATGAGGAGGGAGGCCAAAAGAAAATCATTCGGATGCACCTGTCCATTAGTGAGTCGTCATGCCTGGCAGAAACTTTCTGGCACCAGCTGCTAATAATCTTATGCTCTGAAGCATACGGATTCATGGGCCTTTTAGTTTTTATCTCGGCTAGTATAATTGCAGATGCTATCCTTATTCAAAAATGGGCCATGTTTTGCCTACAGCCAAAGGCATCCGGCTTCCACTGATGTTAATGTGAGGGCAGCCATAAGAAAAAATATAGAGAACTCAGCTAGCACCTCTAATTGTCTTATGAATCTTAATAAGCCTGTTTAGCTTAATAATACTCAATAGGGGAGAGTTTCATAGGTAATTTGCTCATTTTCCATAGAAGGCATTATCTTGGACCCTTTCAGAAGGGGATTTTTTTTTTTTTTACAGAGCAGATTCTTTGTATTCTATAGCCCGGAAGAGTAACACTGATTCATGCTTTTTATATACACAAAAGGATTCTGAAAAAATAGAAAGGCTTGAAAATATTAGTACTGACATTTGAACAGATACAGAAAATGTATGCTGCAAAGAATGAAGGCTTCAGAGAATCCATGCAGTGCATTTCACACAAAGACAAGTGCAATTTGTCCAGAATATAAAGAATCATAGCTAATTAGATTGGCTTTAATTGGGTTTGTGCTAAATCCAATGCTTTATAGAACCATCAGGGTTGAACAGCAATGAGAATCAATTTGAAAAATATACAGAGAAATTGACTGCAGAGGACTAAAAGAGATAAATAGAGGTTGTATCCCAGATATTAAATAACCAACATAAAGCAACATTGAAACAAACACTTTTAAAATAATTAAAGCAAAAATGTGCTTGCATTATAAAATTAGCTAATTCTCTATCATCAATCACTCCATTTTTAATTTTTAAATTTTATTCATGGCCATGCATATTCTCTCTAGTGGGAAAAAAACCCACAAAACATGTCTCCTTCAAGAACTGATGTCCTTTTGCTACATTTACATGTATGAAATTTTGATAATAATGCAAAGATCACCCTCTTATGAATAGCCTTGATTGTTGTATAAATAAATAAGGATACCTGACCTGGTATAGCTCTATCAAGTGGCAAAAATAAGACTGTAAAAGAGAAAAGAGGATGCTATATGAAATAAATGTGCATATAGATTTGTATAACAAGTTAATAGGTGGTATGTCCTAAAATTAGCATGAGACCCTTCTCAGAGTAACTGATAAGAGTATTTCACTTAGCTCTCTGGTGTGTAATCAGGATTTTTACTCCAGTAGACATTTGGGGTAAAATAATTCTATTTTCTGGTATGCTTTCCGTCTGATGAGTGAGAGACTGTATAGAGTGTATATATAGACTGTATGTATAGAGTGGTATATATATAGAGAATTATATATATTATATATTACATATTATATATATATATATATATATATATATTTGTGTATTACACACATCTATAGTACTTAACTCCATTCTCTTATACTGTTTCAATAGCTATTAATTAATCAAATACCACATTTTAAATATGTGAAGTTTAGTGTATGACAATTATGACAGTAAAGCTACTAAAAGGTTTCCATGCTGTACTTACTTATATGCCATGTTGTCTCATTATGACATTTTTATTTTCTCTTTTGTCATCTGATACAGTTATTATTGTGAACACATTCAATTTATAGAATAATCCTGGGACTGTCTTATCAGCCATCCTGATGTTTCTTGTTTGTTTGTTTTTTATTTTTGCCAGAAAATGTGATACATCTCTAGAGTAATTTACAAGTTCTTATTTCATTAATGAATGTAAAGTGGCAATATTTATTGAACTGTAGCACAGTCCCTTGTTCTAAGTCTTACAACTAATATTAGGTATTCATTTGTATATAGATATTAAATAAGCTTTCAAATACTTTGAATGACATGAGTTTTCTAGATGATGTGGAGTTGTTATGGAGAAAGGTAGAGGGCAGGGCTGGGTTTAAAATGGAGTTTTAACTTAAAATATTCTATAGTGTCTTCCACTAATCCCGCAAAGGCAGAAGTAAAAATCGTGAAAATTTGAGGCCATATAAGAGAGAGTTGAGAAGAGCCTCGAACACATGGGCACAGGAAAATTTCCTGAACAGAACACCAATGGCTTATGATCTAAAATCAACAGTACACAAACGGGACCTCATAAAATCTCAAAGCTTTTGTAAGGTAAAGGACACTCTCAATAGGACAAAACAGCAACCAATAGATTGGGAAAAGATCTCTACCAATCCTACATCTGATAGAGGATTGATATCCAATATATACAAAGAACTTAAGAAGTTACACTTCACAGAATCAAATAACCCTATTAAAAATGGGGAACGAAGCTAAACAAAGAATTTTCAACTGAGGAATATTGAATGGCTGAGAAGAAATGTTCAACATCCTTAGTCATCAGGGAAACGCAAATCAAAACCACCCCAAGATTCCACATCCCAGCAGTCAGAATTGCTAAGATCAAAAACTCAGGTGACAGCAGATTCTGGCAAGAATGTGGAGAAAGTGGAACTCCCCCATTGCTGGTGGTATTGCAAACTGGTACAACTGCTCTAGTAATCAGTCTGGTTAGACATAGTATGTTATTTTATATGTGTTGTATGAGGTAAGTATATTTAGAAATTAATATTTTAAATATTAAAAATGTTTTAGCTAGTGGGCATATACACAAAAAATGCTCCAACATATAACAAGGACACATGTTCCACTATGCTCATAGCAGCCTTATGTATAATAGCTAGAAGTTGGAAACAACCCAGATGTCCCTCAACAGAGGAATGGATACAGAAAATGTGGTACATTTACACAATGGAATACTACTCAGCTATTAAAAACAATGACTTCATGGAATTCTTAGGCAAATGGATGCAACTAGAAAGTATCATCCTGAGTGAGGTAACCCAGTCACAAAAGAACACACATGGTATGCACTCACTGATAAGTGCATATTAGCCCAAATGATCAGAATAACCAAGATACAATTCACAGACCACATGAAACTCAAGAACAAGGATGACCAAGGTGTAGGTACTTAGGTCTTTCTAAGAAGGGGGAACAAAGTACTCATGGGAGCAAATATAGTGTAGAGTAGCTACTGAAGGTAAGACCATCCAGAGACTGCTCCACCTGAGGATCCATCCCATATACAGTCACCAAACCCAGACACTTCGTTGATGCCAAGAAGTGCTTGCTGACAGGAACCTGAAATAGCTATCTACTGAGAGGCTCTGCTAGAGCCTGACAAATACAGGGGAAGTTGCTCTCAGCCAATCATTTAACTGGGCATGGGGTCTCCAATGGAGAAGTTAAAGGGCTGAAGGAGCTGAAGGGGTTTGCAAACCCATAAGAAGAACAACATTATCAACCAACCAGATGCCCACAGAGTGCCCAGGGACTAAACCACCAACCAAGGATTATACATGGAGGGACCCATGTCTCCAGTTGCATATGTAGCAGAGTATGGCCTTTTGGGGCATCAATGCAAGAAGAGGCCCTTATTCCTGTGAAGGTTTGATGTCCTAGTGCAGGGGGATGCCAGGACAGTGAGTTGGGTGTTGTTGGATGGGTGGGGGAGCATCATTATAGAATCAGGGTGAGGGGGAATGGGAGAGGGGTGTTTTGGACAGTAAACCAGGAATGGAGATAACATTTGAAATGTAATATAATAAAATATACAATAAAAATAAATAAATTCCAAAAAGGGAGATTCTTTCTTAAATAAATAAATGGATCTACATTCCTTAGGAGTGTTGCCTAGCTTCTATTCTATAAGCTGAAAGGTTATCTTCTGACTTTCTTTAGTACTCTGTGGTGACATTGTCTATTTCATTCTGTCTGCCATGGCCAAGAATTTCATGTAAAACTCTGAGCATTGTAGAATGCTATGAAGTGTCTGTCATATATAAAATCATAATATTTTATACTACAGCCATCTATGCATACATAATTTATATCTACATCTGTCATTAACAAAAAATGTGAATTCAAAAGAAAGGCTCTACATTTGAAAAGCTAAAGAAAACTCTCCACATAAAATTATATCCTATTTCCCAGGAAATTGTATAAAAGGGCATTTTCTCAACTGAATCTCAAGATCTTAGGCTAAGGTCCAAAATAAACAGGAAGTTTGAGAGCACGCACAAGCTCCCTTTCATATATACCTCATCCAGTGTTCTCCTCAGTGCTGGTTAGAAGGAGCTTCTGAGTGGCTTCTCAGAGGCTAGGATTTCTAATCTTCACCTTGTATTGCAAAGAGAGAAGTAATGAGATCCTCACATTATTATTGTTGTGCAGGCCTCAAGAATGATGATAAGAATGGATATTTGCTGCTGCACCAGTCAACCATCTGTTGACTCACTCATATATGGAAACACCAGGAATTCTATTTGCCTCCAGCTACTTAATAAAAAGGCAAAGCTAATCTCCTTAAATCCAGGTGTGAGCTATGATTTGCCAACTTGAAAATAAATGATGATTTATCTGGAGGTTATGAAATTGGAATCTGAGGTTCAACTTTATTAGTTATTGAACCTAACTCCTGGGATCACTTCTGGGTTTATTTTCAGAAAGTCCACTATCATGCTACCTCAGAAATAAAAGAATTAAAACCCTAAGAGCTTATTTTATTCATTTTCTCCTGGTGACTGACTTTCCACTTCTCTTCAGGACTTCCTTTTCTTTCTTTCTTTCTTTCTTTCTTTCTTTCTTTCTTTCTTTCTTTCTTTCTTTCTTTCTTTCTTTCTTTCTTTCTTTCTCTCCCAATAAAATGCAGACTGAAAACAGAAATGTTTTTCATCACTACATGGTTTGATTTGCATCTCTCTCAGAGATAAAGGGGATCTTCAAGAGGGTGGCATTTTGGCGTCGTAGTATTACACCACTTAAATAGAATGTAGGGAAGCTAACAAAAATTCTAAAAATCTTCCCTCCAACTGAAAACATTTAGATAAACCAATGCTGTAAATTTTCCAAGTGATTTCTCCCTTTTCTGTAACTGGGGTCATGAACTTGTGTCTAGACAGGATATAGGCAATTGAGACAAAAGCTAAATTAATATGGCATAAAACCGAACCTTAATGACTTTACTTTATACCCATAGTTCACCTCTCAACTCCCATCAGAGAAGTGCTGTTTTGTTTGGTTGTTTGTTTATTTGTTTTGTTTTGCCATAAATGGTGATTAAAAGAGATTCCTACATCTGGTCTAGAGGAAATGAATAAGAGACTACAGAATGAGTGGTCTACAATACATCCTTCTCCTCCCACGCTCAAGGATCATTGTGGGAGTGGAGGTTCAAAGAGTACCACAGCTAGAGGCAGAAGAAGACTATAAGAAAATTCTTTCCTGACTCATCAGGTTAATTGCACATTTGAGTTTCCAGTGGTTGTGGCAAGCATGTAGAATATCTGTATTAACTCAAGCCTTATCTGTTTAAACAAGAAAGATAAAGTCAAGTGCAGATACATGTTTAATAGCATTGTTGAGATACAATGACAAAATCAAAATATGTTCACCTCTTATTGTGGCGAATATCATGTCTGTTATATGTGCATTCTTTCTTTTGTCAGTCATATATCACGATAAGTGCAAATGATGACTTGGTTGTTTCTTTATTCTGTCACTTTGTTAGAAATGGGTTAGAAAAATTTAACATATGTCAACCAGCTAGGATCAACTTCATTCCCAAGGTCTTGTTTTCCTGGTCTCATTCACACATGTTCACCTTTGTTAGTCCTGTATAAATTGCTGACAAAAACAGCATCCTCTGCCTAGAAGTCTGGACAGTTACAACTGAGCAATTCCACCTACATGGAGTGATGTGTCTCTATAAAACTGTCCCTGTAAAACTGTATCCTTCCTCTTTGATTAGCTCTGCACTGTTCTCTTACACCATCTGTCCTTCCTGTGTTCAGAGTGTTGAGTATATCCTATCTTTGAGGCATTCTGTCATATATGTATTTTATAATAATGTAATTTATAAACTATAATATATGAAGTAAAATATATAAAATACATAGGAATTTTCACATAAATCTTTAGTGTCACACACACACACACACACACACACACACACACATTCATGTTGTGATGCATTGTGTACACCAATTGCTGAGAGGTGAAAGCTGTGCATTTACCTACATATAAAGACAGATATATTGAATGCAACTTGAAAATATATTTATTTAGAAAAATAGTAGTAGTAGGTTGTCCTTTGAGTATGGGTCCTCTTTGGCTATGAGTAATTGTATATATTTATTTTAGCTGCGTGAATTCCTTCCTTTTGAGAGGGTCTTAGGTCCAGTTACTCAAAGTTTGTTAACTCCAAAGCTGAAGGTGCCACGATTGCACCACTGAGGATCTCATGCTGGCAAGAGTGTTGTGGTTCATAGGCTTTACAGTTTGTTAGGATCATTTATTGTTTCTCTCCCTTGGCAACTTTAATAACATCTTTCAGTACAGCGAGAGCTAGTCTGCTATGGAATACTTCTGTAAATCCCAGATCCAGATGGATTCACAGCAGGTTTTCATTACATATTCAAAGAAGAAATACATCAATGCTTCTTAGATTGTTCAAAACATATAACAGAAATACCGTTAAAACCTATGTATAAAGCATTATTCCAATATTCCAAGCAGACAAAGAAAGACACAACAAAAAAGGATAACACAGGTCAATATCTCTGATGGACACTGAATCAATTATTTTCAATATATACTTATGTACTGCATACAGAAACAAAACATTCGCTGTATCCTAAAAATGCAGGGATGGTTTAACATACATAAGTCAAAAAATGTATTATGTCTTATAGATGGATTTAAATATAGAAATCAGATGGTCATCACAACAGATGCAGAAAACAGAGGCCTTGAATTTGAAAGTAAATAAGGGTGTGCATATGGTAAGGATTAAATGGAGGGTAGGCAAATGGGAAATAATCTAATGATCATATTACTTCCAAATTAAAAATATATATAATTAAAAGTAATGATTGGCACGGTAATTAAAATGGTAAAATTGTCATGTGTTTTAAAACCTCTAACAGTGGGGGCTGGAGAGATGGCTCCGTGGTTAATAACACTGACTGCTCTTCCAGAGTTCCTGAGTTCAATTCCCAGCAACCACATGGTGGCTCACAACCATCTGTAATGGGGATGCCCTCTTCTGGTGTGTCTGAAGACAGCTAGAGTGTACTCATGTGGAAACTTTTCATTAAATCTTAACTTCATCTGCTTTCAGAATTGCGTGATTTTTCAGAACAAACACAAAACTTAGCATTAATGTCATGTTCATCCCACTGGTGTATGATTATCTGTTTTCCTCTTCTTTATGTTCAGGTTTTATACTTTAATGACTATATTATAAGGCCACTGTTTTATATTTTAGGTATAAATGCCAAATTTAATTCAGGCCATCAAGCAAGAATGAAATTTACATGTTTGTTGAACATAAAAACTTCTATTCCCAAGAGTGGTATATCTGGGTCTGCAGGTAGATCTATTTCCAACTTTCTGAGAGGCACATGTTCCACTATGTTCATTGGGGTCCTACTTGTGATAGCCAGAAGCTGGAAACAACTCAGATGTTCCAGAACAGAAGAATGGATACAGAAAATGTGGTTCATTTACACAATGGAATACTACTTAGCTATTAAGAATGAGGACATCCTGAGTTTGCGGGCAAACGGATGGAACTAGAAAATATCACCCTGAGTGAGGTGATTCAGACCCCAAAGGACATATATGGTATGTAATCACTTATAAGTGGATATTAGTAAAAAAAAAAAAGTACAGAATACCCAAATACAGTCCACAGAACTCAAAAAGTTCAACAAGTTGAAGTGCTCAAGTGAAGAGGCTTCAGTGCCACTTGGGAAGGAAAGGAGAAGAAAGCAATCACAAGTAGGGAGGGAGGGCGGGACCTGGGAGGGAAAGTGGATGGTGGGGTGAGGAGTTGAGGCAGGGGACAGGAACTAGATCTGGTATTAGTGAGGTAAAAAGCATGAAATGCTGAGGGCCAGCAGAAAGAAAGGAAATAGGCAACCTCAGGAGGTAGGAGGTTGGGGGACCCTCTAGAGTACACCAGAGACCTGGATGGTGAGAGACTCTCAGGCCTCAAAGGGAGGGGACCTTAGATGAAATGCCTGACAGTAGGGAGAGGTAACTTATAGAGCCCACCTCTAGCAGGAAGACAGGGCATCAAATGAGACAGAGGGAGGGCCATCCCACAGTCACAACTCTGACCCATAATTGTTCCTGTCTGAACAAATTACAGGGATGGAAATGGAGAGGACTCTGAGGAAAAGAAGGTCCAGTGGCAGGCTCAAAGTGGGATCCAGATTAACAGGAGGTCCCAAGGCTTGACACTATTACTGAGGCTATGGAATGCTCACATGACTGCCTTCCAAAAAAACCCAACAAGCAGCTCAAAGAGTCAGATGCAGATATTTGCACCCAAACAATTGGCAGAAGCAGCTGATCCCTGTTGTTGAATTATGGAAAGGCTGAAAGAAGCTGAGGAGGAGGGCAAAACTGGAGGACCAGCAGTCTCTATTAATCTGGACCCCTGAGATCTCTCAAACACTGGATCACCAAACATAAAAAACACAGCAGCTGATATGAGGCTCCCAAAACACATACAGTAGAGGACTTCTGGGTCTGTGTTCATTCAGAGATGATGCACCTAATCCTCAAAAGACTGGAGACCCCAGGGAGTTTAGAGGTCAGATGGGATGGGGGATGGGGACATCCACGTGGAGACAGGGGTTTAGGGATGAGGTATGGGATGTGGAACAGTCGCCAGGTGGATGGTGAAGGGGTGGGGGATAAAATATGGAGTGTAAAAAAAAAACAAATTAATTAATTAAAATATTTTTCTCTAGTTTCTGACTGCTCTTATGTATCATATGCAGGAAGTTCTTATACAGTGAATGTCAGGCTTGTTGAACAAGCTCCTCTATATCAGAGTTTTAAATTGTGTTTGTTCTCATTTGTGTCTTTGTGTTTCACAGTATGTAAACTTATTGAAAATAAATTCTGAGTTCCTTACTCTATTAAATATAATGTACCAAGTCATGGGAAATATTTTCAATCTCTAAGACATCTCTCCTACTCATATGTGAAGACTAATACAGTGTGAAAAATATCAAAATTCAAGAAAAGGACCACAGATAAGAATTTAAGATTAAGTAAGACTCCAGGACAAACAAAAACAGAAGAACATGGTGCTGGTGTCAAAGAGTATCATAAAGTACATACTTGTTAAAGCTATGCTTGGAACACTTTTGCCACTCATGTCTATCATAACAGGTCACGAAGAAGATATCTTTGATGTAGGCAATATCTAAAGGAAGTGTATGTGTCTTTAGTGTACGTGTGTGTAGAATTTCTCAAATAATCCAATTATTCAAAATTTATCAAACAATGTAATTGTTTCTTATGTTGTAGGAGATGTGTGAGTGAATCCCTTAGCAAAGTGTAGCAAATAAGAAATCACCCTAGTATTAAGATGGATGTAGGCTAATTTTGTGTATTGTCATTAATTTTGCAAATCTTAAATGAATACATTTTTGTTCAGTAAATTCTGCTTCCTCAGAGAGAGTTTTGCCATATTTCAGAGCAGAAAAGATACATTTTTATATTTGAAATCACAATGGTAAACAGAGGATCCATGGGTATATGGGATTACTCTTCTAAAGATTGTGATAAAATTTGGCTAATGAGTTTGTTTTTCACTTCAAAGTTTTTCTCTGTAAGAGAAAGCCACCAGTTATAAATGTTCCACAAATCTTCATTTTTAGGTACTCCAGGGCCTTGGATATTTTCTGTAGTCAAAATTTAGTGCTGACTGTGGAGGAAATGAGTCACCTCTCATATGTATCACCCAGTACTTGACTGGTGAGAAGTGGGTATGAAAGAGATTCATAAATATGTATACATTTTTATTTTAAAGTGATCTTTTACTTTTAAATAACTAGTATTCTCTTTGTTTCCTATTATGAGGTACAATGAGTTGGATTCATTTGAATAAAACATGAGTAACCTGTAGGCAGGACATGGTAGTGTGGCTGTAGAACATTGTCAGAAGTGACGGTTTATCATTAAATGTTTTTCTTTTTTTCTCTCGGTTAGAGAGGAAATTTGGATGATATTTTATGTCTCCTGCTTGACATAATTGTATTCAGCATTAAGATGGTAGACTGAGTGCTGTCTGTAGTTCTCAGATGTACAACTGAATCCTACTCTATTCTCTTTGAATTGGGGACTCCTATTTGAAAAGCAAATGTAATATGCCTTAAAACAAGTCATTTGCATTTTCAGAGTATGGAAATTGCAGCACACTTCTACCTTTGACAGAACTCTTGAGCAAAGCAGAGTTAGCAATGCCATTGTCACAAAGACTTTAAAGCCCTTTCTGTACTTTTTATTAAATAGAAAAGAAGAGGCACCTTGAATACAAGAAAATATAATTGAAGATGGAAAAATGATTTCAGTAAAAATGACATAGGCAAGGAAGCAAATAAAATGCACATAGAATCACATAGAATTTTTTTTTTTTAATTTTCAGCAACTGATGGACTTTGGTAATGTAAGTTTTCTGTATTTTCTGAAATACAATTAATTCCTTTTATAAATCATATAAGATCATTCATGAATTTGATTCTTATAATATTTTGTGGTCTTAAAATTTGGCCGTGCTTTGAAAATAGCTATTCTAGTACTTGGAGGGAAATATACAATATGAATCTGAAGCTTTATGTCGCATAATAAAATAAAATATTCCCCAAAGTGCCTAAGGGGTAAGCAAGGCCCCAGAACCCAGGGATGAGAAGAGAAGCTTCTTATCCATGCAGCTGCAATGATTTGAACAGAAGCTATAGCAACAAAAATGATTTGCTATTAATTGATAAACCAGTTTTTAAAAAATAGCCACCAATCATTGAATTGAAGTTTCAATTAAATATTAACTTTCAAGAAAAGAGTAGATTCTATGTACAGAATTCTAGTCAATTATGTACAAAGCAAATGTCCTTTGAGGACCGATAGGACACCAGTAACAGACTAACGAAGGCCTTCCACATGTGTGTCTACTTCCATGAGCTGATGTGTTTATTGTGGTTAATGACAGGGATACAGGTCATATACAAGAACACGGATGCCTAAAATACATCGGCAGAACTGCAAAGCTCACCGCAGCGTGGGTGATTGCTCACAAAGCTAAACTCCTGTGTTCCCTGTAGGATTCTCAGCCAGCTCCTTAGGTTGCAGAGTCTCATGGACATGATGTTCTTTAATGCTTATGTATACTTGAGGAGGGATCTTTGAGTTTTGAGGTGTTTAATTTCTGAATATTATAGGTTCTGTTTACTTAGGGAATCTTAATTTGTACCCTGGCTGGAACAAAAGTTTCAATTCTGGGAATGTTGTTACATGGAGTCAAGGAAATGGATGAATCTAGTTTCATTAGTTACTGTGCTTGTTGCTCTGACAAAATGATAAAAACAGCAGAAGGAAAGGTTTATCTTGACTAAGCTTTTAATGTAAGTTCATTCTGTCTCTGTGGGAAGGCATAATGACAGAAGTGTTAAACATCTAGCTGGTCAAATTACATATGCAGTTATGAAGGTAAGAACAATAAATATGTTCACTTCAGTTTCTCTTTTATTCAGAGGAGGACCACAGAGTGTGGGATATTGTAACCAACATCCAGAATAGACGCACTCTGTTAAAGAAAACTCTCTTGGAGCATCCTCATGGGCCTACTGTGGGTCTTTTCTCCTAAGTGATTCCAATTACAGTCAAGATGACAATGAAGACTAGTACCACTCTTATTCTCTAAAACTATCGCTGCACATTACAAAGAAAGACAACTTTAACCATTAACACAATTTATGTCGGCAATGATATCTATTGATTCTATGTGAACTTCAAACACTCTGATAAAAATGGAGCATAATTATCGCTGTGAGTTTTCTTCAGAAATTGGAAATAACTACCAGAAAATGTCAGATAAATGACCACAGAGGAATATCCCATGAATTATACTGATATTTCTCAATGTTCTCAATATCATCAAAATAAAGCAAATCTGATAGTCTATTGTAGTTCAGGAAGAGCTATAGGACACTGTAGCTGATGAAACTAGAAGTTCAATTCTACTCAAAATATTATATTTAATGTATGTGGAAGACTAATACAACAAAAGAACATAAAGGTATCAGTAATGCATTGAAAACTCTCACTAGAGAAGTCAGAAGGCTGAAGAACCCACATAAGTGTTTAAAACTCACTACACTCCAGGACATACCCTGGTGAATGTCCCCCTGCCAAAGGCATATAAGGGGAAACTAATTGGACTTCAAGAGTTAAATAACCAAACAAATAAAGGAGGACATAACTTTCGGAAGGAGAGATGGTGGGATCCTGGAGAAGCTGGCGAGGGGCGATATAAGCAAGGTATAGTGTTTACGTGTATGAAATTTACAAGAAATTAATAAAATTATTTTTTAGTTCACAAAAAAAATGAACTACAAAAATGAATGGATAAAATAAACTTTGAGGAGCTTTCTTCTAGAAATGCTAAGTGAAGGAATATTAGAGAAAGTTAGGGAGAGGGGTAAGGAGCAATAAAGGGAGAAAAAGGAATTTAAATTTCAAATGCACATTAATTTTGACACTTTGAGCTGCCTTAACATTTCTTCTTACTTTATGACAAATATAAGAAAATTGTCTTGTTTCCTTCGGAAAGACATTAGAGAACCTATTTAAATTGATTATTTCCTAATATAAAACATCTTGCTAGAAAACTCTCTCATGCAGACATATGAATTATTAAATAATATTTCTTCAGTTCATGCAAAAATATTGCAAATGTCTTCTTGCATGAAAGAACTTTCCATTTTATCTTTGGGAGCTCCCGAAAGGCTTGGTGACAGTTAGAAAAGCAAATTTCCATTTGACAAAAGAAAATGTATGGCAGAACAAAACATGTCTGTGTTTTAAACTTTCTAGACAATATAAAAATAATCCTATTAAAGGCCATAAAATAGCTATTGCTGAATTTTGCCACCTCCTCATTACCAGCCACGTACCTTTCAAAATGCAGATTGTGAGACCATGTGGTACTTTTGCAGAGATGTTCATTTACTTCCTCTTATCTTATTCTCAAGAGTTTATTATGATGAAGTCTTAGCAGAGGAAAACCATAAGGATAGAAAGAAACATAAGACGTTGAAATGCCTCATCTGTATATTTTTTTAGTAACTGAACATTTTCTCAATGTTCACAGATTCTTAAGTCAACGTAACCTGTCTTGGGTGACAATACCACTGACATCTCTTTCCTAACTCATCTCACATCCAAACATCCCAGTTGACATGAGACAGAAATAGTTTTTATCATGGTTTGGTGATAATTTAAGATTCAGTTTGTTAGGTGAAATATTAACTCTTTCACCTTTCCTGTCCCTCATTAAATATAACATTCCCATAGATATCCTAGCAAAAGTAGCAGACCCTATATAATGTGCAGTCCTAAATGAAGTCATGTATGTATATATATATACATATATATATATATATATACACACATATATATATGTATATATATACATACTTAATATATATGATATATTATGTATATATATATGATTCATAATATATATATCAGATAATAATCATATTATATATATATATATATATATATATATATATATATATATATATGATTCATACCTTAAATTATAGTTGCTTCATGGAGGTGACTAGAAAATTTGTTTTAAAGGAGTTTGCCAAGTTTATAAAAATCTATGAGCCACTAAATCATTAAAATTGTACTTTACTTAATTTTTGCATTGATATCCAAAGTTACAAGAAAAATATTACTAACAAATGATGTTCACAAAGAACATATAAGAATAGAAGTATGTAAAGAGATGAACATGGTAACACATGCCTATAACACTAATATCACTAAGGGTGAAGCAGGAAAGACAGGAAGTCAAGTCCACAAGTAGTCCATAAAACAAGAGGATAAAAGACATTATGTCATACAGGTCAGGACACAGGTATGTGGAATACAATAATACTTAAGGAGAATGCAGAAAGTTGTGTTAAATGGTACATCCCAAGCAAAACAATCCTTTAAAAATGAAACAGATTAAGAGTTTAAAGCATAAACAGATGATAATACAGTAACTATTATTAGATATTTCCTGTGGTGAGAAATGCTGAAAAGAATTCCTCGGATTGAAGTAAGAAAATTTCGCGTGAAAGAAGAAAATGAGAATCAAGAAGCTCACAGTTATGAATAATTATACAAACAAATTCAGAGTAAGGATAGGTACTGATATTGTAAAAATGGTATACCAATTATAACTGTTTTTTAACATGAGGGATAAACAAAATAATAAATATATAAATATGCTACAAAGATTATGTAACTGGTTAACATATAAAATTCTAAAAGCTAACAGAGGAAGAATGCAATAGAGAGTTTTCTTTTTTTTTTTTTTTCAAGCCTTATATCTTATTTTTTATTTTTTTTAGTTTCTGTGATTATTTTTTTTAATATTTTTATTACATATTTTCCTCAATTACATTTCCAATACTATCCCAAAAGTCCCCCATAGCGCCCCCCACTTCCCTACCCACCCATTCCCATTCTTTTGGCCCTGGCATTCCCCTATCTTGGGGCATATAAAGTTTGCAAGTCCAATGGGCCTCTCTTTCCATTGATGGCCGACTAGGCCATCTTTCGATACATATGCAGCTAGAGACAAGAGCTCCAGGGTTCTGGTTAGTACATCATGTTGTTCCAACAATAGGGTTGCAGATCCCTTTAGCTCCTTGGGTACTTTCTCTAGCTTCTCCATTGGGAGCCCTGTGATACATCCAATAGCTGACTGTGAACATCCACTCCTGTGTTTGCTAGGCCCCGGCATCGTCTCACAAGAGACAGCTATATTTGGGTCCTTTCAGCAAGATCTTACTAGTGTATGCAATGGTGTCAGCGTTTAGAAGCTGATTATGGGACGGATCCCTGGATACAGCAGTCTCTAAATGGTCCATCCTTTCATCACAGCTACGAACTTTGTCTCTGTAACTCCTTCCCTGGGTGTTTTGTTCCCAATTCTAAGAAGGTGCACAATGTCCACACTTTGGTCTTCATTCTTCTTGAGTTTCATGCGTTTATCAAATTGTATCTTATATCTTGGGTATCCTAAGTTTTGGGCTAATATCCACTTATCAATGAATACATATTGTGTGAGATCTTTTGTGATTGTGTTACTTCACTCAAGATGATGCCCTCCAGGTCCATCCATTTGGCTAGGAATTTCATAAATTCATTCTTTTTAATAGCTGAGTAGTACTCCATTGTGTAAATGTACCATAATTTCTGTATCCATTCCTCTGTTGAGGGACATCTGGGTTCTTTCCAGCTTCTGGCTATTATAAATACGGCTGCTATGAACATAGTGGAGCATGTGTCCTTTTTACCGGTTGGGACATCTTCTGGATATATGCCCAGGAGAGGTATTGCTGGATCCTCCGGTAGTACTATGTCCAATTTTCTGAGGAACCGCCAGACTGATTTCCAGAGTGGTTGTACAAGCTTGCAATCCCACCAACAATGGAGGAGTGTTCCACTTTCTCCACATCCTCGCCAGCATCTGCTGTCACCTAAATTTTTGATCTTAGCCATTCTGACTGGTGTGAGGTGGAATCTCAGGGTTGTTTTGATTTGCATTTCCCTGATGATTAAGGATGTTGAACATTTTTTCAGGTGCTTCTCTGCCATTCGGTATTCCTCAGGTGAGAATTCTTTGTTCAGTTCTGAGCCCCATTTTTTAATGGGGTTATTTGACTTTCTGGAGTCCACCTTCTTGAGTTCTTTATATATATTGGATATTAGTCCCTTATCTGATTTAGGATAGGTGAAGATCCTTTCCCAATCTGTTGGTGGTTTTTTTGTCTTATTGATGGTGTCTTTAGCCTTGGAGAAGCTTTGTAGTTTCATGAGGTCCCACTTGTCAATTCTCCATCTTACAGCACAAGCCATTACTGTTCTATTCAGGAATTTTTCCCCTGTGCCCATATCTTCAAGGCTTTTCCCCACTTTCTCCTCTATAAGTTTCAGTGTCTCTGGTTTTATGTGAAGTTCCTTGATCCACTTAGACTTGACCTTAGTACAAGGAGATAGGAATGGATCGATTCGCATTCTTCTACATGTTAACAACTAGTTGTGCCAGCACCATTTGTTGAAAATGCTGTCTTTCTTCCACTGGATGTTTTTAGCTCCCTTGTCGAAGATCAAGTGACCATAGGTGTGTGGATTCATTTCTGGGTCTTCAATTCTATTCCATTGGTCTATTTGTCTGTCACTATACCAGTACCATGCAGTTTTTATCACAATTGCTCTATAGTAGAGCTTTAGGTCCGGCATGGTGATTCCACCAGAGGTTCTTTTATCCTTGAGGAGAGTTTTTGCTATCCTAGGTTTTTTGTTATTCCAGATGAATTTGCAGATTGCACTTTCTAATTCGTTGAAGAATTGATTTGGAATTTTGATGGGGATTGCATTGAATCTGTAGATTGCTTTTGGCAAGATAGCCATTTTTACAATGTTGATCCTGCCAATCCATGAGCATGGGAGATCTTTCCATCTTCTGAGATCTTCTATAATTTCTTTCTTCAGAGACTTGAAGTTTTTATTATACAGATCTTTCACTTCCTTAGTTAGAGTCACGCCAAGATATTTTATATTATTTGTGACTATTGAGAAGGGTGTTGTTTCCCTAATTTCTTTCTCAGCCTGTTTATTCTTTGTGTAGAGAAAGGCCATTGATTTGTTTGAGTTAATTTTATATCCAGCTACTTCACCGAAGCTGTTTATCAGGCTTAGGAGTTCTCTGGTGGAATTTTTAGGGTCACTTATATATACTATCATATCATCTGCAAAAAGTGATATTTTGACTTCATCTTTTCCAATTTGTATCCCTTTGATCTCCTTTTGTTGTCGAATTGCTCTGGCTAGGACTTCAAGTACAATGTTGAATAGGTATGGAGAAAGTGGACAGCCTTGTCTAGTCCCTGATTTCAGAGGGATTGCTTCAAGCTTCTGACCATTTACTTTGATGTTGGCTACTGGTTTGCTGTAGATTGCTTTTATCATGTTTAGGTATGGGCCTTGAATTCCTGATCTTTCCAAGACTTTTATCATGAATGGGTGTTGGATCTTGTCAAATGCTTTTTCCGCATCTAACGAGATGACCATGTGGTTTTTGTCTTTGAGTTTGTTTATATACTGGATTACGTTGATGGATTTCCGTATATTGAACCATCCCTGCATCCCTGGGATGAAACCTACTTGGTCAGGATGGATGATTGTTTTGATGTGTTCTTGGATTCGGTTAGCAAGAACTTTATTGAGGATTTTTGCATCAATATTCATAAGGGATATTGGTCTGAAGTTTTCTATCTTTGTTGGGTCTTTTTGTGGTTTAGGTATCAGAGTAATTGTGGCTTCATAGGATGAGTTGGGTAGAGTACCTTCTGTTTCTATTTTGTGGAATAGTTTGTGAAGAACTGGGATTAGATCTTCTTTGAAGGTCTGATAGAACTCTGCACTAAACCCATCTGGTCCTGGGCTTTTTTTAGTTGGGAGACTATTAATGACTGCTTCTATTTCTTTGGGGGATATAGGGCTGTTTAGATCATTAACCTGATCTTGATTCAGCTTTGGTACCTGGTATCTGTCTAGGAACTTGTCCATTTCATCCAGGTTCTCCAGTTTTCTTACTGCTATTTTTCCTTTCTCCTGTTTGTGACCTTTATTCAAAAAGGATAGAAAGACATATTCCACATGAATGGAATCTAAAAGAATACAAAACTAACAATACAAACATCATATAAAATATCCAGTTAAAAACATGCCAGGAGAAATACATAAGGATATTACATCATGAAAAGGCAAGTTTAGCAATAGGGAATAAGACCTCTACATCTCATACTAAAGCTCATACATTAGCGCAAAATTGTCCTTAAAGACGGGGTGCATCCTCCTGTGATGCTAATAGGAGAAGGAGATCTTAGCAGCCCACTTTCAAGATATAGAAATTTAAAAGAAATTAGCTAATAAAGAGCATGGGCAGTAAATCCTTCACTTAATGATCTTAGCATAACTATTAAGAGCCTTCTATGTAATAGATGCTGAGAGACATCTGTGTCACTAAGTCACAGAACAGTCATTGGAATAAATCATCCTATATGTCACAAAACAAATGACAACATGTTAAAAGTTGCACTCATACCTAGACAGTTATCCAAAACCAAAGCAGTAATACTATAAAACAATTAGAGAAAAAGTATTTGAAACTACATAATTCTATTCAGGCTTGATAAGAGTCAGCTTTGTGATTGTTTCTATTCAAACACCAGTGCCTTCCCTTGTCCTAAATAATAAAGAAAAAAGAAAAAAAATGTGTAGATGAAAATTAAGCGAGAAAAGCACCAGGGTAGCTAGGGCGCAGGGTCGGCTGACACTCGCCAGCTACCCACAACACCCGCCACAGGATCTTAAGACTTCTGGTGAGTGGAACACAGCTTCTGCTCCAATCCAATTGCGCACGGGACCTGGGACTGCATTAGTTAGGGAAGCAGAAACCGGCCCGAGTAGGGCCACAGGCCTCATCCGGCCAGAACAGCACCGGGGTAGCTAGAGAGCAGGGTCTGCTGACACCCTCCAGCTACCCACGACCACCTCCACAGGATTTTGAGACTGCTGGTGAGTGGAACACAGCTTCTGCTCCAATCTTTAAACAGTGACAACTACAACAACTAACCCCAGAGATTACCAGATGGTGAAAGGTAAACGTCATAATCTTACTAACAGAAACCAAGACCACTCACCATCATCAGAACCCAGCACTCCCACTTCGCCCAGTCCAGGGCACCCCAACACACCGGAAAAGCTAGACACGGATCTAAAAGCATATCTCCTGATGATGGTAGAGGACTTCAAGAAGGACTTTAATAACACACTTAAAGAAATACAGGAGAACACTGCTAAACAGGTAGAAGACATTAAAGAGGAAGCACAAAAATCCCTTAAAGAATTGCAGGAGAACACTGCTAAAGAGTTACAAATCCTTAAAGAAAAACAGGATAACCAAATCAAACAGGTAGAAGTCCTTAATGAAAAACAGGATAACACATCCAAACAGATGATGGAAATGAACAAAACCATACTAGACCTAAAAAGGGAAGTAGACACAATAAAGAAAACCCAAAATGAGGCAACACTGGAGATAGAAACCCTAGGAAAGAAATCTGGAACCATAGATACCAGCATCAGCAAAAGAATACAAGAGATGGAAGAGAGAATCTCAGGTGCAGAAGATTCCATAGAGAACATCGGCACAACAATCAAGGAAAATGTAAAATGCAAAAAGATCCTAACTCAAAACATCCAAGAAATACAGGACACAATGAGAAGACCAAACCTACGAATAATAGGAGTGGATGAGAATGAAGATTTTCAACTCAAAGGACCAGCAAACATCTTCAACAAAATTATAGAAGAAAACTTCCCAAATCTAAAGAAAGAGATGCCCATGAACATACAAGAAGCCTACAGAACTCCAAATAGACTGGACCAGAAAAGAAATACCTCCCGACACATAATAATTAGAACAACAAATGCTCTAAATAAAGATAGAATACTAAAAGCAGTAAGAGAAAAAGGCCAAGTAACATATAAAGGCAAGCCTATCAGAATTACACCAGATTTTTCACCAGAGACTATGAAAGCCAGAAGATCCTGGACGGATGTTATACAGACACTAAAAGAACACAAATTCCAGCCCAGGCTACTATACCCAGCCAAACTCTCAATTAACATAGATGTAGAAACCAAAGTATTCCACCACAAAACCAAATTCACACATTATCTCTACACGAATCCAGCCCTTCAAAGGATAATAACAGAAAAAAACCAATACAAGGACAGGAACCACGCCCTAGAAACAACAAGAAGGTAATCCCTCAACAAACCTAAAAGAAGACAGCCACAAGAACAGAATGCCAACTTTAACAACAAAAATAACAGGAAACAGCAATTACTTTTCCTTAATATCTCTTAATATCAATGGACTCAACTCCCCAATAAAAAGACATAGACTAACAAACTGGCTACACAAACAAGACCCAACATTTTATTGCTTACATGAAACTCATCTCAGAGAAAAAGATAGACACTACCTCAGAATGAAAGGCTGGAAAACAATTTTCCAAGCAAATGGTATGAAGAAACAAGCTGGAGTAGCCATTCTAATATCTGATAAGATTGACTTCCAACCCAAAGTCATTAAAAAAGACAGGGAGGGACACTTCATACTCATCAAAGGTAAAATCCTCCAAGAGGAACTATCAATCCTGAATATCTATGCTCCAAATACAAAGGCAGCCACATTCATTAAAGAAACTTTAGTAAATCTCAAAGCACACATTGCACCTCATACAATAATAGTGGGAGACTTCAACACACCACTTTCACCAATGGACAGATTGTGGAAACAGAAACTAAACAGGGACACAGTGAAACTAACAGAAGTTATGAATCAAATGCATCTGGCAGATATCTACAGAACATTCTATCCTAAAACAAAAGGATATACCTTCTTCTCAGCACCTCATGGTACTTTCTCCAAAATTGACCACATAATTGGTCACAAAACAGGCCTCAACAGATACAAAAATATTGAAATTTTCCCATGCATACTATCAGATCACCATGGACTAAGGCTGATCTTCAATAAAAAAATAAATAATAGAAAGCCAACCTTCATGTGGAAACTGAACAACACCCTTCTCAATGATACCTTGGTCAAGGAAGGAATAAAGAAAGAAATTAAGGACTTTTTAGAGTTCAATGAAAATGAAGCCACAACATACCCAAACTTATGGGATGCAATGAAAGCATTTCTAAGAGGAAAACTCATAGCTCTGAGTGCCTCCAAAAGGAAACTAGAGAGAGCACACATTAGCAGCTTGACAACATACCTAAAAGCACTAGAACAAAAGGAAGCAAATTCACCCAAGAGGAGTAGACAGCAGGAAATAATCAAACTCAGGGGCGAAATCAACCAAGTGGAAACAAGAAGAACTATTCAAAGAATCAACCAATCAAGGAGCTGGTTCTTTGAGAAAATCAACAAGATAGATAAACCCTTAGCCAGACTCACTAGAGGGCACAGGGAAAGCATCCTAATTAACAAAATCAGAAATGAAAAAGGAGACATAACAACAGATCCTGAAGACATCCAAAACACCATCAGATCCTTCTACCAAAGGCTATACTCAACAAAACTGGAGAACCTGGATGAAATGGAGAAGTTCCTAGACAGATACCAGGTACCAAAGTTGAATCAAGATCAGGTTAATGATCTAAACAGCCCTATATCCCCCAAAGAAATAGAAGCAGTCATTGATAGTCTCCCAACTAAAAAAAGCCCAGGACCAGACGGATTTAGTGCAGAGTTCTATCAGACCTTCAAAGAAGATCTAATCCCAGTTCTTCACAAACTATTCCACAAAATAGAAACAGAAGGTACTCTACCCAACTCATCCTATGAAGCCACAATTACTCTGATACCTAAACCACAAAAAGACCCAACAAAGATAGAAAACTTCAGACCAATATCCCTTATGAATATTGATGCAAAAATCCTCAATAAAGTTCTTGCTAACCAAATCCAAGAACACATCAAAACAATCATCCATCCTGACCAAGTAGGTTTCATCCCAGGGATGCAGGGATGGTTCAATATATGGAAATCCATCAACGTAATCCAGTATATAAACAAACTCAAAGACAAAAACCACATGGTCATCTCGTTAGATGCGGAAAAAGCATTTGACAAGATCCAACACCCATTCATGATAAAAGTCTTGGAAAGATCAGGAATTCAAGGCCCATACCTAAACATGATAAAAGCAATCTACAGCAAACCAGTAGCCAACATCAAAGTAAATGGTGAGAAGCTTGAAGCAATCCCTCTAAAATCAGTAGACAAGGCTGTCCACTTTCTCCATACCTATTCAACATTGTACTTGAAGTCCTAACCAGAGCAATTCGACAACAAAAGGAGATCAAAGGGATACAAATTGGAAAAGATGAAGTCAAAATATCACTTTTTGCAGATGATATGATAGTATATATAAGTGACCCTAAAAATTCCACCAGAGAACTCCTAAACATGATAAACAGCTTCGGTGAAGTAGCTGGATATACAATTAACTCAAACAAATCAATAGCCTTTCTCTATACAAAGAATAAACAGGCTGAGAAAGAAATTAGGGAAACAACACTCTTCTCAATAGTCACAAATAATATAAAATATCTTGGCGTGACTCTAACTAAGGAAGTGAAAGATCTGTATAATAAAAACTTCAAGTCTCTGAAGAAAGAAATTATAGAAGATCTCAGAAGATGGAAAGATCTCCCATGCTCATGGATTGGCAGGATCAACATTGTAAAAATGGCTATCTTGCCAAAAGCAATCTACAGATTCAATGCAATCCCCATCAAAATTCCAACTCAATTCTTCAACGAATTAGAAAGGGCAATCTGCAAATTCATCTGGAATAACAAAAAACCTAGGATAGCAAAAACTCTTCTCAAGGATAAAAGAACCTCTGGTGGAATCACCATGCCGGACCTAAATCTTTACTACAGAGCAATTGTGATAAAAACTGCATGGTACTGGTATAGTGACAGACAAATAGACCAATGGAATAGAATTGAAGACCCAGAAATGAACCCACACACCTACAGTCACTTGATCTTCGACAAGGGAGCTAAAAACATCCAGTGGAAGAAAGACAGCATTTTCAACAAATGGTGCTGGCACAACTGGTTGTTAACATGTAGAAGAATGCGATTCGATCCATTCCTATCTCCTTGTACTAAGGTCAAGTCTAAATGGATCAAGGAACTACACATAAAACCAGAGACACTGAAACTTATAGAGGAGAAAGTGGGGAAAAGCCTTGAAGATATGGGCACAGGGGAAAAATTCCTGAATAGAACAGTAATGGCTTGTGCTGTAAGATCGAGAATTGACAAGTGGGACCTCATGAAACTGCAAAGCTTCTGCAAGGCTAAAGACACCATCAATAAGACAAAAAAACCACCAACAGATTGGGAAAGGATCTTCACCTATCCTAAATAAGATAAGGGACTAATATCCAATATATATAAAGAACTCAAGAAGGTGGACTCCAGAAAGTCAAATAACCCCATTAAAAAATGGGGCTCAGAACTGAACAAAGAATTCTCACCTGAGGAATACCGAATGGTAGAGAATCACCTAAAAAAATGTTCAACATCCTTAATCATCAGGGAAATGCAAATCAAAACAACCCTGAGATTCCACCTCACACCAGTCAGAATGGCTAAGATCAAAAATTCAGGTGACAGCAGATGCTGGCGAGGATGTGGAGAAAGAGGAACACTCCTCCAGTGTTGGTGGGATTGCAAGCTTGTACAACCACTCTGGAAATCAGTTTGGCGGTTCCTCAGAAAATTGGACATAGTACTACTGGAGGATCCAGCAATACCTCTCCTGGGCATATATCCAGAAGATGTCCCAACCGGTAAAAAGGACACATGCTCCACTATGTTCATAGCAGCCGTATTTATAATAGCCAGAAGCTGGAAAGAACCCAGATGTCCCTCAACAGAGGAATGGATACAGAAATTATGGTACATTTACACAATGGAGTACTACTCAGCTATTAAAAAGAATGAATTTATGAAATTCCTAGCCAAATGGATGGACCTGGAGGGCATCATCTTGAGTGAAGTAACACAATCACAAAAGAACTCACACAATATATATTCACTGATAAGTGGATATTAGCCCAAACCTTAGGATACCCAAGATATGAGATACAATTTGCTAAACGCATGAAACTCAAGAAGAATGAAGACCAAAGTGTGGACACTGTGCCCCTTCTTAGAATTGGGAACAAAACACCCAGGGAAGGAGTTACAGAGACAAAGTTCGTAGCTGTGATGAAAGGATGGACCATTTAGAGACTGCCGTATCCAGGGATCCATCCCATAAGCAGCTTCTAAACGCTGACACCATTGCATACACTAGCAAGATTTATGAAAGGACCCAAATACAGCTGTCTCTTGTGAGACGATGCAGGGGCCTAGCAAACACAGGAGTGGATGTTCACAGTCAGCTATTGGATGTATCACAGGGCTCCCAATGGAGAAGCTAGAGAAAGTACCCAAGGAGCTAAAGGGATCTGCAACCCTATTGTTGGAACAACATGATGTACTAACCAGAACCCCGGAGCTCTTGTCTCTAGCTGCATATGTATCGAAAGATGTCCTAGTCGGCCATCAATGGAAAGAGAGGCCCATTGGACTTGCAAACTTTATATGCCCCAATATAGGGGAATGCCAGGGCCAAAAGAATGGGAATGGGTGGGTAGGGAAGTGGGGGGCGCTATGGGGGACTTTTGGGATAGCATTGGAAATGTAATTGAGGAAAATATGTAATAAAAATATTAAAAATTTAAAAAAAAGAAAATTAAGCAATTTAGTTATGGATGTCAATTGATCAAGTAATAAATAAAGAGAGAAATTAAAAAAGCTCTTAGAACAGAATGGAAACAATATAACAAAATTGGTAGGACTTGCAGAGTGCAGCACAAAAAAAGTAAGTTAGTCTATACAGCATAAAATCGGAAATAACTCAAACAGAATGAAAATTTACCAGTGATTGCCAAGAAACTCAATAATAAGGACAAATAAATGCCACATTGGATAAAGGGAGGTAATAATGATCATGGTAGATAGTATGAAATGGAAAAAATATCAGAACAATACAAAAAAAAAAAAAAAAGAACACAGAGATCACTGCTTGAAAAGATAAACCAAAAAGGTAGACATTAACTAGAAATAGTACATTCACAGAATAAGAGATGATTAATAAGACACTGCAGCAACCATCAGAAATATCAAAGGACATCACAGAATGAACAAACATATGAACAAGTTAGATAATTTGGAAGAAATGTAAACAAGAATTAGATATGTTTATCTTATAAGAAAAGTGTCACAATGAGTCAGAAAACATGAACAAACTGATGTCAAGTAACTATTCTGAATTAGGGACATGTGCCCCACCAAGGAAAAACCTGAGGCTTGAAATATAATTGAGGAAAATACTTAAAAAAAAAGGAAACAATTAAGACACATTTAAGAATGAACAAATAAACATAAAAATGAACTAAGAAACAATGCTTTTTAAATTGTTTCATGAAAATATAACAGGCTGAAGGATCTGTTCCTGTTTGATCAATATAGCTTTGGTGTGGATATTCTTCATGAGTCAACAAAACATACCTAACATTTGAGATCTTGGTATGTTGAGTAAGTGGGAAACGGCTCACACCAGATATCTGGGGAATCCCAAAGACAACAGTGATACAAATTATAACGTAACTATTTTAGTAAAATGCCATTTTGTGTGCCTTTTGTTTAAATATGGTTCCTTGTTCCTGTGAAGGCTCTATGCCCCAGTGTGGGGCAATTCCAGGGCCAGGAAGCAGGAGGGGGTGGGTTTGTGAGGAGGGGGAGGAGGAGGAGAAGGGGGTGGGGAAGAAGAGGGGGCAAGGGGTTTTCAGAGGGGAAACCAGAAATGGGGATAACATTTGAAATGTAAATAAAGTAAATATCTAATAAAAGAAGAAGAAACAACAACAACAATAAAAACAAGCAAACAAGCAATAAATAAATATGGCCTTGAGGTCCAAATCCTGAATACTTTACCTTAGATAACCTGCCGACATGTGTCTATAGGCCTATGTGATAGTCTATATGTATGTCTCCTTTTCCCCATATGCCATCCCTCTGTGGCAGTATTACCTGGGGACCTGCTTACAGTTTTTGCCAGGCAGTGGGTAGAGGTTCCTCACAAAGTCTTCAACATCTAAGTCAACCTCCTGTGACCCTCCTCATTGCCTGCTCCCAGTACATGGATTTCACAGACAAAAAGAGAGAGTGACAGACAGACAAATACCCAACCAACAAACCAATACCAAAACAGAACAAAAAATTAGTTTCCCCAGGGTTATTAAAGTGGTAATCAGCTGCTAGAGGAAACCTAAAATTTTCTAGCACCTGCAGGATCTGCAGAGAACTCTAGATAGGTTTCTGTGTGTCCTCATACAAAATGGGGTGAGCTTTGCCTTACAACAACTGTTTGAGATACCCATGTTCTCTTGGTATCTTACCATACTTCTGAAAGCATTCACAATATATATATATATATATATATATATATATATATATATATATATATATATATATATGTACACACAGATTTCCCAATCTAGTCCTCAGTGAAATCAGCATTTGGGCTTGAAAACAGTTCCCTATCTGGAATGAGATGTTTGTTAACACAACTAAGGTTACAAGGAGTTTTAAGGAAGATGACAGTTACTTTGCTGACATAACTTTGTTCCAGAATTGTAATGGTTTGTACATTGTCTTTCAAATTCTTGGCTGACCATAGCATTGAATTTTGAGCAAAGCAAAAGATGCATTCCTTGTCTGCTAGTTTAACTGATGTACATGTTCATTCACACGTTACAGGAAATAAAGACTCAATAAAATTTAACATGTTCACAGTGTCTCATAGCAAAGTAATTAGAAATGTAGAAGCAAGCCGTGCTGTTTACTTTGATTTTTGTTTTATTACAGAATTTTGCTATGTAAAAAGTCTAGTCTCAAACTTGTAATTCCCCTGTTTCAACCTGCCCACAGTTGAAATGTGTGCAACCAACCTGGCCTATAGATTGTTTTTGAACATTTTTGCCCTTAAATGTTACAAATTTAACAAAATCAGCCCCTGTTCTTTTTTTTTTTTTTTTTTTTTTTTAGGTGTTTTGAGACAGGGTTTCTCTGTGTAGCCCTGGCTGTCCTGGCACTCACTTTGTAGACCAGGCTGGCCTCGAACTCAGAAATCCGCCTGCCTCTGCCTCCTGAGTGCTGGGATTAAAGGCATGCGCCACCATACCCGGCTTCAATTCCTGTTCTTTTGTTTTTGTTTTTGTTTTATTTTTGTTTTTTTGTACGCCCGGCTTCAACACCTGTTCTTTTGTTTTTGTTTTAATTTTGGTTTTTTGTGTGGCTTTTAAATTTTTTTGTTTTTTTTGTTTTTGTTTTTGTTTTTGTTTGGTTTGGTTTGGTTTTTTGAAACAAGGTTTCTCTGTATAGCCCTTGCTGTCCTGGAACTCATTTTGTAGACCATGCTGGCCTCGAACTCAGAAATCTGCCTGCCTCTGCCTCTCGAGTCCTGGGATTAAAGGAGTGTGCCACCATGCCTGGCTACCCCTGTTCTTAATTGCTGAGCCATATTATATCATCATTCTAAAATATCCAATAATAGCAAACTAATAAACTTATCAGACATTTAATCTGTTTATAAATCCATTTTCCCTAGAAGAACACATAGGCATAAACTCAGAGCTCCTTGGAGCACGTGAATTATGACAAACAAAAAGAGCATCACAGAATCTTTGAAATGTAGGTTCAATGTTGTGGGCTGATTCAGATACTTGACAAGGTTGTGAAATCACTTGTACCTTACATTCTTTGTTATGAATGGGATTGCTCAATCAGATAATACCAGGTACTAGGGTGAAATCAGAAATACTTTATAAGGTAAATTCAGCAGGGTGCATCATCATGAGTTTTAGAGCCTAGGGGAGGGATGATTCAGCTTCCTGCTGTTGAGGTGGAAATAAGCTAAAGTGTGTCTTATTCTATTGACTACATTGGTTCATTTTCATTCATCTTTTATCCACAAATTAATACGTATATGAGGGTTGATATAGATATATAAATATATAAATTATATGATAAATACATATATATGTATTTATCATATAATTTATATACTAATAGAAACATATAATAGCCCTACAAATATATACTTAAAATATTTTAAAAATTCTTTTAAAAATATAGAAATAATGTAAAATATTTCAGTGTTAACTCAACACTATTTGCACAGTGAAATAAATGTTTCATAAGTACATATTAGCAACAGAAAAATAAAAATCTCTGAATTATGATGTTACTGTGTCATATTTAAAATATGATTAGCAAAAATCTTTGTACTATTGGGCTGATAATTCCCACACTAAGAGAACCATTGAATTCCCTTACTGCAGAAAATACAGAAGTGGGTTGGCATGTGAAGAAAAAAATTCCCTGTTGTATTTTAATACAATAAGTATCTGCTTATATATTACTGGGATCACATTACTGAGATGTTTAATTGTTTCATTTCCAGCATAAGCTATTACATATTAATGTATTTATTTATACTGAATACGCATTCCTATTTTTATAATTTTTGACTTTATTCCATTTATTGTGCAAGTAATTAGAAAACTTGGTTCTACTAGGCCAATGAAATGGCATATGTGAAGTTCATCTACAAAGTAGACCATGACTATAACTGGAGATCATTAAACAAAGTGAAATAAGCCAGGTAGATGCAGACAAATGGCATGGTTTTTCTTCTAGATGAAACTTAAAGTATTAATTCATGGGAGTCATGAGTAAAATATTTTTTACCAAAAGTTGTGAAGATAGGTGAAAAATGTCATTAGCCATCTGCAAGTTACCATTTAGAAAAGAAAAGGAAACACATGGGCATTAGTTACAGCATAGCATACACAGAGGACAGTGTCTAGTGTATTTTAGAAACCTGAAAACATACTTTGAAATTTATCATGATAAAAGAGTGTTTGAATTGGTAGACATCTTTAACTGACAGGAACTCAACTCTTGGTTTCTACTTCTACAACAAGTTCCTGTATTAGATAGTCTGTTTAGCAATGGTAAAAAGTATGAAGGCTTGGGAATTGTAAACTAGTGTGCTGAGCTGGCAAGTTAATCATTCCTTTCTCTCTTAGGCTGGTGATGGACAGGATATTACTAGAGAACAAACAGAAGGAAC
The DNA here is from genome assembly GCF_978045245.1 of Mus caroli. NCBI lineage: Eukaryota > Metazoa > Chordata > Mammalia > Rodentia > Muridae > Mus > Mus caroli. Next base: position 74,413,957 of record NW_028227262.1, on the reverse strand, counting down.
TTCATTATTTCAGTTATCTTCCTTTAACAAATCCTTGAATGAGTATAGAAAGCCAAGTGGTACCTCTAACAGGTTGTATTTCAGAATAAGTATTTTCATATATATTCTGTATTTTGTAATAGGTAAAAACTTTAATGCCTTCATTATTTTACTCATTTTGCTGAGTGATAATGATTTATAGAACAATGTTAAATAATAAAATGAACAAGGTAAGCATTTGATGATGCCTAAGTAGAAACTGATTCAAATTTTGATTAACTCCAGTAATCATTTCTAAGACTGATATTTAATTCTGACTAATTCTAAAGCTTAAATTTAAGAATTGAGAAGATAGAAAAGATACCATTCCTTAAAACACAAAAGACTAAATATTTTAAAGGAGCATTAACCTATTCAGTTGTTCACCTGGGAACCAGGCACTTCCTGGTATGAAGAAAATGTAATTGTTGTTTTTACAACTGCTCCAATTTTTCACTCTTCTGAACTCCTTAATAGCTTAAACAGCTGAAATATCATTGTTAATGTGGAAAGAAGTTGGTAAGACTATTCTGTTTTGGTTGATATTCAATATTAATGAAAAGATAAATAAATATTAGTTATGTTCAACTAAAGATAAAGCACATGACTGTTTTTTTCTTTTTTTTTCTTAGATATTTTCTTTATTTATATTTCAAATGTTATCCCCCTTTTTTAGTTTTCGCTCTGAAAATCCCCTATCCTTCCCCCCTGCCCCTGCTCCCCAACTCACCCACTCCCATTTCTGGTCCTGGCATTCCCCTACACTGGGGCATAGAGCCTCCACAGGACCAAGGGCCTCTCCTCCCATTGATGACCGACTAGGCCATCCTCTGCTACAAATATAGCTAGAGCCACAAGTTTCACCATGTTTTCTTTGATTGGTGGTATAGTTCCAAGGAGCTCTGAGGGTACTGGTTAGTTCATATTGATGTTCTTTCTATGGGACTTCAGTTCCCTTCAGCTCCCTGGGTATTTCGCAGGCGTCTTTATTAGGGACCTTGTGTATCGTCTAATGGATGATTGTGAGGATCCACTTCTGTATTTGCCAGGCACTGTCAGAGCCTCGCAGGAGAAAGCTATATCAGGCTCCTGTCTGCAGGCTCTTGTTGGCATCTGCCTAGTGTCTGGGATTGCTGGTTGTATATGGGGTGGATCCCCAAGTGGGTCAGTCTCTGGATTGCCATTCAGGTTCTGCTCCCAACTTTGTCTCTGTAACTCCATCCATGGGTATTTTGTTCCCCTTTCTAAGAAGGAACACAGTATCCACACTTTGGTCTTCCTTCTTCTTGAGTTTATCTAGTGAGTTTTATTGTTTTTTTTTTTTAGATTGTTTATGATATCTATAGCTGTCCTCAATTTTTTGAAAATAGACAATTACTTAGGTAAATATTAAGTAAAGACAGTTGAAGTGATGATTTAATAATATGAGTAAAAGTTAGAACTCATGTCTTACTTAAATATATTATCAAAGTCTACTCTGTATAAAACAAGTATTATAAGGCCAGTTTACAGGATTAAATACAAATTATCTTTCATTGAATTTTATTGGTTAATTTATTTATTTACATTTCAAATGTTATATACCTTCTCAGTTTCTTCTCCACAAACACCCTAGCCCCTCCTCTCACCCATAGAGATGAGGGTGCTCCCCAACCCACACACCCCATCCTGCCTCAGTGCCTTAGCATTCCCCTACGCTGGGTCATCTAGCCTCTACAGGACTAAGGGGCTTCCCTCATATTGATGACACATAAGGTTATCCTCTGCTACATATGCAGATAAAGCCATGGTTCTCTCCATGTGTACTCTTTCCTTGGTGGTTTAATTGCTGGGAGCTTTGGGGAAGGGGAGTCTGGTTGATATTGTTGTTCTTCCTATAGGGTTGCAAACCCCTTCAGTTCCTTCAGTCCTTGTCCTAACTCCTCTATTGAGGTCCCTGAGCTCAACCTGATGGCTGGCTGCAAGTGTCCACATCTGTATTGGTCAGGCTCTGGCAGAGCCTCTCAGGAAACAGCTATACTAGGCTCCTGTCAGCAAGCTCTTCTTGGCATCAGCAATAGTGTCTGTGTCTTCAGATTGGATGGATCCCTAGGTGTGGAAGTCTTTGGATGGCCTTTCCTTCAGTGTCTGCTGCACTCTTTGTCCTTGCATTTCCTTTAGACAGGAAAATTCTGTGTTAATATTTTTGAGATGGGTGGGTAACACCATCCCTCAACAGGTGGCTGTGCCTATCCACTGGATATGGTCTCTACAAGTTCTATCTCCCCTTTGTTGGGTATTTTTCTAATGTCCTCCATGTTGGGTCCTGTGAACCTCTTGGGTCCCTGGCATCTGGGAGTTTCTAGTGGCTTCCACCTGTTTACCCTCCCCCACTGCTACACACCTCCTTTCAAATTCTCTGCTCTCTGTAGTTCTCCCCCATCTCTTCCAGTATCTGACCAGCCTGCCCTTTTCCCTCCCCTTCCTTTCTGCCTTCCAGATTCCTTGCTCCCTCTATTTCTCGAGATTATTTTCTTCCCCCTTCTGAGTAGGACTATAGACTCCCTGACTTCAAGCTATACTACAGAGCAACAGTGATAAAAACAAAAACAAAAACAAAACAAAATCCCATGGTATTGTTACATAGGCAGGCAGGTAGATCAGTGAAATAGAATTGAAGATCCAGAAATGAACCATATACCTATGCTCACTTGATCTTTGACGAAGGAGCTAAGCCAATCTAGTGGGAAAAAAAGACAGCATTTTCAACAAATGGTGTTGGATCAACTGGTGATTTGCATGTAGAAGAATGCAAATTGATCCATCTTATCTCCTTGTACAAAGCTCAAATCCAAGTGGATCAAGGACCTCAATATACAACCAGATACAATGAATCTAATAAAAGAGAAAGTGGGAAATAACCTCCAACACAGTGGCACAGGGGAAAATTTCCGGTACAACACCAATGTCCCAGGCTCAGATCAACAATTGACAAATGGGACCTCATAAAACTGAAAAGCTTCTGTAAGGCAAAGGATACTGTCAATAGGACAAAATGGCAACCCACAAATTGGGAAAAGACCTTTACCAAGTTTTACTTTTTTAATAAAAAATAGGGTTTTCCATTCATTTGCCTAGAATTTCATGAATTCATTGTTTTTAATAACTTAGTAGTACTCTATTATTTAGAAATTACCTGAAGATGGAGTGCTGGAAAAGCCAAATCTACAGACATAGTAGGGATTTTCCAGGGTAGTCCACTGTCCTGGGTAGTTGTTTGTTCTACTTTTTTCTCAAAAATGTATTACCTTAACATTATATGATAAGTTTTATCTGCTTGCTCAACTTGTAGAGAGAAATCTTCCCTGTCTTAGAATAACAGTTTTGAAAGCAACTAAACAACCAACCAATTAAACAAACCAACAATCAAAAAGCAGAACGTACACTACATGAGTAGTCACAGTAGAGTTCTGACTTTGTTAAGAATTCCAAATACATTATATTAAAACACATGCTTCATTTAAGTCAGTGATGAATTCAGAGAAAAAATAAGACTAACATAGCTGTGATACAGACAGGTCTGTAGGCAGTGAAGACAAACTTTAGAGTCACAGAGTAGCCATATGCTAGAGTTTCTGTCTAAATCTCAATGCCAATTCATTTGGCGAGGCCAGGATCATTTAAAGAATAAATGACAATAACTAACTTCTCCAGCCTTGGCTGGTTTTCTTCACAATAAGTTATTGAACTTTTAGAATAAAATTATTTAGAAGTAGTTATCAAAAGGATATGATCTCAGAAATTCATTATGGCTACAATTTAAGGTGACATAGAAATGTAGAAGCAAAGTGAGAATTATGGAACCTGACAATAAGATTTTAGAAGAAATTGTTCTACTTGTCTCAAGTAAGATTTCAGTTTGTTTTTTGTTTCCTGTGGTTTTTGAATCCTGTGGGGATTCAAGCATGCTAGCCAAATATTGTATCTCTAGCCAAAAATCCATAGGTCAGAAATATCTTTCTAACACAATGAAAATATAGTTCTCACATTCGCAATGGTTCTCCATCTGTGCATCCCTTTGCCAAGGAAAACACATACAGTCTTGTATCTTTCATGAGCCTTCCTCCAAACAGAACCCTGGACCCTTTCCCCTTGCTTCTTTCTAGGCACACCATATTTGATATAATTGTCCATGTTTGGCTAAACATGGTAATTTTACAAATTCTATATCAAATTAATCACATATTAATGTGTATAGTCAATGTTATTTAATTTTGAATTAGATATAGATATATAGAGATAGAGATGAATAGATATTCAATATTGGAACTTGTGTTGTGGAAATAAAATTTAAATTAAATGACTGGTTTTGTTTAAAGATCAATGGACTTATCTCATCTGATCACTCCTTTCTCTTTTAATCTCTCTGTATTTTGTGCCTCCATGGTCAATGGTCTCCCTTTTACCCCTCATAGCCACTTTTGCCTAGGCAACACTTCTGGGACTACCCTAACCTTGGCTATGGTTCAAATGTGTTAGGTACAGTCTGGAAAATACTGCTAAGCTTCACAAGAAAAGCAGATGTTATTATGGATAGGGAGGCTTCAGTGGATGGTAGAAGAGAGTGTTGATCATGAGGAAATTGTTGTCATCTGAACACTGTATTCTATAAGCTTGTGTTCCACTGAATGTATACGTTACATGCCAATCATTTAATTATTTATTGGCATTTTCATTTTATTCATAAGAAAATCTCCTAATAATTTGGAGTAAACAATCTGATAGATTGAAGTACATGAATAACTAAATTACAATAGTATTACTCTTAAATAACAGTGACTTTTCCTAACAAGCCAGTAGGATTTTGAGCTGTATAATGTAGTTAAACCAGTGTCTTAACACAGCCTCCAAAAATGACAATGTGCAATGATTAATCTTTATTGGCCACAGAAATGAAGTTATGAGCATATCTATAAAACATTTTCTAGATTAGGTTAAAAAGATGGAAAGAGAAACCTTGAACATAGGTGGAATTATCCCATTGCTGGAAGTCCTAGAATGAATTAAAAACAAAGTAAACTGAGCATTAGAATCTATATCTGCTTCCTTATAGTAGTAACAGTGCAGATAACTGCCTCAAGATTTGCGATCATAACTCTCAGCTAGGATGCATTTTTATCATTGAACTGTGAGACAAATAAACCAAACTTTCATTAAATTGATTTTTAAAGGTAAAAGAAAAATGTGTGTCACATTCAGGTTTAATAAAGGACAAATTTAGACAAAATATCATTTCAACCTTTAGGAAATGTGTAAAGAAACAGAAATTATTCCAACCATAAAGCAAATGACTACAGTAATGTCATCCTGTCCAAACATTATTTTGTGCCTCCATGGTCAATGGTCTCCCTTTTACCCCTCATAGCCACTTTTGCCTAGGCAACACTTCTGGGACTACCCTAACCTTGGCTATGGTTCAAATGTGTTAGGTACAGTCTGGAAAATACTGCTAAGCTTCACAAGAAAAGCAGATGTTATTATTCCACCTCAAGTTCTTCTCTAATATAACCTGTATCTCCATTTTCAACTACTGATGTAATTGTGGATTTCTCATTAAAATCACAGTACTCCTGAGTTTGTGCACAAAAAGACTTTTCAGAGGCATGGACCCACTCTTGGTATTAATAAAATGACTGAAAATGTAATTGGCTTAATCAACATGGTTGTCAATAAGTATCTCACATGGATCATTTCAGTAATTAACTTTGGGCTTATAGAAGCAATTGAGGGCATAATTACTAGAAGTGAGAAGAATAGCATTCATAAGCAGGTTTCTCTGTCAGTAGCTGTGCCCTTTGAGAAACAGTCAAGATGGTAAAGACTAAGGGGAAGAGACAAGTGTATACTTACACATAACCTGCTGTCCTATCTTCTATTCATGCCTGTCATTTGCTAAATACATTGGGGGACTAGAAAGAGATGATGCTATTGAAGTATGAATAAAAAGTTCTATCATATTACACAGCAAAGCAGAGGGAGCTAGAAGCAAACAAAATAACAAGCATGCTGTAAATACATTTTTATTGACTTCTTTCATTTTTTCTGTCCTTTCTCTTTTTCTTCATATCTTCCATCCTTCTATCCTTTTCCTTTCCTCTGTTTCTCTTCCTCCTTCTCTCACCAACCATTTGATAATTCTTGAAATTTTCTCTTTCAATTCTGACTTTCTTGCAAAAGTGGATTCTGACTCTCTAATGACTTTATTTTAATTCTATTAAAGGATATAAATGTACCCATGTTGACTGTATATCTTCCCTCTCATAAACCTAATGTATGTTTATGTAAAGGGAGAGTCTTCTGATAAGAACACTATAGCCGTTTATCTTTAGGTCTTCAATAGGAACACTCATCTTCAGTGCTCCTTCATTGTTCATCATTGAATGCTTCACCAGACTGATCCCCAGGGCCCTCAATTTATATTCTCACATCTTTTGTTGAGTATTTCATTCTCACCTACCTGCCAAGATCTAGCAGGAAATCTGTCTGTGTGACTCTCTTCTGTCAAGCATAGACTACAGCTGCTTTCTAATGTCTGAACTTATTTCCCACCTGAGTACCCCAAGTTGCCTCTTGCTCAACTTCATCAATAGATACTTAGTCATTGTGACTCATCTGGACAATATTAAAACAACACGTTTTGTATGGCAACACTATTTTCCCTTTGAGATTAGTGCAAGTTACTTAGCTAGGTGCTTAAGAGGGAAACATCTGCAATGGGAGTAAATTAAACAGTAGAAATAACAATTTGATACTATTGATAATGTAACAATAGACTTCATATTTATTGAAAGATGCTAGTAATAATAACTTGTAAGTGATGATTTACTGGGGCCTTTCTTATTACTTTAGTAACACCATAATTCCATAGGATTCAGGGATCAATATTTCTTTGTTCAATAACATCACAGTCATGGAAGACAGAATCTACAGGAGAAATCTGGAAAAAGATATCCCAATTAACACTGAAAAACCAAGTACCTTTTCATATATAATTAATAAGTCCCATTGCATTAGATATGATAATCAAAATTTTTGTGCTAATTTGCATACAAATTCATGTAATGATATTCTTATATGATTATCCAATGATATTCAAGCAAGCATAATCATAGCTTATATGCAAAATATCAGTAAATAATCAGTTGGGATTAAGGTCCACAGTCTAATATAGATTATGTATTTCCATTTTGAAGCCTCTTTCAATGATTTCGGAATTCAGGATAGGTAATTTTATCCTATTAAAGCCATAGCCCATGAAACATTTCTACTCATTGATCTTTCATTGTTAGTAAGCCTAAAGATGGAAAAATATGAACAGAAACATACAAAGAAAGGTATGTCATCAAAGGCTGATTGACTAATGAGAACATCAGTGATGCAGCTAACTTAGAAGTTTACAAGCTCAAGAGCCTAATTACAATTAATCTTGGATTGTGCTGAGTCATTGGATTGGAATGAGTCATCCCTTGAAACCTCAGTGTTATCTGTTATCCTTAACATCTTGTGACTAACAGTGAAGCTAAATCTAACTTCCTGACAAATGGAAAATCATTTTAGAATGTACCAACTTAAACAAACCCTCCAATCTAAAAGCTAAGAATGCTTTCAGATAGCTCCGGAGGTCTATAGCTTTGACTTCTTCAGCCTACTTAATGTTCCCCAAAAGGTATTTTAAACATGTCTTCATGTATTCCCTTTTGTTGTGGTGGTCATTCTGTTACCAAACTTCAGAAAACTGCTTAGACATTAGAACATGAAATGCTCAGTGACCAAAGTCTATGTGCCCAGGTCACAGTCACTCATATTTATCTGCAGAATAAGCTATCTTTTATTCCTTTTGAGACGTGATGTCTTATTATATTCACAGAGAAAATATAAACAGTGAAGAAACCAAAAGTTGTTTGTCAAGGTTTGTTACTTTTTCATTGTTTGAATGGTCTCTTGAGGATAGCATTTCATGTGTATTCAGGGTATCACAAGACAAGAATGATTATGAAGTTCACACCTAGAGTTGGCCTACTTTTCTGTTAGTTTGAGCTGTGAGAAAAAGATTTGGTTGCAGAGACTCTTCTGCTGCCTTTCCAGCTACAATGCTTAGAGTTCCCCAAACTTTGGACTATATTTTCTCAACTTAATTTCTTATTCCCTCTGGGATCTATTAACTACTTTAAAACCAAACCTATCATTGAAAAAAAAACACATAATAAATTAATCACAATAATCTTTGCCTTATATAGGTTTTAAATATTCATGAAGAAATCCTTGGTAGAAGGCAAACACTAGTAAAAACTTTTAGAATAACAACTTTTTATAACATCTAGAATAAGGGTATAGTTTGGTTAAACTATTTTGGAAATTTGATGAAAATTTGGTAATCCTAGAAACCACAGAATAATAGGAGTAATGTTTTATTTGAAGAAACACTTGTTGGAGAAAGAAGTGTAAAAAGCCCCAGCAGCAGACATGTGAATTAGGATTCCATTTATTAGGACACTTTAGGGATAAAGTAGGAAATATGCATTAGTAAAAATAAGAAATACATCTAAGCTCAGGGACTCCAGCAAAAGTAGTCTGCACAGATGAAAGTGTGGACTACAGAAGCTAACAGCTTCTGTGACAGGCCAAAGCAACACAGCTTCTGGGAAAGGTCCTCTTTTGGGCCTTCATCTTCGGCCAGGAGGGAGGTCTGAAAGCCAGATATCTGTGCACCTTCCCTGTAAGAGGAGAGCTTGCCTGCAGAGAGTGTTCTGACCACTGAAACTCAGAGGAGACAGCTAGTCTCCCAGATATGCTGATATAGGGTAACAGAATCACCAGAGGAACAATCTCTAAACAGAGACAACTATAACAACTAACTCCAGAGATTACCAGATGGCAAAAGGAAAACGTAAGAATCTTACTAACAGAAACCAAGACAACTCACTCCACTGTGCCCCTTCTTGGAATTGGGAACAAAACACCCATGGAAAGAGTTACAGAGATAAAGTTTGGAGCTGTGAAGAAAGGATGGACCATCTAAAGACTACCATATCCAGGGATCCATCCCATAATCAGCTTCCAAACGCTGACACCATTGCATACACTAGCAAGATTTTGCTGAAAGGACCCAGATATAGCTGTCTCTTGTGAGACTATGCCGGGGACTAGCAAACACAGAAATGGATACACACAGTCAGCTATTGGATGGATCACAGGGCCCCCAATGGAGGAGCTAGAGAAAGTACCCAAGGAGCTAAAGGGAACTGCATCCCCATAGGTGGATCATTATTATGAACTAACCAGTACCCCAGAGCTCTTGACTCTAGCTGCATTTGTATCAAAACATGGCCTAGTCGGCCATCACTGGAAAGAGAGACCCATTGGACTTGCCAACTTTATATGCCCCAGTACAGGGGAATGCCAGGGCCAAGGGGTGGGGGTGGGTGGGTGGGGGACTGGGGGGGGAGTGTATTGGGGACTTTTTGGATAGCATTGGAAATGTAATTGAGGAAATTACCTAAAAAAAAAAAAAAAAAAGAACCGAGCACTCCCACTTCACTCAGTCCACGGCACCCCAACACATCCGAAAAGCTAGACCCAGATTTAAAAGCATATTTCAGGATGATAGTAGAGGACATAAAGAAGTACTTTAATAACTCACTTAAAGAAATACAGGATAACACTGCTAAACTGGTATAAGACCTTAAAGAGATAGCACAAAATTCCCTTAAAGAATTGCAGGTAGAAGACCTTAAAGAGGAAGCACAAAATTCCCTTAAAGAATTGCAGGATTGGACATAGTACTACCGGAGGATCCCGCAATACCTCTCCTGGGCATATATCCAGAAGATGTCCCAACCAGTAAGAAGGACACATGCTCCACTATGTTCATAGCAGCCTTATTTATAATAGCCAGAAGCTGGAAAGAACCCAGATGCCCCTCAACAGAGGAATGGATACAGAAAATGTGGTACATTTACACAATGGATTACTACTCAGCTATTAAAAAAATGAATTTATGAAATTCCTAGCCAAATGGATGGAACTGGAGGGCATCATCCTGAGTGAGGTAACACAATCACAAAGGAACTCACACAATATGTACTCACTGATAAGTGGATATTAGCCCAGAAACTTAGGATACCCAAGATATAAGATACAATTTGCTAAACTCATGAAATTCAAGAAGAATGAAGACCAAAATGTGTACACTTTGCCCCTTCTTAGAAATGGGATAAAAACACCCATGGAAGGAGTTACAGAGACAAAATTTGGAGCTGTGATGAAAGGATGGACCATCTAGTGATTGCCATATGCAGGGATCCATCCCATAATCAGCTTCCAAACGCTGACACCATTGCATACACTAGCAAGATTTTGCTGAAAGGACCTAGATAGAGCTGTCTCTTGTAAGATTATGCCGGGGCCTAGCAAACACAGAAGTGGATGATCACAGTCAGCTATTGAATGGATCACATGGCCCCCAATGGAGGAGCTAGAGAAATTACCCAAGGAACTAAAGGGAACTGCAACCCTATAGGTGGAACAACAATATGAACTAACCAGTACCCCGGAGCTCTTGTCTCTAGCTGCATATGTATCAAAAGATGGCCTAGTCGGCCATTACTGCAAAGAGAGGCCCATTGGACTTGCAAACTTTATATGCCTCAGTACAGGGAAACCCCAGGGCCAAAAAGGGGGAGTGGGTGGGTAGGGGATTGGGGGGTGGGTATGGGGGACTTTTGGGATAGCATTGAAAATGTAAACGAGGAAAATACCTAATAAAAATAAATTAAAAAAAACAGAAAAGAATTGCAGGAAAACACATCCAAACAGGTGATGGAATTGAATAAAACCATCCAAGACCTAAAAAGGGAAGTAGAAAAAATAAAGAAAACGCAAAGTGAGGCAAAGCTGGAGATAGAAAATCTAGGAAAGAAATCTGGAATCATAGATGCTAGCATCAGCAACAGAATACAAGAGATGGAAGAGAGAATTTCAGGTGCAGAAGATTCCATAGAGAACATCAGCACAACAATCAAAGGAAATGGAAAATGCACAAAGATCCTACTTCAAAACATCCAGGAAATCCAGGACACAATAAGAAAGCCAAACATACTGATGATAGGAGTAGATGAGAATTAAGATTTTCAACTCAAAGGACAACCAAATATCTTCAACAAAATTATAGAAGAAAAAATTTCAAACCTAAGGAAAGAGATGCCCATGAACATACAAAAAGCCTACAGAACTCCAAATAGACTGGACCAGAAAAGAAATTCCTCCCGACACATAATAATCACAACAAAAAATGCACTAAATAAACATAGAATATTAAAAGCAGTAAGGGAAAAATGTCAATTAACATATAAAGGCAGGCCTATCAGAATTACACAAGATTTTTCACCAGAGACTATGAAAGCCAGAAGAGCCTTGACAGATGTTATACAGACACTAACAGAACACAAATGCAGCCCAGGCTATGATAACCGACCAAACTCTCAATTACCATAGATGGAGAAACCAAAGTATTCCACGACAAAACCAAATTCACACATTATCTTTCCACGAATACAGCCCTTCAAAGGATAATGACAGAAAAAAACCAATACAAGGAAGGAAATCACGACCTAGAAAAAGCAAGAAAGTAATCCGTCAACAAACCAAAATGAAGACAGTCACAAGAAGAGAATACCAACTTTAACAATAATAATAATAGGAAGCAACAATTACTTTTCCTTAATATCTCTTAATATCAATGGATTCAACTCCGCAATAAAAAGATATAGACTAATAGACTGGCTACACAAACAGGACCCAACATTTTGCTGCTTACAGGAAACTCATCTCCGGGAAAACATAGACACTACCTCAGAATGAAAGGCAGGAAAAAAATTTTCCAAGCAAATGATCTGAAGAAACAAGCTGAAGTAGCCATTCTAATATCTAGTAAAAATCGACTTCCAACCCAAGGTCATCAAAAAAGAAAAGGAGGGGAACTTGATACTCATCAAAGGTAAAATCTTCCAAGAGGAATTCTCAATTCTGAATATCTATACTCCTAATACAAGGGCAGCCACATTCATTAAAGAAACTTTAGTAAAGTTCAAAGCACACATTGCACCTCACACAGTAATAGTGGGGGACTTCAACAAAACACTTTCACCAATGGACAGAACATGGAAACAGTAACTAAACAGGGACACAGTGAAACTAACAGAAGTTATGAATCAAATGGATCTGGCAGATATATACAGAACATTCTATCCTAAAACAAAAGGATATACCTTCTTCTCAGCACCTCATGGTACCTTCTCCAAAACTGACCACATAATTGGTCACAAAACAGGCCTCAACAGATACAAAAATATTGAAATTGTCCCATGCATCCTATCAGATCACCATGGACTAAGGCTGATCTTCAATAACAAAATAAATAATAGAAAGCCAACATTCACATGGAAACTGAACAACACTCATCTCAATGATACCTTGGTCAAGGAAAGAATAAAGATAGAAATTAAGGACTTTTTGGAGTTTAATGAAGATGAAGGCACAATATACCCAAATTATGGGACACAATGAAAGCATTTCTAAGAGGAAAACTCATAGCTCTGAGTGCCTCCAAAAAGAAACCAGAGAGAGCACACATTAGCAGCTTGACAACACAACTAAAAGCTCTAGAAAAAAAGGAAGCAAATTCATCCAAGAGGAGTAGATGGCAGGAAACAATCAAACTCAGGGGAGAAATCAATTAAGTGGAAACAAGAAGAATTATTCAAAGAATCAACCAATCGAGGAGCTGGTTCTTTGAGAAAATTAACATGATAGATAAACCCTTAGCCACACTCACTAGAGGGCACAAGAAAAGCATCCTAATTAACAAAATCAGAAATGAAAAGGGAGACATAACAACAGATCCTGAAGGCATCCAAAACACCATCAGATCCTTCTACAAAAGGCTATACTCAACAAAACTGGAGAATATGGATGAAATGGACAAGTTTCTAGACAGATACCAGTTACCAAAGTTAAATCAAGATCAGGTTAATGATTTAAACAGTCCTATATCGCCCAAAGAAATAGAAGCAGTCATTAATAGTCTCCTAACAAAAAAAGCCCAGGACCAGATGGGTTTAGTGCAGAGTTCTATCAGACCTTCAAGAAAGATATAATCCCAGTTCTTCACAAGCTATTCCACAAAATAGAAACAGAATGTACTCTACCCAACTCATTCTATGAAGCCACAATTACTCTGATACCTAAACCACAGAAAGACACAACAAAGAAAGAGAACCTCAGACAAATTTCCCTTATGATTATCAATGCAAAAATCCTCAATAAATTTCTTGCTAACGAATCCAAGAACACATCAAAACAATCATCCATCCTGACCATGTAGGTTTCATCCCAGGGATGCAGGGATCGTTCAATATGCGGAAATCCATCAAGGTAAACCTGGACATAAACAAACTCAAAGACAAAAACCACATGATCATCTCAGTAGATGCAGAGAAAACATTTGACAAAATCCAACACCAATTCATGATAAAAGTCTTGGAAAGATCAGGAATTCAAGGCCCATACCTAACCATGATAAAAGCAATGTACAGTAAACCAGTAGCCAACATCAAAGTAAATGGTGAGAAGCTGGAAGCAATCCCCCTAAAATTAGGGACTAGACAAGGCTGTCCACTCTCTCCCTTACTATTCAACATTGTAGTTGAAGTCCTAGCCAGAGCAATTAGACCACACAAGGAGATCAAGGGGATACAAATTGGAAAGGAAGAAGTCAAAATATTACTTTGTAGATGATATGACAGTACATATAAGTGTCCCTAAAAATTCCACCAGAGAACTCCTAAACCTGATAAACAGCTTCAATGAAGTTGCTGGATATAAAATTAACTCAAACAAGTCAATGACCTTTCTCTACACAAAGGATAAACAGGCTGAGGAAGAAATTAGGGAAACAACACCTTTCTCAATATTCACAAATAATATAAAATACCTTGGCATGACTCTAACTAAGGAAGTGAAAGATCTGTATGATAAGAACTTCAAGCCTCTGAAGAAAGAAATTAAAGAAGATCTCAGAAGATGGAAAGATCGCCCATGCTCATGGATTTGCAGGATAAATATAGTAAAAATGGCTATTTTGCCAAAAGCAATCTACAGACTCAAAGGAATCCCCATTAAAATTCCAACTGAATTCTTCAACGAATTAGAAAGGGCAATCGGCAGATTCATCTGGAATAACAAAAAACCTAGGATAGTAAAAACTCTTCTCAAGGATAAAAGAACCTCTGGTGGAATCACCATGCTTGATCTAAAGCTGTACTACAGAGCAATTGTGATAAAAACTGCATGGTATTGGTATAGCGACAGACAAGTAGACCAATGAAACAGAATTGAAGACCCAGAGATGAACCCACACACCTATGGTCACTTGATCCTTGACAAGGGAGAAAAAACCATCCAGTGGTAAAAGACAGCATTTTCAGCAAATGGTGCTGGCACAACTGGCAGTTATCATGTAGAAGAATGCGAATTGATCCATTCCTATCTCCTTGTACTAAGGTCAAATCTAAGTGGATTAAGAAACTCCACATAAAACCAGAGACACTGAAACTTATAGAGGAGAAAGTAGGGGAAAGCCTCAAAGATATGTGTACAGGGGAAATATTCCTGAATAGAACAGCAATGGTTTGTGCTGTAAGATCAAGAATTGATAAATGGGACCTCATAAAATTGCAAAGCTATTGTAAGGCAAAAGACACTGTCAATATGATAAAAATACCACCAACAGATTGGGAAAGTCTTTACCTATCCTCAATCAGATAGGGGACTAATATTCAACATATATAAAGAAGTCAAGAAGGTGGACTCCAGAAAAGCAAATAATCCCATTAAAAAATGTGGCTAAGAGCTGGACAAAGAATTCTCACCTGAGGAATACCCAATGGCAGAGAAGCTCCTGAAAAAATGTTCAACATCCTTAATCATCAGGGAAATGCAAATCAAAACAACCTTGAGATTCCACCTCACACCTGTCAGAATGGCTAATATCAAAAATTCAGGTGACAGCACATGCTGGTGAGGATGTGGAGAAAGAGGAACACTACTCCATTGTTGGTGGGATTGCAAGCTTCTACAACCACTCTGGAAATCAGTCTGGCGGTTTCTCAGAAAATTGGACATAGTACTACCAGAGGATCCTGCAATACCTCTCCTGGTCATATATCCAGAAGATCTTCCAACCTGTAATAAAGACACATGCTCCACTATGTTCATAGCAGCCTTATTTATAATTGCCAGAAGCTAGAAAGAACCCAGATGCCCCTCAACCGAGGAATGGATACAAAATTGTGGTACATTTACACAATGGAGTACTACTACTCAGCTATTAAAAAGAATGAATTTATGAAATTCCTAGGCAAATGGATGGACCTGGAGGGCATCATCATGAGTGAGGTAACCCAATCACAAAAGAACTCACACAATATGTACTTACTGATAAGTGGATATTAGCCCACAAACTTAGGATACCCAAGATATAAGATACAATTTGCTAAATGCATGAAACTCAAGAAGAATGAAGACCAAAGTGTGGACACTTTGCCCCTACTTAGAATTGAGAACAAAACACCCATGGAAGGAGTTACAGAGACAAAGTTTGGAGCTGTGATGTAAGAATGGACCATCTAGAGACTGCCATTTCCAGGGATCCATCCCATTATCAGCTTCCAAAGCTGACACCATTGCATACACTAGCAATATTTTGCTGAAAGGACCCAGATATAGCTGTCTCTTGTGAGATTATGCCGAGGCCTAGCAAACACAGAAGTGGATGCTCACAGTCAGCTATTGGATGGGTCACGGGAACCCCAATGGAAGAACTAGAGAAAGTACCCAAGGAGCTAAAGGGATCTGCAACCCTATAGGTGGAACAGCTTTATGAACTAACCAGTACTCTGGAGCTCTTGACTCTAGCTGCATATGTATCAAAAGATGGGCTAGTGGGCCATCACTGGAAAGAGAGGCCCATTGGACTTGGAAATTTTATATGCCCCAGTACAGGGGAACACCAGGGCCAAAAAGTGGGCGTGGGTGGGTACGGGAGTGGGCGGGAAGGTATTGGGGACTTTTGGGATGGCATTGGAAATGTAAATGAGGAAAATACCTAATAAAAAATATAAAAAAGAATAAGAAAAAGAAACTAAAACAAGCAGATCAAATGTAAAAAAAATAAGCAATACAGGTTGATTGGTCAAACTTGAAAAAAAACAAAAAACAAAACACTAAATACCATGATCCAAAACTCATCCTTTACTAGCCAGGAAGTATCCAGGCATCATGGGTAAGATGTAGATTATACTAGATTTAAAATACTCTGAGCTCTGTTGCTATAACATCCATCATTCAAAAATAAAATAAAATAAAAAACCCACCACAGTATATTAATTTTGATGCCAGTTGATATAACCTATTTTCTCCCTACTAACGAAATGGAAAGAATTATATACTTTATTTAAACTTGAATTTGAAACAAATGTGTAAACTCTTAGAAACCCTTATTTTTCTCTTTACTTACTTACTTTGCTTTATGCAGTCCAGAATAATATCTGAAAAGATAACAATATAATATTGCCACATACAATTTTGTAGCTCCTTACTGTTGTGTAAATATGTGGAAATGTACCTTGGTCATTTCTTCACTGATCTTTACTGACTCAGAATCCTGATTTGGATGAAAAACCAACTGAAACATCTAGCCATGGGACTACACAAACACTGGATTCTTGGACTTTCCATAACTAGATAGCCATTTTGGACTAGCTGTATCATAGACTGTAAGCTACTCTAATTAATCCATATTTTAATTATTCATTTTATTTATTTTCATCTCAAATACTTCCCCACTCCCAGTCCCCCTCCCAGAGTTCTTCACTCCATCCCACATCCCCTTTGCCTCTGAGAGAGTACCCTACCAGGCATCCCCTTCTACTTGGGCATCACATCTGTATAGGATCAGATTCATCCTTGCCCACAGGGCAGTCCTCTGCTACATATATGCCAGGGGACTCAGAGCAAACTATGTATGCTCTTTGATTTGTGACTTAGCCTCTGGGTACTACAAGGGGTCCAGGTTAGTTGGCACTGTTGGTCTTCCTATGGGGTTGCCACACTCTTAAGTTCCTACAATCCCTCCCCTTACTTTTCCATAAGCGTCCCTGACCTCCGTCCAGTGGTGGTTTGTAAGTACTTGCATCTGTCTTGGTCAGGTACTGGTAAAACCTCTCAGAGGATAGCAATGCTAGGCTCTGATCTATGAGAAGAACATAATATCAGTAATAATGACATGGTTTGGTATCTGCCCAGGGATGGATCACAGGTTGGGCAGTCACTGAATAGCCTTTCCTTCATTCAGTCTTTTCTCCATTTTTGTGCCTGCATTTTTTTGTAGCCAGTCACAATTCTGGGTCAAAAAATTTGAAGGTTGGTAATTGACCCCATCCCTTAATGTGGACCCTGTCTATCTACTGTAGGTGGTCTCTTCAGGTTCCATATCCCCACTGTTGAGTACTTCAACTAAGGTCAACCTTATTGAGTCATAGAAGCCACTCATATCCCAAGTCTCTGGGACTTTGGAGAGGTATGCCCCACCCCCAGCCCCCACTTCTTAACCTTGGAAGGTGCATATTTCCATTCAATCTCATGGCCCTCGAGGATTATCTCCTATCTCCTCCCATATGTGATCCTGTCCCCCTTCCCCCTACTCTCTGCCATCAGGTCTCTCCCTTTCTGTGTCTCTGGTGACTATTTTGTTTCCCCCTCTGAGTGGATTTAAAGCAACCTTACTTGGGCTTTCCTTCTTGTTAAACATCTAAAGGTCTATGGGTTGTATCCTGGACATTTTATACTTTTGGTTAATATCAACTTATCAGCGAGTATATACCATGAATATTCTTTTGGGTCTGAGTTACCTCACTCATGAGGATATTTTCAATTTTCCTGTGAAATTAATTATGTCCTCTTTTTAATAGCTGAATAGTTTTCCATTGTGTAAAGGAACAATACTTTCTGTATCCATTTTGTTGTTGTTGTTGTTGTTGAGGGACATCTGGGTTACTTCCAGTTTCTGGGTATTACAAATAAGGCAGCTATGAACACAATTCTCAACTTCATATGGAAAAGCAAAGCACCAAAACAGTATAGTATCAATGTCCTCAGCAACAAAAGAACTGGGAAGACCAAAATCACTGACCTTAAACTGTACTTCAGAACAATAGTGATAAAAAAACACATGGTATTGGTACATCAATAGACAGGTTAATCAATGAAATGGAACTGAAGACCCAGAAATAAACCCACACACTTACTAATACTCTGTCTTTAATAAAGCAAACAAAATCATAAAGTGGAAATAAAGAAAGCATCTTCAATAAATGGTGCTGGTCTAACTGGTTGTTTGCATGTAGAAGAATGCAAATTGATCCATGTTTATTACCTTGCACAAAGTTCAAGTCCAAATGTATGAAGGACCTCAATATAAAACCAGATACTCCGGTTTATAGAAGAGAAAATGGGAAATAGCCCTGAATACATTGGCACAGGAAGAAATTTCCTGAGCAGAACACCAATGGCTCAAGCTCTAGAATCAGCAATTGTTAAATGGGAACTCATGAAACTGCAAGGCTTCTGTAAGGCAAAGGACACTGCCAATAGGATAAAACAGCAATCTGTAGATTGGAAAATGATCTTCATTAATCCTTCATGTGATAGAAGGGTACTATCAAAAATATATGAAGAACTCAAGAAGTTAGACTCCAAAAACCCAAATATCCCAATTTAAAAATTATTATACTGAATTAAACAGAGAATTCTCAACAAAGGAATCCCAAGCACTTAAAGAAATGGTCAACATCTTTAGTTATCAGGGAAATGTAAATCGCAATGACCCTAAGACTGAGATTCTACCTACCCAAATCAAAACATCTAAGATCAAACACTTAAATGGCAGTACATTCTGGGGAGAATGGGGAGAAAGAGGGACACTCTTTCATTGCTGGTGGGATTGAAAACTGATATAACCAGCATGTAAAACAATCTGGTGCTTCCTCAGAAAATTTTAAATAGTTCTACATGAAGACCCAGCTATACTGTTTTTGGACATATTTGCAAAAGATGCTCCACCACAGCACAAGGACACATGCTTCACTATGTTCATTTCAGCCTTATTCATAAGTAATCCTTAAATGCATATTCATTTTATTGTTCTATTCCTCTAGAGAACCCTGACTAATACACTCCTCTGGGAGCCTGCCTGAGCAATGGTTCTCTCCGGAAGCTACCTGAGGGTGAAGTGTATTGTCTCTTTAGGGGCAGGTGTAGGCAAACTTCATTTGGCAAAAGTAAAAGTTGCTTAGTATTAATAATAGTTACTCTCTTTGATACTTTATTGTTGTGAGGCCTGAAGCCTATGGCTTTGGACAAATTAATACATATTGCTTAACAGCTGGGGATTAACTAAAGGATTAATTGCTAGGTTTCCTTCTTCTCTTGCCCAAAATACTTGCCTCTTGCTGACCAGGCAAGAGGCAGGCTTGGAGCCATTAGCTTTTATTGACCAAGAAAAACAAAAATCACTTTGACAGGATGTAAAAGCATTTACACGGTCAATCTGTACAGAAACACACATATTCACCATACATTCATTATACCCATATTTTGTTCAGGCTCAACCATCCATCTCAACATTTAACGTGTGTGTGTGTGTGTGTGTGTGTGTGTGTGTGTGTGTGTGTGTGTGTGTGTATGTGGTGGGGAATAATAGCCCAAGAACCAGTACAGACAAAACTCACTCATCACTCATTCTGGATAAAGCATAAGTTCCAAGTTTTATTTCATAGAGAAAAAAAAAAAGCTTCTACCTTTCTATTGCTAAATGAAAGAAACCTATCTGATACCAAATATACAATTCACAGACCACATGAAGCTCAAGAAGGAAGACCAAAGTGTGGAAGCTTCGTTCTTTCTTAGAAGGGAGAGCAAACTATAGAGACAAAGTATGGATTAGAGACTGAAGGAAAGACCATCCAGAGACTGGCTCACCTGAGAATCCATCTCATATACAGTTACCAAATCATGACACTATTGTGGAAGCCAACAAAGACTTCCTGACAGGAGCTGTTTCCTAAAATGCTCTCCCAGAGTTTGACAAGTACAGAGGTGGATGCTCACAGCCAACAACTGTATTGAGCATGGGGTCCCCAATAGAGGAGTTAGAGAAAGGACTAAAGGAGCTGAAGGGGTTTGCAACCCCATAGGAAGAACAACTATATGAACTAACCATAACCCCACAGAGCTCCCAGGGACTAAACCAACCAACCAAATAGTACACATGGAGGGACCCATGGCTCCAGTCTCATATATAGCAGAGCATGGCCTTGTCATGTATCAATGGGAAGAGAGGCCCTTAGTCCTATGAAGTCTCAATGCCCCAGTATAGGAGACTGGCAGGGCAGGAGGTGAAAGTAGTTGGGTGGGTGGGGAAAGCCTTCATAGAAGCAGGAGTAGGGATGGAATAGTGGTTTTCTGTGGAGGGGATGGGGTTTATCCGAGAAAGGAACTAACATTTGAAATGTAAATAAAGAACATATCCAACAAAAATATTTACGTATATAAAAGTATTATGCTGTTAACATTTCTTAATTATTAATAAAGTTTAACATGTTTAAAAAAGAATAGGGCTCTTCCTGTCTGACCAGCACCAGGGTGGCTGGGGCGCCGGGTCTGCTGACACCCGCCAGCTACCCACGACACCCGCCACAGGATCTTGAGACTTCTGGTGAGTGGAACACTCACAGTTAGGGAAACAGTTAGGGTGGCTGGGGGCCAGGGTCTGCTGACACCCGCCAGCTACCCAAGACACCCGCCACAGGATCTTGAGACTTCTGGTGAGTGGAACACAGCTTCTGCTCCAGTCTAATCGCGTGGGACATGAGACTGCTTTGGTTGAGGAGGCAGAAAACCGGCCTGAGTAGGGCCACAATCCTCTTCCTGTCTGACCAGCACCCAAGTAGCTAGGGCACAAGGTCAGCTGACACCCGCCAGCTACCCACAAAACCCGCCACAGGATCTTAAGACTTCTGGTGAGTGGAACACAGAATCTGCTCCAATCTTTAAACAGTGACAACAATAACAACTAACCCCAGAGATTACCAGATGGCGAAAGGTAAACGTAAGAATCTTAGTAACAGAAACCAAGACCACTCACCATCATCAGAACCCAGCACTCCCACTTCGCCCAGTCCAGGGCACTCCAACACACCTGAGAAGCTAGACCCGGATCTAAAAGCATATCTCATGATGATGGTAGAGGACATGAAGAAGGACTTTAATAACACACTTAAAGAAATACAGGAGAACTCTGCTAAACAGGTAGAAGACATTAAAGAGGAAGCACAAAAATCCCTTAAAGAATTGCAGGAGAACACTGCTAAACAGGTAGAAGACATTAAGGAGGAAGCACAAAAATCCCTTAAAGAATTGCAGGAAAACCAGACCAAACAGGTGATGGAATTGAATAAAACCATCCAAGACCTAAAAAGGGAAGTAGACACAATGAAGAAAACCCAAATTGAGGAGATAGAAACCCTAGGAAAGAAATCTGGAACCATAGATGCGAGCATCAGCAACAGAATACAAGAGATGGAAGAGAGAATCTCAGGTGCAGAAGATTCCATAGAGAACATCGGCACAACAATCAAAGACAATGGAAAATGCAAAAAGATCCTAACTCAAAACATCCAGGAAATCCAGGACAAAATGAGAAGACCAAACCTACAGATAATAGGAGTAGATGAGAATGAAGATTTTCAACTCAAAGGACCAGCAAATATCTTCAACAAAATTATAGAAGAAAACTTCCCAAACCTAAAGAAAGAGATGCCCATGAACACACAAGAAGCTTACAGAACTCCAAATAGACTGGACCAGAAAAGAAATTCCTCCTGACACATAATAATCAGAATAACAAATGCACTAAATAAAGATAGAATACTAAAAGCAGTAAGGGAAAAAGGTCAAGTAACATATAGAGGCAAGCCTATCAGAATTACACCGGATTTTTCAACAGAGACTATGAAAGCCAGAAGGGCCTGGACAGATGTTATACAGAAACTAAGAGAACACAATTTATAGCCAAGACTACTATACCCAGCCAAACTCTCAATTACCATAGATGGAGAAACCAAAGTATTCCACGATAAACCAAATTCACACATTACCTTTCCACGAATCCAGCCCTTCAAAGGATAATAACAGGAAAAAAAAAAAAAAACAATACAAGGACAGGAACCACACCCTAGAAACAACAAGAAGGTAATCCCTCAACATACCTAAAAGAAGACAGCCACAAGAACAGAACACCAACTCTAACAAGAAAAATAAAAGGAAGCAACAATTACTTCTCCGTAACATCTCTTAATATCAATGGACTCAACTCCCCAATAAAAAGACATAGACTAACAGACTGGCTACAGAAACAGGACCCAACATTTTGCTGCTTACAGGAAACTCATCTCAGAGAAAAAGATAGACATTACCTCAGAATGAAAGGCTGGAAAACAATTTTCCAAGCAAATGGTAGGAAGAAACAAGCTGGAGTAGCCATTATAATATCTGATAAGATTGACTTCCAACCCAAATTCATCAAAAAAGACAAGGAAGGGCACTTCATTCTCATCAAAGGTAAAATCCTCCAAGAGGAACTATCAATTCTGAATATCTATGCTCCAAATACAAGGGCAGCCACATTCATTAAAGATACTTTAGTAAGCTCAAACCACACGTTGCACCTCACACAATAATAGTAGGAGACTTCAACACACCACTTTCTCCAGTGGACAGATCATGGAAGCCGAAACTAAACAGGGACACAGTGAAACTAACAGAGGTTGTGAAACAAATGGATCTGACAGATATCTACAGAACATTTTATCCTAAAACAAAAGGATATACCTTCTTCTCAGCAACTCATGGTACCTTCTCCAAAATTGACCACATAATTGGTCACAAAACAAGCCTCAACATATACAAAAATATTGAAATTGTCCCATGCATCCTATCAGATCACCATGGACTAAGACTGATCTTCAATAACAAAATAAATAATAGAAGGCCAACACACACGTGGAAACTAAACAACATGCTTCTCAATGATACATTGGTCAAGGAAGGAATAAAGAAAGAAATTTAGGACTTTCTGGAGTTTAATGAAAATGAAGCCACAACATACCCAAACTTATGAGACACATTGAAAGCATTTCTAAGAGGAAAACTCATAGCTCTGAGTGCCTCCAAAAAGAAACTAGAGAGAGCACACATTAGCAGCTTGACAACACACCTAAAAGCTCTAGAACGAAAGGAAGCAAATTCACCCAAGAGGAGTAGACAGCAAGAAATAATCAAACTGAGGGGTGAAATCAACCAAGTGGAAACAAGAAGAACAATTCAAAGAATCAACCAATCGAGGAGTGGTTCTTTGAGAAAATCAACAAGATAGATAAACCCTTAGCCAGACACACTAGAGGGCATAGGGAAATTACTCTAATTAACAAAATCAGAAATGAAAAAAGAGACATAAGAACAGACCCTGAAGAAATCCAAAACACCATCAGATCCTTCTACAAAAGGCTATACTCAACAAAACTGGAGATCCTGGATGAAATGGACAAGTTTCTAGACAGATATCTGGTACCAAAGTTAAATCAAGATCAGGTTAATGATCTAAATAGTCCCATATCCCCTAAAGAAATAGAAGCAGTCATTAATAGTCTCCCAACCAAGAAAAGCCCAGGACCAGATGGGTTTAGTGCAGAGTTCTATCAGACCTTCAAAGAAGAACTAATCCCAGTACTTCACAAACTATTCCACAAAATAGAATCAGAAGGTACTCTACCCAACTCATTCTATGAAGCCACAATTACTCTGATACCTAAACCACATAAAGACCCAACAAAAATAGAGAACTTCAGACCAATTTCCCTTATGAATATTGATGCAAAAATCCTCAATAAAGTTCTCGCTAACCGAATTCAAGAACACATCAAAACAATCATCCATTCTGACCAAGTAGGATTCATCCCAGGGATGCAACGAAGGTTCAATATACGAAAATCCATCAATGTAATCCATTATATAAACAAACTCAAAGACAAAAACCACATGATCATCTCGTTAGATGCTGAAAAAGCATTTGACAAATCCAACACCCATTCATGAAAAAAGTCTTGGAAAGATCAGGAATTCAAGGCCCATACCTAACCATGATAAAAGCAATATACAGCAAACCAGTAGCCAACATCAAAGTAAATGTTGAGAAGCTGGAAGCAATCCCATTAATATCAGGGACTAGACAAGGCTGCCCACTCTCTCCCTACCTATTCAACATTGTACTTGAAGTCCTAGCCAGAGCAATTCGACAACAAAAGGAGATCAAGGGGATACAAATCGGAAAAGAAGAAGTCAAAATATCGCTTTTTGCAGATGATATGATAGTATACATAAGTGACCCTAAAAATTCCACCAGAGAACTCCTAAGCCTGATAAATAGCTTCGGTGAAGTAGCTGGATATAAAATTAACTCAAGCAAGTCAATGGCCTTTCTGTACATAAGGGATAAACAGGCAGAGATGGAAATTAAGGAAACAACACCCTTCTCAATAGTCACAAACAATATAAAATACCTTGGCGTGACTCTAACTAAGGAAGTGAAAGATCTGTATGACAAGAACTTCAAGTTCCTGAAGAAAGAAATTAAAGAAGATCTCAGAAGATGGAAAGACCTCCCATGCTCATGTATTGGCAGGATCAACATTGTAAAAATGGCTATCTTACCAAAAGCAATCTACAGATTCAATGCAATCCCCATCAAAATTCCAACTCAATTCTTCAACGAATTAGAAAGGGCAATCTGCAAATTCATCTGGAACAACAAAAAACCTAGGATAGCAAAAACTCTTCTCAAGGATAAAAGAACCTCTGGTGGAATCACCATGCCTGACCTAAAGCTGTACTACAGAGCAATTGTGATAAAAACTGCATGGTACGGGTATAACGACAGACAAGTAGACCAATGGAACAGAATTGAAGACCCTGAGATCAACCCACATACCTATGGTCACTTGATCTTTGACAAGGGAGCAAAAACCATCCAGTGGAAAAAAGACAGCATTTTCAACAAATGGTGCTGGCACAACTGGTGGTTATCATGTAGAAGAAAGCGAATTGATCCATTCCTATCTCCTTGTACCAAGGTCAAATCTAAGTGGATTAAGGAACTCCACATAAAACCAGAGACATTGAAACTTATAGAGGAGAAAGTAGGGAAAAGCCTCGAAGATATGGGTACAGGGGAAAAATTCCTGAATAGAACAACAAAGGCTTGTGCTGTAAGATCGAGAATCGATAAATGGGACCTCATAAAGTTGCAAAGCTTCTGCAAGGCAAAAGACAACGTCAATAAGACAAAAAAAACCACCAACAGATTGGGAAAGGATCTTTACCTATCCTAAATCAGATAGGGGACTAATATCCAATATATATAAATAACTCAAGAAGGTGGACTCCAGAAAATCAAATAACCCCGTTAACAATGGGGCTCAGAATGGAACAAAGAATTCTCACCTGAGGAATATTGAATGGCAGAGAAGCACCTGAAAAAATGTTCAACATCCTTAATCATCAGGGAAATGCAACTCAAAACAACCCTGAGATTCCACCTCACACCAGTCAGAATGGCTAAGATCAAAAATTCAGGTGACAGCAGATGCTGGTGAGGATGTGGAGAAAGAGGAACACTCCTTCATTGTTGGTGGGATTGCAAGCTGGTACAACCACTCTGGAAATCAGTTTGGCAGTTCCTCAGAAAATTGGACATAATACTACCAAAGGATCCTGCAATACCTCTCCTGGGCATATATCCAGAAGATGTTCCAACCGGTAAGAAGGACACATGCTCCACTATGTTCATAGCAGCCTTATTTATAATAGCCAGAAGCTGGAAAGAACCCAGATGCCCCTCAACAGAGGAATGGATACAGAAAATGTGGTACATTTACACAATGGAGTACTACTCAGCTATTAAAAGGAATGAATTTATGAAATTCCTAGGCAAATGGATGGATCTGGAGGGCATCATCCTGAGTGAGGTAACATATTCACAAAGGAACTCACACAATATGTACTCACTGATAAGTGGATATTAGCCCAAAAACTTAGGATACCCAAGATATAAGATACAATTTGTTAAACGCATGAAACTCAAGAAGAACAAAGACCAAAGTGTGGACACTGTGCCCCTTCATGGAATTGGGAACAAAACACCCATGGAAAGAGTTACAGAGATAAAGTTTGGAGCTGTGAAGAAAGGATAGACCATCTAGAGACTGGCATATCCAGGGATCCATTCCATAATCAGCTTCCAAACGCTGACACCACTGCATACACTAGCAAGATTTTCTGAAAGGACCCAGATATAGCTGTCTCTTGTGAGACAATGCAGGGGCCTAGCAAACACAGAAGTGGATGCTCACAGTCAGCTATTGGATGGATCACAGGGCCCCCCATGGAGGAGCTAGAGGAAGTACCCAAGGAGCTAAAGGGAACTGCAACCCCATAGGTGGAACATTATTATGAACTAACCAGTACCCCAGAGCTCTTGACTCTAGCTGCATTTGTATTAAAGATGGCCTAGTCGGCCATCACTGGAAAGAGAGGCCCATTGGACTTGCCAACTTTATATGCCCCAGTACAGGGGAATGCCAGGTCCAAGGGGTGGGGGTGGGTGGGTGGGGGACTGGGGGGGGAGTGTATTGGGGACTTTTTGGATAGCATTGGAAATGTAATTGAGGAAAATACGTAATTAAAAAAAAAAAAGAAATGAATCAAAAAAAAAATAAATAAAAAAGAATAGGAAGACGAAAACCCTGTCCGTGTCAGTAACAATAGGCCTTGCTGTTAAGAAAAAACCATATCCCATGATAAGAAGTCTGCCTGCTGCTCTCTCTTCTCTGCTGTGTTCTGTTTCTCTTCTCTTCTCTATTCTCTTCTCTTTTGTTGACGTATTACCTAGTTTTTGTACATTTATTTTCAGGATACAAGATCACTCAGTATTCTAAGCATTTTCTTTCAGAAGGTCTAAGCAAATTCAAATATAAATTTAAACTATAAATTGAATAAGAATTAACAACAGAGATATTTACATGTGTTTCAATTAAGACTAGTTAAATTCATTGTTAACTATTTAAATTCATTGTTAACTAATTAAATTCATTGTTAAATAATTAACAATAATTAAATTCATTGTTAACTAGTTAAATCCATTGTTAACTAGTTAAATTCATTGTTAATTAGTCTTAATTTAAACACATTTAAATATGTTGTTAATTCTTATTCAATTTATAGTTTAAATTTATATTTGAACTTGCTGAGACCTTCTGAAAAGAAGATGCTTAGAATACCATGTGATCTTGGATGGATCTGGAGGATATCATCCTGAGGGAGGTAACCAAATCACAAAAGAACACACATAACATGCACTCACTGATAAGTGGATATTTGCCCAGAAGCTCGGTATCCCCAAGATATAATTCACAAACCACATAAAACTCAAGAAGAAGGAAGACCAAAGTGTGGATACTTCCATCCTTCTTAGAAGGGGGAACAAAATATCCATGGAAGGAGTTACAGAGACAAAGTGTGAAGCAGAAACTAAAAGAATGACCATCCAGAGACTGCCCAACCTGGGGATCCATCCCATAAACAAACACCAAAACCAGACACTATTGTGGATGTCAACAAATGCTTGCTGACAGGAACCTGATATAGCTGTCTCCTGAGGGGATCTGCCAGTGCCTGGCAAATACAGAAGTGAATGCTCACAATCATCCATTGGACAGAGCACAGGATCCTCAATGAAGGAGTGAGAGAAAGTACCCAAGGAGCTGAAGGCGTTTGCAGCCCCATGGGAAGAACAACAATATGAACTTAACCAGTATCTCCAGAGCTCCCTGGGACTAAAGCACCAACCAAAGAAAACACATTAGATATCTTCTTTATATACATTTCAAATGCTATCCTGAAAGTTCCCTATACCCTCCCTCTGCCCTGCGCCCCTCTCCACCCACTCCCGCTTCTTGGCCATGTCATTCCCCTATACTGGGGCATATAAAGTTTACAATACTACCAAGGGGTCTCTCTTCACAGTGATGGTCAACTAGGCCATCTTCTACTACATATAGAAAAAAAACCAAAAAACAAAAAACAAACAAACCCTAAAATAGAGCTATTGTTGTACATAGCCAGGCATTACTAGTTACTTGATCAAAGAAGGAAATTGCTCCATGAAAAAGACAGATAGACTCCTAAGTTAACTAACAGATGCCTGGATAAAGAAAATACAAGATAGACAATAGATAGATAGATAGATAGATAGATAGATAGATAGATGAAAGATAGATAGATGAATGAAAGGTATATAATGATAGACAAATAGTCAATTGATATAGACAGATGCTAGGTAAGTAGAAATAGATTGATAAATGATTGATTGATAGATAGATAGATAGATAGATAGATAGATAGATAGATAGATGGATAATAAATGATAGATATATAGATGTTGTAGGATTTTTCCTGTCCGAATACATTAGTGCAGAGGAGGCCTGTTATTGGACAGGGGAGGTAGAGCTAATTGTTGCACAGTCAAGGAGCCTCTCAGAGGAGAGACAGAGGGGAATGGAGGCTGCTGTGATAATTTCACAAGTTTAGAATAATTGGGATAAAGGCTTTTATTGTTATCAATTGGCTCTGAAAATGTTGTATTGGCATCTTATAAATTCTGATTTTATTGATACATAAATCTGATTGGTTAATTATTAAAAAAAAGAAAAAGAAAACACATAGCGGGACTCATGGCTCTAGCTGCATATGTAGCAGAGGATGGCCTAGTCAGTCATCAGTGGGGGGAGAGGCCCTTGGTCCTGTAAAAGTTATATGCCCCAGTATAGGGGAATGCCAGTGCCAGGAAGCAGGAATGGGTGGGTTGATGAGCAGGGGGGGAGGGGGAATGGAATAGGGGGTTTCTGGAGGGGAAACTAAGAAAGAGGATAACATTTGAAATGTAATAAAGAAAATATCTAATAATAAAAAAAGGCTAGTTAACTACCTAAACATCCATTATGTGCTAATAGCTTCACAGGTTAATTAAAAGTTCAAAACTATAATTCTTAGGTCTAAATTATCATGATATGTGAAGAGGCAAATCATATGACTAAAGTCTCATTAGTATTGAAGTTTTGTACAAATAAATCCAGTCACTATCTTGTCTTCTGCCTTTGTACCTACAATAAACTGTTCATTCTTTTTTATGAACTTTAGTTATAAAATAATGGTTTTACAGCCTAAAGGGATGTTGTACTTAATTGTGAAACTGTTCATACCTGTTTTCTATCCTAGTGCAAAAAGCCAGTGACATAATGAAGCTTTGTACAGCCCTAATTACAGTTTTTCTTATAGAGGGTTCCAAAATCTCTGGTATATATCTAGTAATACTTTAAAATCACTATTAAGACTTAAGAAACCACCTGTTTGTCTACATAGCATTGATACAAAATAGTATGTCTTTGTTGATCTGCAGAAAATCTGCCCAATAGGATGGGCTAATGCCAAGGGATTATTATATTAATTTAATAATGACAGAAAATATGTATCAGCTGCAAGAATCAGTCATGAGACAATGTTTCTCGAGGCCTTGCCTTCCAGATCTCATCCATTGCAGTCCATGCAAAAATGGTGGACCATCTCAGGAATGTCACCTACTAGCCTTTGGCCTATCCTATTGTTTCCTGACAACACATGAATTATAGGAAAATGACATGGAGACACAAAGATCTTGAAATTATTTAACATGGCTAACCACATGTATTAGCTTAGGGTAAGAATAACAATTCTGAGATCATCTTTGACAGAATATACCTAGAGAATATTAATATTTGTTTAGAAATTCTAGTACAACTCATATATGTTTCAGAAATAGTCAGCTTCCACATTTATATCACATATGCAATAAATATACTTTTAAAAAGATAAATATTTTCAATTATGGATATTTATGAATCCACATGTGTATTTGTGCGTGAGTGTGAGTGTGTGTGTGTGTGTGTGTGTGTGTGTGCACACGTGTGCATGAAAACAGTATCCATGAAGTCCAGAAAACCATGTACTATGAGATACCTTGCTTGTATGATAGACGTTGTGTGTGAGCCTTCAGGAACAGCAACATGTTAACTTCTGAGCCATGTCTCAAACCTAAAGCTCATTTTAACTCTGTCTTCATAAAGTGTGTATAATGTATTAAGTCTTCTCCACATATTATTAATTAATCCTTATTTAATAATACTTAACTTTATGAAGGCATCTAATTATCATATTTTATATTACTATGATACATTTGACATAAAGAAACAATGATAACATAATGAAATTATTAATTTGCATATTTATTTAAATTTTCTTGATTTTTTTTGCTTAATGAATAATTTTTGCTTAATGAATATTATTTGTCCTATACATCAAAGTTTATGTTACTTAGGATATAACATTGTTTTTAATCAACTCATTGTTTACTTTCCTCAATGCTGTGATGGAGTGCTTGACTTAAAAAAATGTACACTTGTTTGGTCCTAATTACAGTACATCATGACTGGGAATCCACGCCAGAAGGAGTGTAGGCTGCTGTTTACATTCTGATGGCTGTCAAGAAGAAGAAAGCTACCAGTTTTATCTCATATTCTGTGTACTATCTTCTCATAATGCCAGTTCGAACCAGAACTACCATTTATTCAATAATGCCACTTAAATTATTGTGAGTCTTCTCACTTCAATTAACCTATTATAAAAGAGCTTCCTGGGGAAGGTAACCCAGGTCTTTCACATCCCATCCAAACATGCTACTATAATTTCAGAGTAGGGGCTAGTGAGATGGTTAAGTACATTTGTACTTAATTTAAGTACATTAGTAGTTTTAACACTCCCTTGGAGACTAACAACTGTTTGTCCCTCCAGATCCAGGGTTTCAACACACTCTTTTGGCACCTTCATGCATTACATGTGTATGATGCACAAAACTACAAGAACCAAAATATTTATACTGCACAAAATAAATCTGATTTTTCATATGTTATATAAGTGAATATTACATAATTATGCAGCTTAACAGACCTAAATCAAAGCCAGTGCTTACAGGTGTAAATCTCGTTTGCATCAATAAACTATCTCTATACACTAAAACATCTAGCAAACTTTTCTGAAAACTTCTAAGTAAAAGAATTGGAGGGGCTGGAGATTAATCAGTAGTTAAGTACACTGGTTGTTCTTCCTGAGGTCCTGAGTTCAATTTCCAGAAACCGTATGTTGGCTCAGAACCATCTATAATGTGATCTGATGTCCTCATCTGTCATGCAAACAAACAAGAAGAAAGAATAATCATGCAGTTAAGTAAGAATAAACGTTTAAAAGTGACTAAAGTCTTTGCTGCACAAGTAAATTTAGATTGATACTCCACAGGGATAAGAACATTAGTTTTACGTGCCATATTCTCAGTGTTGGCTTTATACGGTTAAGAAGACCTATAATGTCAGTATTTAGGACATGGAAGAAGATCGTGAGTATAGAGTTAGTCTCATTTAAAATAGATAATGTCCTAAAACAACTATTCAAAGAAACAAACAAAAAAAAAAGAGTAGTAGAGCTATTAATATGCTTATAGTCTACCAGGCAAAATTTACTACTATATTCAAGACTCAGTGTTTATTAAACTTTTCATATATATATATATTTACCCCACATATATATATATGGGGTAAACTGACATATACATAATTAATATAATAAAACATGGAAGACTAAAAGAGCCATTATGGTGTAAAAGTGGAATGGGGGATTTAGCGCTACTGATTAATGTTTACAGGGAATCAAGTGGAATTTAAACATGAAAAAATCTATCACATGCCAGGAACAGCAACCTACAAAGATTCTGAGGTAGCAGGAAAACTTTGTCATGAAAACATTAATGATTGTAGGAGCTATAATATGAAAGCCAGTTTTAAGCACGTACTGGTAACACCAAACATTTATTGCCTCTGATATCCTCTGAAAGCTTCTCATTTACAATTCCATTGGTATTTAGTCATTTACTATTTTTTACATTTCATTTGAACTCTATACATTCAATAGAATATGACTGTCTTATCTAGGAAGTGATCTAAATAACATTTCATAACTTCATAAGATTCTGTTAAGAACAGAATAGCTGCATCAGAATAAAGCTTATGCCTCAGCGTCTGTTTGTCTTATTGCTGTGCTGAAGCATGATATCCACAGCAACTTATGAAAGAAAGCCCTTGACTAAGGAATTTACTTCCTCGGATGGTTCAGGTGGTTGGTCCGCAACCATCACTGAAGGGAGAAGAGATGCAGGCAATAAAGGATGGTGCTAGAGAAGTAGCTAAGAGTTTACATCCAGCTTAGCAAGTAATGTCAGAGAGGTAAAATTGGAACTTATGTGGACATTTAAAACCTCAATGTACACCCTCAGTGGCACACATCCTCCAACACGGCCATGCCTCCTAATCTTACTAAATATTCAGCTTCTGTGGCCATTGTCAATCCAAATGCCACATCTTATCTGTAGTTATAAAATTGTATGTTTCAAACTTTGGAATTACAATCAATTATGTTACAAGTAGTGATAAGAGGTTCTTTTTTACTAATACCTACAAAATAATATGTAGGTATTACTAACAGTTCTTTTCATTTTGAAGAAATGTACAAAAAGAAATGGGGAGAGAGAGAGTGAGTGAGTGAGAGAGAGAGAGAGAGAGAGAGAGAGAGAGAGAGAGAGAGAGAGAGAGAGAGAGAGAGACTGACACTGGATGCAACCAACTGATAGATATTCTTTTTGCTCAGGTACAATGTTTTTTTTTTTTTTTTTTGGATTTTTTTTTCTTTTTCGAGAAAAGTTAACATTCATTATGTTTG
This sequence comes from Mus caroli, assembly GCF_978045245.1. Classification (NCBI taxonomy): domain Eukaryota; kingdom Metazoa; phylum Chordata; class Mammalia; order Rodentia; family Muridae; genus Mus; species Mus caroli. The sequence continues at coordinate 74,380,816 of NW_028227262.1, read as the reverse complement.
ATCTGCTATATGTGCTGAGAATTTCCTTATTCTCTTTGCTATTATACTTTTGGCTGGTTTAATATAACAACCAACAGGGGAAAATATGCCAATTCCCAAATTCATCTTTCAGAGAGCGTGGACAAGTTACTGATTATCAGCTGAAAAATATAGCTCTGATTGAACATTGAATATACTTAACAATTTTTACCTTGAAACTGAGAGATGAAGAAATTCATAACACAGACACATCTGTTTTTGACTAAGTCCTTCAGTCCTTCAGTCTTCATTTTTGGACATTCAGTGGTGAAGGTATCCAGTGGGAAGCAGGTTCAGAGAAACTTGGACACCCTTAAATTGGCTGATTTGTAACATAAAGCAAATTGTTCCACTTAGTGTTCCAGCTCTGTGCTGCCAGGATGACTGAAGTGGCTGAGAAGTAGGCAGTATGCTATTTTTCTCTGAAGAAATGCCATGTCACAGTATGCTGCCAAATTCTTTTCAGTACTTCTCTTATGGAGACTAGCAATTATTCAAGGGAGAATATATCGTCTGTTTAAATTACAGGTACACATAGTTTTGCATTTCTTTATATTAGTACAAAAATCCCTGTAGCTCATATTTATTATTAGCCACTTTCTATTTTGCACTGTTCTATTTCTAGAGTATCTTCAATAGCTTTTTTTGTTTGGTTTTTAAGCAGGATTTCTTTGAGAATAATCTTTCTGTTTTTAATTTCATCAACAATAACATTAAATATATCAACATCTTTTAACCATCAATAATATAATATTTTAGCTATACAGATCAAATTTGATTTCTCTGTGAAGGCATTTTTTGTACTTCATCAATAGAATTAGTGACCCTGTGGTCTTTGATCTTATGATTTTATTTAACAACTTTCACATAAATTATACAGTTTACTTACCTTCCTCTCTGCTGAACAAGACATTTCTGGATTCTAAATGTATCACATACAAATATCAAATCCAGAAAATAGCAAAGAACTTGGAAATATGAAACATTTGCCTCACTTAAACTAAGTCTTGGTTAAAGTTTTAACACTGGGTCAAACTGGACGTGGCCACATAGGCCTATAATCATAAGAACTGAGGCAAAAAGCCAAGAAGACTAGACCTTCAAAGCCATTCTTTTGTATAGAGCATGCTCAAGGGCAAGGCCATCATGAAATATATGAAACATATCATACATGTATGTAAACATATCATATATGTTTATAAACATATATGATAAACATATGATATATATAAACACATACACACATGTATAAATGTGTGTGTGTGTTTTAGTTAAAACTAATCAATTGTATTTTTCTATTACATTATCAAAAATTGGAGAATTAATTAAATGGGTAAAAATAGAGAATTAGTCATAGATGTATATATATACATATATTCAAAGAAAGGCAAAAAGAAAGCCTAGTTTTAGTTTTTTATACTATCCCATTATATACTGAGTATATACATTCCAATTTTTCTAACTAGTACATTACTATATGGACCCAAGTCCTTCAGATAGAATTCTAAATCCTTATATAGCATCATAATAAGTGAAAATAGAGAGTCTTAAAAATCCCATGGTAGGAACACCAGTAAATATTCAGGGTATTTTGAGGTCTAAATATAACATGTCAAAAAATACATGTGTGATAAATACTGATAGCCCTCAAGAGAATTTATTTTCAGATAAAAATTATTATAGTATTTTTCTATTTCATCATTATCTTTTTGATAATTAATAAAAAGGGAAAAGTTCTTTAGAGAATTGGAGACCTAGAATAAATTTAAAGATAAACACTATCAAAAAGAGAAGCAGGTACAGGCATACATGTGTACAACAGGACATACATGTATATAAAATAGGTATAGACTTGTGCATATGTAAGACTCCTTCTCAAAGACTTTAGATCTTTTTACTGCCATTTATGACTGAAGAAAATAAAACCTTTACAGTAAATCTCTCTCCACCTGCTTCGTAGTTGCAATGTTTTAAATCTGGTTTCTACTTTAGTTGTAGCAGACCCACACAAGGTTTACCAGGGAGAGAATCAGTTTAATGCAAAATTCAATCATGCCTTCAAATAAGATCTAACACCAATACTCTTCAAACAAGTCCACCAAATAGAAACAGAGGGAACAGTACCCAATTCATTCTTCGAAGCCACAAGTATGCTTATACCTAAACCACTCAAAGACCCAACAAAGAAAAAGAACTTCAGACCAATTTCCCTTATGAATATCAATGCAAAAATACTCAATAAAATTCTCACAAATGGAATCCAAGAACACATCAAACAATCATTCATCATAATCAAAGTAGACTTTATCCCAGGAATGCAGGGATATTTCAATATCAGGAAATCCATCAATGTAATCAACAATATAACAAATTCAAAGAAAACAACCACATGATCATCTCATGCAGAGAAAGTACTTGAAAACTTTGAAAGCATTTGAAAAATTCAGTGCCCATTCATGGTAAAAGTCTTAGAAAGATCAGGAATTCAAAGCCCATACCTAAACATAGTAAAAGCAATATACAGCAAACCAATAGCCAACAAAAAACTAAATGGAGAGAAACATGAAACAATACCACTAAAATCATGGAGTAGACAAGGCTGCCCACTCTTTCCCTATCTATTCAATTTAGTACTCAAAGTCTTGGCAAGAGCGATTAGACAGCAAAAAGAGGTCAAAGGGATACAAATTGGAAAGGAAGAAGTCAAAATACTACTATTTATAGATGATATGATAGTATACATAAGTGACTCCAAAAATTCCACCAGAGAACGTGTACAGATAACAACTTCAGCAAAGTGTCTGGATATAAAAGTAACTCATTCAACAGTAGCCTTCTTCTACTCAAAGGATAAACAGGCTGAGAAAGAAATTAAGGAAACAATACCCTTCACAATAGTCACAAATAATATAAAATACCTTGGTGTGACACAAACCAATTAATTGAAAAATATGTATGACAAGAACTTCAAGTCCCTGAAAAAAGAATTCAAAGATCTCAGAAGATGGAAAAATCTCCCATGCTCATGCACTGGCAGGATTAATATGGTAAAAATGGCCATCTTGCCTAAAGTAATCTACAGATTCATTGCAATCCCCATCAAAATCCCAACTCAGTTCTTCATAGAGTTAAAAAGAACAATTTGAAAATTCAGTTGGAATAATGAAGAACCCAGGATAACAGAAACTATAGTCAACAACAGAACTTCTGAGGGAATCATCATCCCTGAACTCAAGCTGTATACAGAGCAATAGTGATAGAAACTGCATGGTATTGTTACAGTGACAGGCAAGTAGATCAATGAAATAAAATTGAAGACCAGGAAACAAACATTCACACCTATGATCACTTGATGTTTGATAAAGGAGCTAAAACTATCCAGTGGAAAAAAGACAGCATTTTCAACAATAGTGTTGGTTTAACTGACAGTCAGCATGAAGAAGACTGCACACCAATCCTTTCTTAAATCCTTGTACAAAGCTCAAGTCCAAGTGGATCAAGGACATCCACGTAAAATCAGATACACTGAAACCAATAGAAGAAAATGTGGTAAGAGCCTCCAACATGTGGGCACAGGGGATATTTTCCTGAGCAGAACACCAATGGCTCATGCTCTAAGATCAGGAATCAAGAAATGGAGCCTAATTAAATTGCAAAGCTTCTGTAAGGTAAAGGACACTGTCAATAATACAAAATGGCAACCAACCTAATGGTAAAAGATTGACCAATAAGCACCTAAAAAATGTTCAGCATCCTGAGTCATCAGGGAAATGAAAATCAAAACAATCCTAATCTTTCACCTCACACCAGTCAGAAAGGCTAAGATCAAAAACTTAGTTGAAAGCAGATGCTGGCAAGATGTGGAGAAAGAAGAACACTCCTCCATTGTTTGTGGGATTGCAAGCTGGTACAACCACTCTGGAAATCAGTCTGGTAGTTCCTTAGAAAATTGGACATAGTACTATCTGAGAACCCAGGTATACCACTCCTGGGCATATACCCAGAAGATGCTCCAACATATAATAAGGAAACATGTTCCACTATGTTCATAGCAGGCTTATTTATAATAGCCAGAAGCTGCAAACAACCAAGATGTCCCCCAACAGAGGAATGGATACAGAAAATGTGGTTCATTTGCACAGTGGAGTTCTACTCAGCTATTAAAAACATTGAATTCATGAGATTACTAGGCAAATGAATAGAACTAAAAAATATACTGAGTGTGTTAACTCAGTCATAAAAAAAAAAACACACACACACATGGTATGTAATCACTGGTAAGTGGATATTAGTCCAAAAGCTTAGAATAGGTAAGATATGAAACTCGAGAAGAAAGACGACCAAACTGTGAGTGCTTCAGTCCTTCTTAGAAGGGAGAAAAAAAATACTCATGGGAGGTAGAGGATGGGTGGGAATTGGGAGGAAGGGAGAAGGCGGGGGGTTGGGGAGGGAGGGCAAGATCAGGTATGAGAGCAGATAGGGATGATATAGAGTTTTAGGAAATTGAACAGAGTTGTATAGCAATGGGTGATGGGGAACTCGGGGGTAGACATCAGTATGTCCCTGATGCCATGAAAGCAAGAGGCTTTCAGGGTCCAAAGGGGAGAGATTAGCTGAAATGCCCAGTAAAGAGGTGGGAGAACCAGTAGAGACCATATCCAGAGGGTAGGCAAGGCCCCCCACCCCATTGCTGGATGAGACCACCCACTCATCTTTAAATTCTTAACCTAGAGGACTCCTGTCTAAATGAAATATGGGGACAAAGTGTGGAGCAGAGACTTAAAGAAAGGTCATCCAGAGACTGCCCCACCTGGGGATCCATTCCATATACAGACACCAAACCCAGAAGTCCTGTGAAGGCCATCACTGGAAAGAGAGGCCCATTGGACTTGCAAACTTTATATGCCCCAGTACAGGGGAACGCCAGGGCCAAAAAGGGGGAGTGGGTGGGTAGGGGAGTCAGGGGGTGGGTATGGGGGACTTTTGGGATAGCATTGGAAATGTAAATGAGGAAAATACCTAATAAAAAATGAAAAAAATCATATATGATTTCAACCAAACGTAGCATATTAATTTGCAAAAGACAATGCACCTCCCCCCCTCTTATTAAGGCTAGAAGAGACAACTCATGAGAAATGTCCCCAAATCAGGCAAAAAAGCATCAGAGACAACCCTGATTCTACTTATAAAAGTAGAGATCATAGTCCAACATTAGGAGGATCTTGAGGAATCCTTCAGAAGAGGAAGAGGAAGGATTGTAGCAGTCAGAGGAGTCAAGGACACCATAAGAATACACATAGAATCAACTAACCTCAATTCATACTGTCTCCCAGATATTGTACCAAAAAAACAGGCAGTCTGCATGGGACTAAGCTTGGCCCTATGCATGTATTGTGAGAGGGCAACTCTGGTGACTTGAAGGTAGGGGGAAGCAGGGACAAGACTTAGTCTTTCAAGAAATTAGGGATGCTTTTATTGTATATCATTTACCTATCTTGATTCTAAGTTACTTTGCAGCAGTAACTGGCCTGCCTCTTTCATTTCCTCTGGGCCAGAAATTGCAGTCTCTGGCCTTTAGTACCTCATCATAAATGGGTCTAGGATTAAGTAAAGTAACTTTGTTCTTACCTCTGCCTAAATGGGAGTGTATAAAATTCCCAATCTGCTATTGAAAGTCACTGGAAGAAAAAGGTGAAAAGTAATTTTGATCTCTATTTCAAATATCTTTTTCTTCAAAAAATTCTCTCCCTCAAAAGTCCTCTAAAATTTTTCTCCAAAATTTTTTCTATAAAATTCTGCCTCTGCTGTTTTTTTTTGTCTTCAGCACTTATAAATCTTTCAGGATACATAATGATATGGTAAAAAGTTCATCATGTGTTTACTCATAAATTCAAATCATTAAAATAATAATAATAATTAAAAAAATAATAATGAGTTTAAACAGAAGTTTACATATGTATCCATTAAGACTAGTTAACTACCTAGATATTTAAGATTTCTTACTAGATCCACAAGTTCAGTGATAGATAAAGACTCAGGATTTTGTGAATAAGCTGTCATGGGAGCTTTGAATAGACAAAGCCAGTCAATATTTTATCTTTTTTTTTCTTCCACATTCAATAAATCCTTAGTTCCCTTTTATGACCTTTGGTTAAATGTTTTACAACCTCTTGGATTGTTCTAAATTGTCAATGCCTGCAATCTAATTCAGAAGTAATTAACTCATGACATTTGAAGACTGACAGTACTCCATTTCATTTTTTCATATCATAGAGTACATATAATAGCAGTTCTTTTATAAAGGGCTTAATAATTACTAGAGTAATTTTAGGAATTTTTATAGGATCATCATTAAACATTAAGAAATAATCGTTTTTTTTTTCTATACAGCATCATTGCAAGACAGTACAAATTTGTTGATATGCAGAAATCTTCTGTTGCCTGAAGCATACATCAGGTCTGTCCATACAAAGACTGTAGTTTCATTAGATGACTTTCCATGCTCCTGGCTTCCCCAATATTCCAAAAGTCTTCATTAAAACCGAGGCTTCACACTTATAACTTTACACAATGACCATTCATGGACACCTTGCAGACTTTCTGATTCTTTTCTTTTTTTTTCTTTTTTTTTTTCTCCCAAGTGTTGGGTCTGATTCTCTTTTTTTTTTTTTTTTTCTTTTTTTCGTTTCTCTTTTTGTGGTTCTGATTCTTATATATGCCACTAGACTAACTATTTTCAGATCACTGCAATAACAATTCATTTTCATACTAAATTTGTTCTTTCTTGCTCTCAAAATCAATATCATATGGACAATGCTACCACATCCTGCTGTCATCTCAGAATGGAACTTGACAAATTTGGATGATAGTTGTCTACATCTGATTATGTGTGCTAACCACAGGAAAATGCCTTGCTTTTGAGGAATAGGGAACCTTTCTATTCAGCTAGCACTCTACTCCTTTAAATAAGTCTGCAGCTCCTCAAATTGGGGGATTTTTGTATGAGATTTTGTTCTGAGGGAGATAAGTCCTATTGTACCTATACAGCCTACATGGTTACTCTTCCATTGTGCTGATCCAGCTTACAATTTTTCTGCTTTCTCATCAATGGTCTGGATGTCATCCTGCCTTGAAATTTCCTCTACTAAATAAATGTGTCATTTTTAAATTAAATTAAATTTCACTTGAGTCCCCATATAAAGGGAAGAATGAAAGTGATTTTGTAGCCAAAATATCAAATTAATGAACCCTAGACCAGTTCCTTGTTCCCCTCAGGAACCTTCTGAACTCAGTGTCTATTGCACACATTTCTCTCTGCATTCACACATTCCAACTTTACATTAGAATAGCCCATTAAGTTCTGATTTTAATGTCCAGCCAATTTTCTAGCACAACATTTTTCCTAACCCAAACTTTCCTATACACTTTCTGAAAATGAGCTCCAAACCTTTGAGAGCTATAGTCAGCTTTATCACAAAAATAGCTTGATTTCTGAGGACTGACTATTCTTACGTTTTTTCCATTACTATGTTAAAATATTCTGAAATAAATCATGCAACTTCAGAGAAAGGGAGCTTTATTCTAGTTCGCCACTCAAGGGTTAAATTTTGAAACCAGACTGTCAAGTGCTTTAAGTACCTGGTCACAACATAGGAGTAAAGAAGTCATAACTAGGAATAAAGAGTGTGAATGTTAGTACACAATTCACTTTCTCCCTTTTACATAATCCAGGATCCAGATCCAGGATATGATTGGTCTATACTTAAGATGCACCTTTTTCATATCAATTTATCTAATTAAGTTAATCTCTTGCAAGCATGTTCTAAGACCTATATCCCAATTATATCTAAATTAATTTGTGATGGTAATAGTAAACACTATCACAATATCCACACTCCAAATTCTAAGTAAAATTCTGGAGAAATAATTAAGTATACTCAAACATTTCCTCAAAAATAAAAAGTAATAGAATTGAGATTTTTTTTGTAATGAATAGTGAATAAATCATAGATCTTTACATCCTTTTTATAATATATATATATCCCAAAATAAAAATATAAGAATGTATTTCAGACAAAATATACAAAAAATATAAAAGATATACTTGGATTAGAATAAGTAATTTGTAAAGCCTTTCCTTTTTGCTCTACTTATTCAGACATAATTTTTCTGAACTGCTGTTTACTTGTCTACTCCCTATGCATGTCCAATATTTCATCTAACACTTACAGCTAAAACCATTACATAAATTAATGCTGTGTTGCTACATCAACTTGACTCATTTCCTTTCATTTTCATTGACCACATGGGTGATTCCAATAGCATTTATCTTGCTTCTCACATATTCACTCTTTCCTAATAATAGGTTCCATGTAGTCAAATATTTGGTGCAACTTAAATTAATCAACTCCTTTTAAGTTTAAGAACTATTTAGCTGAAAAAGTCAGGTGCAGATATTTGCAACCAACCAATGGAGAGAAGTTGTGACCCCTGTGGTTGAATTAGGGAAAAGCTGGGAGAAGCTGAGGAGGAGGATGACCATATAAGACTAGCAGTTTCAACTGACCTGGACCCCTGAGATCTCTCAGACCACCAACCAGGAAGCATAAACTAAATGATACGAGGCTCCCAACACATATAGAGCAGAGGACTGCTGGATCTTGACTCAGTGAGAGAAGATGTACCTAACTCTCAGGAGACTTGGGGTCCCAAGGAGTGGGGAGGTCTGGTGGAGTGGTGAGGTGAGGACATCCTCTCCAAGATGGGGTGTGTAATATGAATTATACAATGCTTCCTTTTCGGCCTGACTCAAAGCTCCAGTTCTTTAACTGCAATACTGGCTTCATGATGGTTTAAAGAGCTCATTGTCCAACTTTTTTTTTTTCCATCGGAGATTTTTATTCTAGCAAAGCAAATAATCTGTTTCTTCTTTGCATTAATCATATATATAGGAAACTGGGGACATTTACTCCTGCCCCTCCCTCTGTTTGGCTCACCATATCCCAGGTAGACAATGTTGTATAAATGTCTTCAAAGATGTTTGCAGATCACCTAATTAATATTGACATACCTTCCCTGATTTACTCATATAGACATTCTACTCTTCCAATATTTTCTATCTTTTTTGGTTTCATTATATTTGGAGACATAAAATTAGAGATCTGACATAGGAGCCTTTTAGAAATGTAAGCTCCATAAGGGCCATTATTTTCAATAAATATCCTGTCATGCAGAATGTATTCCGACATCAAGAGGACTGTTAAAATTCAAGCACAAGTAGCAATGAAATTAATTAACATAATTTAAATATTTGATAATATAGAGTATTATATGAGAATGCATGCACGAAGGTGCACACATGTATCCTTGTATATCCATGTTTATGTATAGGTATTTGCAGCCAGGAAATAACTTAGGTGTCTTTCTCCAGGAACCACATTTATTGTTTTTTTAAGAAATCATCTATCATTACTTTAGGTTTCACAAAATAAACAAACCAGTAAGCCCCATATCTATCTGACTCTGTGTCCCTTTTGTTGCTGGAATTGTTAGATCTTGTCACCACAACTGTGTTTTTCTGCTGTAGTTTTGTTTCCCAAAGGAGTAGGGCATAGAGCTCAGGTCCTGATGCTTACCAAGCATGTGCTTCACTGATGGAGCGATATCCTTAGCCCAAAGTTATTCTGAAAACTAAAAAATGAAATTAAAACTTAAGGCCATCACTGGAAAGAGAGGCCCATTGGACTTGCAAACTTTATATGCCCCAGTACAGGGGAATTCCAGGGACAAAAAGTGGGAGTGGGTGGGTAGGGGATTGGGGGTTATGGGGGACTTTTGGGATAGCATTGGAAATGTAAATGAGGAAAATACCTAATAAAAAATATCAAAAAAATTCAAGTGATAATTTTCCTAGAATGAACACATAATATCTACACTGTGCTCTTATTACCTAAGAATTTATTCTAAGTTATCCTTCATGGTCAGATCATATATTCCATTTGCTCGTGTATTGCTGGAATTTAGTAGTGATAATAAACAACAGTAGCATCTTAAAAAAAAAAAAAAAAAACAACTTAAGCGTGGTGGCATGCACCTTTAATCCCAGCACTTGGGAGGCAGAGGCAGGTGGATTTCTGAGTTTGAGGCCAGCCTGGTCTACAAAGTGAGTTCCAGGACAGCCAGGGCTATACCAAGAAACCCTGTCCCGAAAAAAAAAAAAAAAAAAAAAAAAAAAAAAAAAAAAAAAAAACCCAATAAAGTTTTCCAAAGAAAGAAATTCATAACAAAAACAGTTTGAACAAAAGAAAAGTGTTATGGCTACTTCCTGGTTTAGTTACAATGGAATATATATTTCATTCATTCATATATTCTGAACATTTATCATGCATATCTTTATTAAATATTATAAAAACATTTTGACCAATTATGGTGTCTATACTTATTTTTAGAGTAGTGTTCAAGGTTAGAATTTATAAAATACTTAGCTTTTAAAAAGATTTTGTGTGAAACATATTTTTCCATGTACTATATTATACTTTTTTTATTTTCCAATAAGATTTTCCTCAACTAAAGAATAGATACATAAAACATGGTTCATTTACACAATGGAATACTATACAGCTCTTAATAACAAGGACATTATGAGTTTTTCAGGCACAGGAATGGAACTAGAAAATATCATTTTGAGTGAAGTAACCCAGATTCAAAAAGACAGGTATGGCATGTACTCAATGATAAGTGGATATTAGTCATAAAGTATAGAATACCCATGATATACCCCACAGACCCAAAGAAGTTAAGCAAGGAAGGCCCAAGCAAATATGCTTGAATCACACTTAGGAATTGAAACCGAATAGTCATAAGAGACAGGGGGAGGGATGGAACTGAGAAGTGGAGAAGAAGCAAGGGACAGGGGACTGAGGAGGCAGCATGAGGTGCAGGGAGTTACAGGAAGAGAGGCCCAGAGGATCAGGAGAAGAATAGAAATCGACCTGGTGTGGTAGAGAGAGGATAGTATCTAAGAAGTTCCAGAGTCCTGAGAGGGTCCCAGGAGTCAATTCAGGTGACCCTAACAGTGGGGACATGGAACCTGAAGAGACCACATCCTGTAGCCAAGCAGAATGCCCAATGGAAGGATAGGACACCAATCTACCCACAAAACTTATGACCCAAATTTTGTCCTGTCTAAAAGAAATGCACGGATGGAGCAGACCGAAGTGAAGGCCAACCAATAACCTGACCAACTTGAAAGCCATCTCATGGGCAAGTACAAATCCCTGACATTAATAATGATATTTAGTGTACTTGCCTAGCATAGCTGTCCTCTGAGACACTCTACCCAGTAGTGGACTCAAAAGAAGCAGATAACCACAGAGAACACTTTTGGAAGAGTTGGGGGAAGGACTGGAGATCAGGAAGCAGATGGAAACCCCACGGGAATACCCACTCTGTCAAGAATACCCTGAGAGCCCTCAGAATCTGTGCCACAAACCAAAGAACATATATGAGCTGAAATATGCACCACCACCATCCCCCTCCCGCACATATGTAGCAGCCAGGCAGCTCAGTCTTCATGGCTGCGCTGTCTGGCAGCAGTGGGGAAGGATGTACCCATTCTGACAGAGACTTGATGTCTTGATGTGTCAAAGTTGGGGGACACCCAAGGGGGGCCCATGCTATTAGAGGAGAAGGGAATGGGATGAGTAGGAGGCAGAGACTGGGAGGGGGAAAAGCTTTTCAGTTTAAACAAACAAACAAATAAATAAATAAATAGTTTAATTGATTAATAAAATATAAAAAATAAATTAAATACTCCTATATGAAACTGAAAAAATAATTTAATAACAGACACATGGTTATAAATTGGGCTATAATTTTATCCCAAGTTTGAAATATGCATATTCTCATGTACATGTGATATATATTTTGAATTTTGAATACCTTTGTTTTGCATGCCTTAATTGTTTACTTAAATGTTGTCTTAGCACTGGAGGAAGCTGTCTAAATCAATAGGAAATGTTGACCAGCCCTTAATCTAGTGCTTAAAAACAGCATACTTTTAAGAACAGACATGTTACATGCTTTGTCATTGGAATGTCAACAGGAGCAAAAAGTGTGCCTGTTTTCAGTAGGAGCTTGAATCACTGTTTTTGATTTTTGTCATAAGAAAATCCTGCCCTTTGGTAGAGACAATAGTTCCAGGCCAAAATAAATAAATAAATAAATAAATAAATAAATAAATAAATAAATAAAAACAAAATCATTAATGACTTTAGATTAAGCATCTACGTTGTCTTAGCCAGGGTTTCTATTCCTGCACAAACACAATTACCAAGAAACAAGTTGGGGAGCAAAGGGTTTATTCGGCTTACACTTCCATACTGCTGTTCATCACCAAAGGAAGTCAGAACTGGAACTCAAGCAGGTCAGGAAGCAGGAGCTGATGCAGAGGCCATGGAGGGATGTTCTTTACTGGCTTGCTCAGCCTGCTCTCTTATAGAACCAAGACTACCAGCCCAGAGATGGTCCTACTCACAAGGGGCCTTTCCCCTTTGATCACTAATTGAGAAAATGCCTTACAGTTGGATCTCATGGAGGCATTTCCTCAACTGAAGCTCCTTTCTCTCTGATAACTCCAGCTGTGTCAAGTTGACACAGAATTAGCCAGTACATATGTTATTAAAATTTCAGCAAGAAGATTTAAAAATTATCAAGTATATCTGCAAAGTTCTCTCCATTTGTGATATTGTACAGAAGCTTAACAAATCTTGCAGTCCCCACTTTGAGTTTGCTGTCTTACCTACATGTTTCACAAGTGTCCTCAGTTTGTGGCAGAAACCATGTGTGGAGAGATGTGGCCTTCCTCCATCTCTCTCCTTTCCTGATTTCTCCTGCATTTCAAAACCACAGATGCCCAGTGAGGAAATGGATTCTGATATGTGTAGTCCTGCCTATCCTTCCTACAATAGAGAAAGCCATTAATAAAGGACCAATAAGAATAAAACCCCAAAACAATTCCCTCTGGCAAGGGACCAAATTGTAACCATGTAAAACATGCTTTATAAATATTTAAACACTCAGTGAAGAGTTTTTCCTTTGTTTGTTTTTGTTTTTGTTTGGTTTTTCGAGACAGGGTTTCTTTATGTATGTAGCCGTGGCTGTCCTGGGACTCACTCTGTAGACCAGGCTGGCCTTGAACTCAGAAATCCGCCTGCCTCTGCCTCCCAAGTGCTGGGATTAAAGATGTGTGGCACCACTGCCCAGTAAGAATTTTTTTTAAGTGGCTACAAATTTTCTGTCTTTGTCAGACAATCAGTGTATGACTGTGGATTAATGATTGTGTTCTCTGAGTGAGTTTATTGACAAATTAAGGCTAATGAATTTGCTAACTTTCATATTCTTCCTAAAACTGAATGTAGATTGTGTCATTTATTCCTTTGTAAATAAACATATATAGTATGTATTCAGACACAAAAGATCCAGACCAGCATATCTGCTATTTAATCTGCTTAATGCTGTTGGTTTGAGTAAAAAATTGTCGTGTAATTTAGATTATTCTCCCAGGGGACTCGTTTTGTTCTCTCAATTGCTTGTATGCTAATTGGCTTGGTGTAAAAGAAGCTTTCTCTATGCAAGTCCCACAAATGCACAACGTTAGATTTCACTGCATTTGGCCATAACCCCAGCCTTAAATATCTTTAGTTCCGTAGAGGTACCCTTTCATTTGTGCTAATTACAAGTGTTTGCCAATCTCTTAGTCCTCTTTTCTACCTTAGCTGCATATGTAACTGTGCATAGTACATTGCTTTCTATAACCCAGTTGTTCCAAAACAAATTAGTGCAGGAACAGATCTATGTTGTTTACACCTAGGTCACAGTCAATCATTGAAGGGAATTATGGAAAGCAGTAAATAAAGCAGGACCATAGGGAATGCTGTTGCCAGCTCCATCACAGGCTCATGCTTAAATAGCCCCTTCATCCAGCTCAGGACCACATGCCTAGATAGTGGTGCCTGATCTCAGTCTTGCTAGATCTTGTAACAAACAAGTCCAATCCAACACAGATATATGAACATGGAATCTGCTAAGGATTTCAGATTTTTTTTTCAGACTCTCTTCAAGATGACTCTACCCTGTGTCAAGTCTGTACATTGTACATTCTCTATGCCAATCATGTAACTGTTCAGAGTGACAGTCACAGTTAAAAGAACTCATTCACTTTATTTTGGGGAAAGTACAGGGAAAAGCTATTACAAAGGCCATGAGGAATTGATGGTTTTTAAGAAAAATGATTATTGAGGAAATAAAATAAGATTGGTCAAGACTGCAAGAATATGGAATTCATTTTCTCACCCTAATGTTGTGAAATTAAAGTCTCCTACTTAAGAATGTTGTACTGGCATTTCCATATATTAAACCATCCCCGAATCCCTGGGATGAAGCCTACTTGATCAGGTTGGAAAATTGTTTTGATGTGTTCTTGGATACAGTTTGCTAGAATTTTATTGAGTATTTTTGCATTGATATTCATAAAGGAAATTGGTGTGAAGTTCTCTTTCTTTGTTGGGACTTTGTGTTGATACATATCAGAATAATTGTAGCTTCATAGAATGAATTGGGTAGAGTACCTTCTGTTTCTATTTTGTGGAATAGTTTGAGGAGAATTGGAATTATGTCTTCTTTGAAGGTCTGATAGAACTCTGCACTAAACCTATCTGGTCCTGGGCTTTTTGGGTGGGAGACTATTAATAATGTTTCTATTTCTTTAGGGGATATGGGACTTTAGTTTAGATGGTTAATCTGATCCTGATTTAACTTTGGAACCTGGTATCTGTCTAGGAAATTGTCCATTTCATCCAGGTTTTCCAGTTTTGTTGAGTATAGCTTTTTGTAGTAGGATCTGATGATGTTTTGGATTTCCTCATGTTCTCTTGTTATGTCTCTCTTTTCATTCCTGATTTTGTTAATTAGGATACTAGCCTGTGCCCTCTAGTTAGTCTGGCTAAGGGTTTATCTATCCTGTTGATTTTCTTAAAGAACCAGCTTCTGGTTTGGTTGATTCTTTTTCCAGTACAGGGGAATGCCAGGGACAGGAAGCAGGAGTGCTTGGGTTGGGGAGCAGGGCAGGGGGAGGGTATAGGGATTTCCAGAGAGGAAACTAGGAAAGGAGATAGCATTTGAAATGTAAATGAATAAAATATCTAATAAAATTAAAAAATAATTTTTTAAAGGATCATGTCAGAGATGACATTTGAAGAAAGAGAATGTCCATAGTACCACGGTATTCAACATACATGAACTTTCATGTGTTCTTCATTTTGATGTGCTTTTACATTTCTGAATCAAAGTGCATGCCAGAGCTTCAAAAATTTCTTGAGGGGGATGTATTTTTCTTTTTTAGGCTCTATAACTGAACTCCAAGACTGTACTGGTAATGCTGTTTATAGAAATTACAAGGTGGATTATTTAGATATGGTTGGAGCTTGCCAGAAAACTCTGGGGCAGAAATAATTCCTTGTCTTCACAGTGACTTGGGTTTGTGTCACTGATTTCAAAACCCAGAACTTGATTATTATCTACAATCTTGGCACTACTATGAGGAGATAGGGGCTGAGATATGGGAATTTGCTTGAAGATTACCAGCTACCTAGCCTAGAACACATATCATATCAGCAGAAACAGTTTCTTCTTCGACAAGGCAAAATAAAAGAAAAATATCTCATAAAATTGTCTCTTAGCTCCACCTGCTACAAGAATGGGTTATAAAGGGGTATTGAACATAAAGTATACTTTCCATCAAGTAGTGCCCTTTATTTATGACAGAATTAGGCAATGAGGCGATTAATAGGTGAAGATTTTATTTTACAAGTTCTTCCTCATTTTTACCATTCAAGAATTTGTGTGTGTCACTAAACAGTATGCTTTTAGAAGAATATATAAATCACATTGGAGTGTAAACAAGAATGGTGTTTTATATTAGGAATATGGGATGAACAGTCATTGCTAAAACGCTTCAGCTGATTTCCCTTAACATGTATTTTAATGAACAGTAAACATATAAGCAGAAATAATAGAGAATATTTCCTGAATTTGTTGACTATCAATTATGAACCATAAGACAGGCACACATGAAACCATACATTCCAACCAGTACTGAAGAAGTTGTAAAGCCATTATAATTGAGAATGTTATTTGAAATGCCTTGTTCAAATTTTTACAATTTTATAAAAACATGACAAAAATAAAATGTGTTGCTTCTAAAGTTGAAGTTTTGTAGATCAGTTTCACATGTTCATGAAATCACTATATTAACAGAGAACAATAACATGTCCTTTTGGAAAATAAACATGTAAAATTATTATGTTAACACTGAGGTTACTTTCAATGGCCAGTTTGATAGAAATATGTTCACATAGTATATGAACACATCTGCCTCATCTCTTTAGAGTATGTATACATTCTGGACAAGGACAGATAATGAGTTTATCTGTCTCTTTCTATTAGTTTCACTAATGTTTTGGAGTTTTCCTACAATTTTTTCATTAAAATTCCTATAAAATTAAAAAGTTTTCCTACAAGTTTTTCATTAAAATTCTTATAAAATTAAAAAGAAGAAAAAGAAGAAGGACAAGGAGGAGGAGGAGTAGAAGAAGAATACAAGTCATGTAGAAAAGTCTCTTCTGAGACTAGGCCAGGGCCTAGCAAACACAGAAGTGGATGCTCACAGTCAGCTATTGGATGGATCACAGGGCCCCCAATGGAGGAGCTAGAGAAAGTACCCAAGGAGCTAAAGGGATCTGCAACCCTATAGGTGGAACAACATTATGAACTAACCAGTACCCCGGAGCTCTTGATTCTAGCTGCATATGTATCAAAAGATGGCCTAGTAGGCCATCACTGGAAAGAGAAGCCCATTGGACATGCAAACTTTATATGCCCCAGTACAGGGGAACGCCAGGGCCAAAAAGTGGGAGTGGGTGGGCAGGGGAGTGGGGAGAGGGTATGGGGGACTTTTGGGATGGCATTGAAAATGTAATTGAGGAAAATACCTAATAAAAATATTCAAAAAAATAAAATTAAATTTATAAAAAAAAGAAAAACTGCTAAACAGTTGTCTACAAATAATAAATTGATCTTTCCCTTTGGAAATTGCATGATGATTTTAAATGTACATTTTTTCATTTTCCATTTAACACAATTAAAACTAGTTCAGATTTGTTTTAAAAAGATCAAATTTGCCCTTAGTAATTTGTTATATTTATAGTTGTTAATTGCATAATATTTCGATAGAATAGGTTAAGTAACAGCTATGAACTTGAGAGAAGACATTCATAACAGACCAAAGAACTGATTCCTCTATTTGTAACTTGGTGACCAAGTGATTTGGTTGAGATTACCTACAGGCACACTGGTGAGAAGGTACATACAGGACCATTGGTGAATGAAGGGCAGCACTGTCACCCAAAATAAATCCGCACTCCTTATATGTAGGAAGTTGTACCACAATATCTCATCTTCTCAAAAAAAAAAAAAATGATGACATTAGTTTTCACAGGAAGTGACTTGCAAATTTTGTAAATTTCTGAGCTTCCCAGTCACATAAAGTATCCTTACTCCTTCCTAGACAGAAAAACTCAATTCAGAGTAATTAACTCTTTTTCCTAATTCCCTCCCCTCCCTCTATTTAGGTGATAATTGACACCTTTATTTTTTCTTTTCATTTCTTGGATATTTTCTTTATTTATATTTCAAATGTTATCCCCTTTTCCAGTTTATCTTCTGCAAAGCTCTTATCCCAACCCCTGTCTCCCTGCTAATATGAGGGTTCTCCCCACCAACTTCCACCTCCCTGCCCTGGAATTCCCCTACACTGGGGCATCAAGCCTTCATAGGAGCAAGGGCCTCTCCTGTCATTGATGCCTAATAAGGCCATCCTCTGCTACATATGCAGCTGGAGCCATGGGTCCCTCCGTGTGTACTGTTTGGTTGGTGGTTTAGTCCCTGGGCTCTCTGGGGAGTCAAGTTGGTTGATATTGTTGTTCATTCAATGGAGCTATAAACCCTTTTAGCTCCCTAAGTCCTTTCACCAACTCCTCTGTTGGTGAACCAATGTCCAGTGCTCAGTCCAAAGCTTGGCTGTGAGTTCTCTGCCTCTGTATTTTTCAGGCTCTGGCAGAACCTCTCAGGGACAGCTATATTAGGCTATTTTCAGTGAGCACTTCTTGGCATCTGCAACATTGTCTGGGTTTGGTGTCTGTATATGGAATGGATCCCCAGGTGGGACAGTCTCTGGATGTCCTTTCCTTCAGTCTCTGTTCCACACTTTGTCTTCATATTTCCTCCTTCGAGTATTTTGTTCCCCCTTTTAAAAAGGACTGAAGCATCCATACATTGGTCTTCCTTCTAGAGCTTCATGTGGTCTGTGAATTGTATCTTGGGTATTCTGAACTTTTGGGCTAATATCCACTTATCAGTTAATCATACAATATATGTTATTTTGTAATTAGGTTACATCACTCAGGATGATATTTTCTAGTTCCATTGGTCTTCTCATTGTGTCCAGGATTTCCTGGATTTTTTGAGTTAGGATCTTTTTGCATTTTGCATTTTCTTTGATTGTTGTGCCAATGTTTTTTATGGTATCATCTGCACGTGAGAGTCTCTCTTCTGTCTCTTGTATTCTGTTGGTTATGCTTGCATCTATGACTCCTGATTTCTTTCCTGGGTTTTCTATCTCCAGAGTTGTCTTCCTTTGTGATTTTTTTATTCTTTCTACTTCCATTTTAGATCCTGGATGGTTTTGTTCAATTCCTTCACCTATTTGGTTCTGTTCTCCTGTAATTCTTTAAGGGATTTTTGTGTTTCCCCTTTTTGGGCTTCTACCTGTTTACCTGTGTTCTACTGTATTTCTTCAAGGACATTATTAATATCTTTCTCAATGTCCTTTATCATCATGATATGATGTGATTTTAAATATGAATCTTGATTTTCTGATGTGTTAAGATACCCAGGACTTGCTGTAGTGGAAATTCTGGGTTCTGATGATGCCAAGTATCCTTGGGTTTTTTTGCTGATATTATTGTGCTTGCCTCTCTCCATCTGGTTATGTCTAGTACCCTTGCTGTCTCTGACTCTATCCTATCCTCCTGTGACCCTGGTTCTGTCAGAACTCCTCAGAGTCCAGATGACTCTGTAATCCTGTGAATCTGGAATCCTAGGATGCTGAGATCCTAGGTATGTCAGACCTCCTGGAGTCAAGGTTCCTCTGGGATCCTGAAATCCTGATGTGACAAAGCTCCTGAGATCCTGTTGTGTCAGAGCTCCTGGGAGTCAAGCTTGCTCTGGATGTTGCAAGGTTGGGAGCCAGAGCCCTGGGTTTGCTCTGGGCACAGGTGCAAGCTGGAAGGAACTTATCCTTCTTCCTAGGAAGGGATATGTGTTTCCCTTGTTCCTTGTGGGGGTCTCAGTTATGCTGGATGTTGGAAAAGATGTTGTGGTCTCATCTGTGATCTCGACGGTGTCAGAGTTCCTATACTCCCCGATGTGTCTGATCTCCTGTGAGTTGAGCTTCATCTGTAATCCTATCTTCCTGGACATTTCAGAACACCTGGAAGTTGGTCTCACACCAGGTGTTTTAAGAGTGGGTTCAGAGGCAGGGCCCCAGGTCTGCTCAGGGCACAGGTTCAGACTGGAAGAATGATATCTTTATTTTTATGTCCACACTTTTCTTACTCAATATATAGTAGGTTTGTCATTTTTACACAGTGTCTTCTTTTCTGAAGTACCATATTTTGGTCACTATGTCTAATAGAGAAAGCAAATTGGCTAAAGAAATAGCATTTATGAATTCCTGTTAAAATACAATTAAAAATTAAAAAGGAATCATTTTCCTTTAACTAAATTAATATTGAATGTGCAAACTAAGCTTTGCAGCTGAAAAAAAAAAAAAAGAAAAAGAAACTTGAAAACCATGTAATACATGTAAATTGGATTTCAGGATACCAATTTATTACTGGAGATATTGACAAATAAATTGTTAGTATACACAATTTAAAAAATTCCTGAATTCTTTTGTTGGTTTTATGTATAAATAGCTGATTTCATATTTTGAGAAATGAAGTATCATTAGTACTGAATACCATAGAATACATGTAAATAAAGCATGGGGGATTCAAGAAAATATCTCAGTGACTTGCTTTGAATGACTAAAAAATATTAAAGAGAAAAACTAAAGTAAGATGATTGAAATAAAACAAAACTCTTGAGGAATAAACATAAGAAAAAGTATTATTTTCACTTGAAACAGATTTAGAGTAACAGAGTATGAAATTACTAATGTTCTATAGACTTAAATTCTAAACTCATTATTTTATAATACCCCATATATGTCATATCTTAAATTTAAATTCTTATACATTTCAAATTTGGGATGGAAGTTTCTTGTAACATAATGATTATTCTCACTTCAAATAGGTCATAACTATTAGAAATTAATATTTTTCATTGCACAATCTCCAAGGAGCTAGAGTTCAAAGATTTTAACTATTTCAATTTTGGACAGTTATAATGCACTTACATCATTACCTCCAGTTTCTCTCTCCAAGTCATTCCTTATACCCCTCATTACTCTTTTTCAAATTCATGCTCTCTGTTTTCATCAAATGTTGTTACACACATATCACATATGGGAAAGTACATACATATACATGTCTAAATATGTAAATTTAACCTGTTCAGTTGTATAATATTAATTAACGCTTCATTAATGACTGTTCCATCAGTAATTTCTGTCTGTGTGGGAACTCCACCCCATAACTTCTACTTCTTGCCAAATGAATACTCTTAACAAAGTATACTACAATGAATTAGTAGCCTTAACTATGAGAAAAGAGAATAAAACATATTTTTTTAGCTGTCTGATCTATTCTATAGCAGGTAGCTATGTATATTGAATGCACAATCTTTTTACTAGAAGTTTTAAGAATTGTATTTCACTAGTTTGATGTATATAAGTATCATCCTGCCCAGTTTTAAATTCCCTATGGGGGAAAGCACATCACAAAATTTTAGTATTTTGAGTCACGTGAATAGTTCACTGAACATATCAAAAATGTGTTTGTGAATTGTATACATGCATCAGTGAACATGTTTGGATGGTTTCATACTTAAAGGTCCATCCTGAAATTTTTATTCAGCCTTCTGGAACAAGCCTCTCTCAGGTGATGCACAGTGGTGGCCTGTGCTGTCCTGTAATTTCTAACTGGTTATTACTTTCTTTAAATGTTTTGCATTTCTTTTAAAAATGCAAGGCCCGTATCAACTTTAAAAATCTGTCTTCAATTTCTCTACAAGAAAAATAATTTCTCAGTATGAATTTAGAAACTGAAAAACAGTGAGGATGATGGAGGCCTTTGAATGTTTGAATTTAAGTCAGAAGGGAAAACATGCATTTATTTACAAGAAGTATCTTCAAGTTTAAAATAATGGCCTAATTAAGTGAAAAGGTTGGCACATTCATATAAAAATAACTGAAGGTTATGCTAAGGCAGGTGCAAATGTAGACTGTGTCTGAACTTGAATTCGCTCAGTAAACTGTTGCATTGATGTTGGTACTGATATTTTTTTACCTATTATATAATACAAAGAAATACTCTTGAAAATTGTTACATCCGTATGAATCATTTATAATAAAATTAATTTTGTGACATGTATTCAAAGTTTTGTTTATTGGTATTCCAAAGTTTTATCAATTAGAAATCTCAAAACTATTTTTACACTTTATTTCACTAGATAACATTACCAACATTTGAAATATCTAATCAGTCTTAAGTTATATTTTATAATCATTATTTTTGAGTAAAGAAAATAAAAGAAAAATAACAAAATGAAAGAAACAATTTTTAAATGTGAAATTTTATACTGTGAATATAGCAATCTATCTGTATTAATATTTATTTTATTTATGGGTACCTGTGTATATACATATGACATGTGTGTGGACATGCATACTATCAGGGAGCAAAAGAACAATTTTTGCCCTCTGTAGCTGAAATGTCAAGTAATTCTGAGGTGGTAAAACATGGGGGCTAGAACCAAGTTCAAGTCCTTAGCCAGAGCAGAACCAAGTGTTTACTAATGAGCTCTCTCCAGCCCCAAATTGAACATTTTAACTAACAGGCATAAAAGCTCTTGTGCACGTGTATGATTTTTGTTAATAGTAAAACTAAATGCACTTATATTGTAAATTGTGTGTTCATTGGAAAGTTATCTTTCATTTAGAATAACAAAAATGAAATTCCTTCAACTGTAATAAATAAGAATGGATGAAAAATTGGCGAGTGATAATTTAGCAATGTTTGGGGGGTATATTTCTTATATTTACATCCCAATTGTTTTAAATTTTTAAGCATATGCTATTTTACCCGTTGTGTACTGTGTATTCATAACACTAACCTATTCTTTCAGAACATCCTGTAGTAATTATGTAATAAAATGTTAATTGTAATATATATGTGTGTATATATATATATATATATATATATATATATATATATATATATATACTTTGGAGTA
This sequence comes from Mus caroli, assembly GCF_978045245.1. NCBI lineage: Eukaryota > Metazoa > Chordata > Mammalia > Rodentia > Muridae > Mus > Mus caroli. The sequence continues at coordinate 74,358,226 of NW_028227262.1, read as the reverse complement.
GAATAGAAAAAAATTGAAGGTGGTTTAGGAAGTTCTATTTCTTCAAGAAACCATGAAGGCTTGTTTTCTATATGCTAAAAAGTGAAAGTTATTTTATTAGTGTGTTGAGGTTTTTGTTGTTGTTGTTTTGTTTTGTTTTTCTGATCATCTTGTGTTTTATTTTTTGAATTGTTTTATTAGATATTTTCTTTATTTACATTCCAAATGTTATCCCCTATCCTGTTATCCCCTCTGAAACCCTGCCGCATCCCTTTCCCTCCTCCCCCTACTATGATGAGAGTGCTCACCACACACCCACAGACTCCCACCTCCCTCCCATATCATTCCCCTACACTGGGGCATCCAGCCTCTACAAGACCAAGGGCCTCTCCTCCCATTGATGCCCAATAAGTACATCCTCACCAACATATTCGGCTAGAGCCATGGGTCCCTCCATGTGTACTCCTTGGTTGGTTGCTTAGTATCTGGGAGCTCTGGGGGGTCTGGTTGATTGATATTGTTGTTCCTATTATGGGCTACAAACGCCTTCAGATTCTTCAGTCCTTTAACTCTTTCATTGAGGACCCCATGCTCAGTCTAGTGGGTGGATGTGAGAATCTACCTCTGTACTTCTCAGGCTCTGGCAGAGCCTCTCAGGGTGTTGAGTTTTGATTAGTATAATATTAAGTTTACATTAATTTTTTTTTTGTCATATCGCTTTTCTCTTAAAACCAAAACTTGAGACTACAGCCATCATTATTCAAGAATGTGTTAAGAGAGTACACCTCACAGTGTTGTGAAAGGTATGTGTCTGATGACATGTCTACTAATAAAAAGAAAACTGGGACACACCAAGAGCTACCAAGAATAACTTGATTAATGTTTAAAAGTGAGTAAAGTTAGTTGGGTGGTGGTATTGCATACATTTATTTCCAGGCCTCAGAAGGAAGAAGCAGGCAATCCCTTTGAGTTCCAGACTAGCCTGGTCTACATAGTCAGTTAAACGTCAGCCAGGGTTACAAAGAGAACTCCATCTTGAACACTGTCTTAGTTAGGGTATCTATTCCTGCACAAACATCATGACCAAGAAGCAAGTTGGGGAGGAAAGGGTTTATTCAGCATATACTTCCATACTGCTGTTCATCACCAAGGAAGTCAGGACTGGAACTCAAGCAGGTTAGAAAGCAGAAGCTGATGCAGAGGCCATGGAGGGATGTTCATTACTGGCTTGCTTCTCCTGGCTTGCTCAGCCTGCTCTCTTATAGAACACAAGACTGCCAGCCCAGAGATGGTCCCACCCAAAAGGAGCCTTTCCTCCTTGATCACTAATTGAGAAAATATCCAACAGCTGGATCTCATGGTGGCACTTCTCCAACTGAAGCTCCTTTCTCTGTGATAACCCCAGCCTGTGTCACATTGACACATAAAAACAGCCAGTACAAACACCCATTTCCTGCTCGCATGTGTCACACACACACACACACACACACACACAGAGAGAGAGAGAGAGAGAGAGAGAGACTAAAAAGCCATCTCTGAATAAAAAAGGGAACAAACAATAATAAATATGCAATAAAAAGTGAAATTATTCTACAGAATGAAATCAAACAAATATGATTTTCTTTCAACAAAAATTTGATAGACTAATCTGTAGGAGCCTGAATTCATATCTCTAAATGTCATATGAGAGATGAGAAGATAAAAACATACACATTATATATTAAATTTGTAGAAATACCAATGTTTTTAATGTTTTCCATAATTTCTTTTCTAATTAAAATGTTATTTTTCATATTTTATTCCATTCTCTTGTCTACAGATGTTAAGCCAACTTTTATACAGTTTTATTAAGAGTTGTTTAACAGAGGATGGACTGAGAGGACAGTAAAGACTGGACTCTAGCTTCTGGTCCACCATCTGCGCCCTTGAGCTCAGGCTGATCCACAGCATGCTGTCCTGTTCTCCCAGGAGTCCTTTTACTCCCAGCCTCAGAGCTGAGATAGCCACTTTCTCTCCAAAAACTGTCTGAAGCTGGGCGGTGAGGAGTGCACTGGGCACAAGAACAGTAGAGCAGCTTGCACAGGACCCTTCCAGTCCCTATCTGCACCCAGAGCTTGGGTTGTTCCAGAGCCCTCTGTACACAAGTTCCAACAGGAGAGAGCTGATTTCCCAAGAGTTCTGAAACAGGCTTACAGTCCAACAGGAGAAACAAGCTCCAGCCAGAGACAGCAAGAACATCTAACACTAGAGATGACCAGGTGGCAAAATACAAGAATCTTACCAACAGAAACCAAGATTACTTGGTACATTCACAACCCAGTTCTCCTAGCACAGGAAGACCTGGATTCCCCAACACACCAGAAAAGCAAGATGTGGATTTAAAATCATATTTCATGATGTTGATAGAGGATTTTAAGAAGGAAATAAATAACTCCCTTAAAGAAATACAGAAGAACACAGGTTAAAAAGTAGAAGCCCTTTAAGAAGAAACAAAAATCCCTTTAAAAATTACAGGAGAACACAGGTGAACAGGTAGAAGCCCAAAAAGAGGAAACACAAAAATCCTTTAAAGAATTATAGCAAAACACAACAAAACAGTTGAAGGAATTGAACAAAACCATCCAGGATCTAAAAATGGATGTAGAAACAATAAAGAAATCAGAAAGGGAGACAACTCTAGAGGTAGAAAACCTAGGACTAGATCAGAAGCCATAGATTCAGGCATCACCAACAGAATATGAGATAGAAGAGAGAATCTCAGGTGCTGAAGATACCATAGAAAACATTGACACATCAATCAAAAAATGCAAAATGCAAAAAGATACTAACTCAAAACATCCAGGAAACCTAGGACACAATGGGAAGACCAAATCTAAGGATAATAGGTATATAAGAGAGCAAAGATTTCCAACTTAGTGGGCCAGTAAATATCTCCATCAAAATTATAGAAGAAAACTTCCCTAACCTAAAGAAAGAGATGCCCATGGACATACAAGAAGCCTTCAGAACACCAAATAGATTGGATCAGAAAAGAAATACCTCCTGTCACATAATAATCAAAACACTAAATGCACAAAGAAAGAATATTAAAAGCAGTAAGAGAAAAAGGTCAAGTAACATATAAAGGCAGACCTATTAGAATTATACCAGACTTCTCAGTAGAAACTATGACCTGGACAGACATCATACAGACCCTAAGAACACAAAAACTAGCCCAGGTTACTATATATACACAGCAAAACTCTCAATAACCATAGATAGAGAAATCAAGATAGTCCATGACAAAAATAAATTTATACAAGATCTCTCCACAAATCCTGCCCTTCAATGGATAATAAATGCAAAATTTCAATACAAGGAGGGAAACTACACCTTAGAAAAAGCCAGAAAATAATCTTGTAACAAATCAAAAGGAAGATAACCACAAAAAAATAACCCCACCTCTAACAACAAAAATAACAGGAAGCAACAATCTTTGTTACTTAATATCTCTTAATATCAATGAACTCAATTCTTCAATAAAAAGACATAGATTAACAGAGTGTATGTGAAAACAGGACCCAACATTTTTCTGCATACAAAAAACCCACCTCAGTGACAAAGACAGACACTACCTCAGAGCAAAAGACTGGAAAACAATTCTACAAGCAAATGGTCCCAAGAAACAAGCTGGAATAGCCGTTCTAATATTGAATAAAATTGATTTTCAACCTAAAGTTATCATAAAAGATAAGGAAGGACACTTCCTACTCATCAAAGGAAAAATCTACCAAAAAGAACTGTCTATTCTGAATATCTATGTTTCTAATTCAAAGGAACATATTCATAAAAGGAATACCACTCCTGAGCATACACCCAGAAGATGCTCCCACATGTAGTAAGGATACCTGCTCCACAATGTTCATAACAGCCTTATTTATAATAGCCAGAACCTGGAAAGAACCTAGATGTCTCTCAACAGAGGAATGGATACAGAACATGTGGTACATTTACACAATGGAGTACTACTCAGCTATTAAAAACAACGAATTTATGAAATTCTTAGGCAAATGGATGGATCTGGAGGATATCATCTTGAGTGAGGTAGCCCAATCACTAAAGAACACAAATGGTATACACTCACTGATAAGTGGATATTAGCCCAGGAACTTGAAATACCCAAGATACAATTCAAAAACCACATGAAACCTCAAAAAGAAGGAAGATCAAAGTGTGGATACCTCAATCTTTCTTAAAAAGTTGAACAAAATACCCATGGAAGGAGTTACAAAGACAAAGTGTGGAGCAGAGACTGGAGGAATGACCATCCAGAGACTGCCTCACCCTATACCTCACATGTATATTATGTATATATATATATATATATATATATATATATATATATATATATACATCCCATATATAATCACCAAACCCAGATACTATTGTAATGCCAACAATTGCTTGCTGAAAGGAGTCTGAAATGACTGTCTCCTGAATCTCTTCCTGTGCCTGACAAATACACAAGTGAATGCTCACAACCGTCCATTGGTCTGAGTAATCAGTTCCCAATGATGAAGCTAGAGAAAGAACCCAAGGAGCTGAAGGGGTAAGCAAACCTATAGGAGGAACAACAATATGAACTAACCAGTACTCCCAGAGCTCACAGGAACCAAACCACCAATCAAAGAGTACACATGGTGGAACTCAGGGCCACAGTTGCATATGTAGTAGAGGATGGCCTAGTCGGTCATCAATGGTAGGAGAGACCCTTAGTTCTGTGAAGGCTCGATGCCCCAGTGTAGGGGAATGCCAGAGCCAGGAAGCAGGTTTTGGTGGGTTGTTGAACATGGGGAGGGGTTAGGTTGTTTTTTGATGGGAAACCAGGAAAGGGGATAACATTTGAAATGTAAATATAGAAAATATCTAATAAAAAATGTTTAAAAAAAAAGACTGAACTCCAAAAAAAATCATAGTATAAGAAAGAAAGAAAGAAAGAAAGAAAGAAAGAAAGAAAGAAAGAAAGAAAGAAAGAAAGAAAGAAAGAAAGTGTTGCTATCTATCCATTTGACCGTGTATTGTCTATTACTGGTATATTCTCTATCTTGGTGATTCTTGAGTGTCCAGACTTCAAATTTTGGAATAGGATTTACACTTTGTATTGTTTTAACAGGATTCATATGCTTTTACAAAAGTTAACACTGAAGGTTAATGGTAACTTTGCACATGTGTTTGAGTTTTTTGTTGGGTTCATGAAATATGTACATTTCTCTGTTTACATATCAGCAGAAATTCAGGAAGAATTTCAGTCCTCATTAACTTCTGTCACTCAGGACCCTTCTTACTCAGTATATGAACCTCTCTCAGTGCTTCATCTAACTTCATGCCAATGCTTTCTCTATTTTATCATGGATCATGCTATCCCTATAATTCAGGATGTGTTCTGTGCTAGCATCATAAAACATGACCTGAACTGGGAAGGGATATTAGTCATAGAGTTTTAGTCTGTTATCCAGGGAAGACTAGTCAGGAAATCATGGCAGGAACATGAAGGCAGGGACTACCTAGAAGACTATACAGGAAGACTCTTTTGGGGTTTTTACCCAGGCTGACTAAGCTACAGGTTAACTTGCTTTACCTATGGTGGCACTGTCAACAATTGTAAGAGGTTCAAACATCAATTTTTAATGAAGAAAATATCCCAACACTTTTGCACATGACAAGGCAACGGACACAAGTTTTGGCAGTTACATTTAGGTATTTGTCAGCTTGACAAAATTCAATCAACACCTATGATTGATAAGCTCCATTATTGAAAGCATATTGCTATAAGTACAGTAATTAATAGTGACACTAAAATATTATGAACATTTTCAGATAAGGTTTAGGTAAGTGACTTTTCTAGATGCAAAGAAACATGAATACAACTCTATCAAATATTTCTAACTTGTTCAAATAGATAATACAGGTTGTCCACTGGAATGGTAGTGATATTTTAAGTTTTAAGGGCAGGTTACAACAGACGACTTCATTATAAGAGGTATTTCATTTTCTTCAGTTAACTTCTTTTCAAGAAACCTTTGAAAATGGATCAACTCTGACTCAAGAATTACTGGTGTTATATATTGTAAAAGTGAATTGTTAATTAATCATATTCTAATGTTTTATTTATTTATTTTATTCTTCCTTTCTCCCTCCTCCCTCCCCGCATTTCTCACTCTCTCGATATGTGGGTGGGTGTATTGTGCACTTCTGTAAGAGAAGGAATGTAAAAGATAGAGAAGGGAGATGGTAGAAAGAGAGAGAGAGAGAGAGAGAAAGAGAGAGAGAGAGAGAGAGAGAGAGAGAGAGAGAGAGAGAGAGAGAGAGAGAGATTTTGGTATCACACTGAGGTCATTGATTCACTTGGAATTGAGTTTGTGTGCAGGGTGATAGACGTGGATCTATTTGCATTTTTCTGCATGCTGACATCCAGTTAGACCAACACAAATTGTTGAAGATGCTTTTCTTTCTTTCTTTTTTCTTTTTGTATGGTTTTTGCATTCTTTATCAAAAATCAAGCATCAGTAGGTGTGTAGATTTATTCCAATTCTGTTGATCAAATTGTCTGGTCCTATATCAATACTATGCAGTTATTATTATTGCTCTCTAGTACAGCTTGAAGTCAGGAATGGCGATTCTTCCCAACGTTCTTTATTTTTCACATTATTTTATCTATCCTGTTTTTTTGTTTTTCCATATGAAGTTCGGAATTGCTCTTTTAAGCTCTGAAAAAAATTGTCTTAGAATTATGATGGGGATTGCACTGAACTTATAGATTGCTTTTCCGTAAGATTGCATTTTTTTCCTATGTTGCTCCTACTGATCCATGAGTATAGGAGGTGTTTTCATCTTCTGATATCTTCCTGAATTTCTTTCTTCAGAGACTTGAAGCTCTCATAAAGGTCTTTCACTGGCTTTGTTAGAGGTACACCAAGATAGTTTATACTCTCCATGGCTATTGTAAAGAGTGTTATTTCTCTAATTTCCTTTTCTGCCCATTTATCATTTATATAAATGAGAGCTAATGATATTTTGAGTTAATTTGTATCCAGCCAGTTTGTATCTATCCATGGTGTATACTAGTTCTAGAAGTTCTCTGGTAGAATTTGTACACTATCATATCATCTGTGAAGTAACCCAGACCCAAAAGGACATACATGGTATGTATTCACTGACAAGTAGATATTAATAAAAAATTACAGAATGTCTAGGGAAAAAAAAACACAGATTGGAATAAGTTTATCACGCACAAGGCCCAAGTAAAGATTCTTCATTCCCAATTAGAAGGGAGAACAAAATAATCATGATATGAAGAGGGAAGGAAGAACCTATGTAAGAGAGGTGAGGGCAAGGGGAAAAGGGGAACAGGAAAAGGCATGGGGAGGGGAACAGGACAGAAGCCTAGAGGGCCAGGAGAATGAATGCAAGGGGTGGGTTGTGGAGGTCCATCTCGAAAATACCAGAGGCCTGGAAGGTGAGAGACTGGGAAGATTCAATTGGGGTTATCTTATCCAAAATCCACAACAATGGGGAGAGGAACCTCAAAGAGTTTACTTCCAGTAGATAGAAAGGGTCTGAAGTGGAGGGATAGGCTTTCCAACACACAGTCAAAATTTCTGACCCAGAATTGTACCTGTCTAAACAATCTGTGGGGCAAAAGTGCAGAAGAGACTGAAGGAAAGTTTCCAGTGACAGACCCAAATTGCCATCCATCTCATGGGGGTAAGGGGCACCAAGGCCTGACATTATTACTGATGCTATGACTGCTATGCTTCAATTAGGGGAAGGATTGAAGAAAATGAAGGGGAGGGTGACTTCATAGGAAGACCAACATTCTCAAATAACCTGGAACCTTTGAGCTCCCAGAGACTGAGCCACTAACAAGAAAGTATACACAGGCTGGTCAAAGTCCCCTGGCACATATGTAGTAGAAGACTGCCTTGTCTGGCCACAGTGGGAGAAGATATGCATAATCCTTGAGAAACATGTTGCCCTTGGTAAGGGAGATGCCTGGTAAAGGGCAGGAAGCATCATATTTTAGGCATAGGGGAGGAGCAATGGGATAAACAACTGTGGGCTGGTGGCCAGGGGACTATATTTCTTTTTTTTAATTTTTAATATTTTTTATTACATATTTTCCTCAATTACATTTCCAATGCTATCCCAAAAGTCCCCCATAGCGCCCCCCACTTCCCTAACCACCCATTCCCATTCTTTTGGCCCTGGTATTCCCCTATATTGGGGCATATAAAGTTTGCAAGTCCAACGGGCCTCTCTTTCCAGTGATGGCCGACTAGGCCATCTTTCCATACATATGCAGCTAGAGACAAGAGCTCCGGGGTACTGGTGAGTACATCATGTTGTTCCAACAATAGGGTTGCAGATCCCTTTAGCGCCTTGGGTACTTTCTCTAGCTTCTCCCTTGGGAGCCCTGTGATACATTCAATAGCTGACTGTGAGCATCCACTCCTGTGTATGCTAGGCCCCTGCATTTTCTCACAAGAGACAGCTATATTTGGGTCCTTTCAGCAAAATCTTGCTAGTGTATGCAATGATGTCAGCATTCAGAAGCTGATTATGGGATGGATCCCTGGATACGGCAGTCTCTAAATGGTCCATCCTTTCATCACAGCTCTGAACTTTGTCTCTGTAACTCCTTCCATGGGTGTTTTGTTCCCAATTCTAAGAAGGGGCACAGTGTCCACACTTTGGTCTTCATTCTTCTTGAGTTTCATGCGTTTAGCAAATTGTATCTTATATCTTGGATATCCTAAGTTTTGGGCTAATATCCACTTATCAGTGAATACATATTGTGTGAGTTCTTTTGTGATTGTGTTACCTCACTCAAGATGATGCCCTCCAGGTCCATCCATTTGGCTAGAAATTTCATAAATTCATTCTTTTTAATAGCTGAGTAGTACTCCATTGTGTAAATGTACCATAATTTCTGTATCCATTCCTCTGTTGAGGGACATCTGGGTTTTTCCAGCTTCTGGCTATTATAAATAGGGCTGCTATGAACATAGTGGAGCATGTGTCCTTTTTACCGGTTGGGACATCTTCTGGATATATGCCCAGGAGAGGTATTGCTGGATCCTCCAGTAGTACTATGTCCAATTTTCTGAGGAACCGCCAGACTGATTTCCAGAGTGGTTGTACAAGCTTGAAATCCCACCAAAAATGAAGGAGTGTTCCTCTTTCTCCACATCCTCGCCAGCATCTGCTGTCACCTGAATTTTTGATCTTAGCCATTCTGACTGGTATGAGGTGGAATCTCAGGGTTGTTTTGATTTGCATTTCCCTGATGATTAAGGATGTTGAACATTTTTTCAGGTGCTTCTCTGCCATTCGGTATTCCTCAGGTGAGAATTCTTTGTTCAGTTCTGAGCCCCATTTTTTAATGGGGTTATTTGACTTTCTGGAGTCCACCTTCTTGAGTTCTTTATATATATATATTGGATATTAGTCCCTTATCTGATTTAGGATAGGTGAAGATCCTTTCCCAATCTTTTGGTGGTTTTTTTTTTTTTTTTTGTCTTATTGATGGTGTCTTTTGCCTTGCAAAAGCTTTGCAGTTTCATGAGGTCCCACTTGTCAATTCTCGATCTTACAGCACAAGCCACTGCTGTTCTATTCAAGAATTTTTCCCCTGTGCCCATATCTTCAAGGCTTTTCCCCACTTTCTCCTCTATAAGTTTCAGTGTCTCTGGTTTTATGTGAAGTTCCTTGATCCACTTAGACTTGACCTTAGTACAAGGAGATAGGAATGGATCGATTTGAATTCTTCTACATGTAAACAACCAGTTGTGCCAGCACCATTTGTTGAAAATGCTGTCTTTCTTCCACTGGATGTTTTTAGCTCCCTTGTAGAAGATCAAGTGACCTTAGGTGTGTGGGTTCATTTCTGGGTCTTCAATTCTATTCCATTGGTCTACTTGTCTGTCACTATACCAGTATCATGCAGTTTTTATCACAATTGCTCTGTAGTAAAGCTTTAGGTCCTGCATGGTGATTCCACCAGAGGTTCTTTTATCCTTGAGAAGAGTTTTTGCTATCCTAGGTTTTTTGTTATTCCAGATGAATTTGCAGATTGCACTTTCTAATTCGTTGAAGAATTGAGTTGGAATTTTGATGGGGATTGCATTGAATCTGTAGATGGCTTTTGGCAAGATAGTCATTTTAACAATGTTTATACTGCCAATCCATGAGCATGGGAGATCTTTCCATCTTCTGAGATCTTCTATAATTTCTTTCTTCAGAGACTTGAAGTTTTTATTATACAGATCTTTCACTTCCTTAGTTAGCGTCACGCCAAGATATTTTATATTATTTGTGACTATTGAGAAGGGTGTTGTTTCCCTAATTTCTTTCTCAGCCTGTTTATTCTTTGTGTAGAGAAAGGCCATTGATTTGTTTGAGTTAATTTTATATCCAGCTACTTCGCCGAAGCTGTTTATCAGGTTTCGGAGTTCTCTGGTGGAATTTTTAGGGTCACTTATATATACTATCATATAATATGTAAAAAGTGATATTTTGACTTCATCTTTTCCAATTTGTATCCCTTTGATCTCCTTTTGTTGTCGAATTGTTCTGGCTAGGACTTCAAGTACAATGTTGAATAGGTATGGAGAAAATGGACAGCCTTGTCTAGTCCCTGATTTTAGAGGGATTGCTTCAAGCTTCTCACCATTTACTTTGATGTTGGCTACTGGTTTGCTGTAGATTG